>NC_091066.1:172807820-173133607 GCF_000393655.2 Nicotiana sylvestris | reverse complement strand
TGTATTTCAATGAGTTCCCAATAGTATTCCGTGTCCTTACAAATGATGATACTTCTTCCTTTTATAGGTAATTCTAGGTAAAGGAATGAAGCCTCAGCTTTAATGGTATAATTATGAGTAATAAATGATATTAAACAAGCCGTTATACAATCATTCCTATTAAATACCAATTTTCTAACGTATCAGGTATTTAATAATGAATTTGGACTCCTTTCTGTCATCAGATCTTTGTCTTTAATGCCTTCTAATCTGTTGGCTGTAAATGACTTGAATTGGTACGAGACTCGTATCTGCACTTCGTCTCGTGCCTATTTAAATTCCTCTTCCCGTGGCTGTCTCTATCCGTGCCTCTTAGTCAATTGTTGCGCTTTGACCATTTAACCAAACCATGTGTCATGCCACGTCATCTTTAATATAAACTCAATTTTTTCCCAATACAGATAGTCCCCCCACTTTCCATTTATTTATCAATTAAATAATTGGGAAGTGGATCTTCATAAAAAAGGAATTTTCGCCACAATTAATGCTTATGACATTATTAACGCCTCAATAATCTTTTCCATTTAATGTTTCATCCATGTGTCATTTTCTGATTGATTCTGCTATTTACACCCTTTTTCAAGACTTCTTCATTCTCACTATTCACGAAGTGATAATTGCCTTTATTATAGGCTTTCCATCATTACACTTCTAAGTTTGACGGTTCCCATTATATACATAACTTTTTCTTCCTTTTCCTTCTTCACAAATCTTCAGCAAACACTTTCTTCTTTATTTCTACTTTATTTCGACTTATCCTTCTTAACAATGTCTTCTTCAAACCCTAACCGTAAAAAAGTTCCAATTCTAGACCAATTTCCCAACACCCCTGTTAGACACAGAAGAGGCGGAGGAGGTAGGCTTCGAACAGGGTTAGAATCTACTCGAGGCGGCTCCTCTGGTTCTTCTTCAAGAAGTTCTATCCCAAAGGCCCCCTCTTCTAGAAGTAGAGAAATTATTGATTCTTCTCAAGAACCCTCAGTTGATGAGATAGTTCCCAACGATTTGTCTTTTGAAAGTGACAAAACGTCTCTTCAAAAGCAAATTGCAAATTTGGAAAAAGCTGATACTTACCCTACAATAGTAATCGAACTTACAATCCCCACCATAAGAAAAGATTGTAACTGGAAGGATAGTCTTCGAATGTCAATTCCTTCCCCAAATCAGAGAATTTCCTCCTTTAGAAGTGGGTATTCTTTTGTTTATACTTACCCCTTCACTTTAGGTTTTAATCCTCCGATTGACCCAGTTATTCTTGATTTTTGCCGTTTCTTTACAATTTGTTTGGCCCAAATCGGTCCACTAGTGTGGAGAACAGTGGCTTGTTTGAGATACTTATCCTTCAAAGCCAATGTTAATTTCACCTTCTCTCACCTCATTCATTTATACCACCCTAACTTAATACGCCATGGGGTTTTTACCTTAACTGCAAGGAGCAAAAAAGTTCTGGTAAATCCTGAAGATGACAAAGATCGTGGATGGTATATCCATTACGTTGCTGTTCGTATGGTGGACTTGATTGGCGAAACTAATACTCCCTTCCCTGAGAAGTGGAATTTTGAACGTAGGTTTCCTTTTATTTACCGTACCTACTTTTGAGAATTTCAAAAGAAATTTGTTTTTAACCTCGTCTCTTCTTGTTTTTTTGTAGCAACCATGGAAGATGTGGAACCTATTCCCAACTTCCGTGGTTGGGTAGATTCACTTTTGAAGATTGCTTCTAGGGAGCAAAGAACTTGGAAATCGATTTCTTCCTTACATGGCTGGAAGGTCAAAACACATGGTATGCCCCTTTATATATATATATATATATATATATATTTTTACATGTTAAGCATTTTTTCCTCAATTTTGATCATGTATATCCATCCTTTAATCAGGATTTGGCATTAGAGGAATGACGGCTGAAGTAGCTATGGCCATTCGCATGTTTGCGAATGCTGCTCTTGATTTGGATAAGGCTCGAGCCTTGCTGCCAAAAAGGAAAGCTATAAAAGAAAGTTCTGAAGAAGAAGAGGGTACCTCCCTAATTACCAGGCCAAGGGTCAGGAGGCGAATAATCATTGATGATGAAACTGAAGACACTCCTGCTCGAACCTCCACCACCGAGCCTGTTTTAATCCATTCTGACGAGGACACCGAACCAAAAGATAATAATGAGTCAATTCAGCATCTTTTTGATAGTGGTTTCGGGAGTGGCGAGCTCGGCCCTGTTTTTGATGAAGCTCCTCTTTCCTCATTCATTCCTATTTCCTTCATTCCTCTGCCAACCGTAAGTATTTCTTTACCAGTTTTGACGACTTCCGTTCTTTTGCCAGTTTCTACCGCTCCTATGTTTGTTCCTGCGTTGGTTTCTACATCTTCTCCTTCCATTCCTCTTTCTACATCTTCTCCTTCCATTCCTTCCATTGCTCCTCTTCCCTCTGTTCATCATACAGAGACGGGTTCTAGCTGTGGGAGTATGACTATGAGAAGTGTTACTCTGGAAGTTCCTGCCAACCATAGCCTCTTGAGAAAGACTGGTAGAGCCGATGTTTGGCTTGAACCCCTAATTGGAGATATTGAGAAGAAGAAGATGGAGAGCCATAGCTGCTTGACTTTGATGAATGACATAGTTCATTCTACTTTGAAGGTATTTTTCCTCTTCTTACCAACAAGTTTTTTTTATCTTCAATCCCTCATTTCTATGAGTTTTCTCTGTAGGCTAATCTCATTGGTATGGAATTAATGGGAAGAATTTTCCTTTTGGAAAGAAAAGCCCGTGAGTCTGAAAAAACTGTCCACGAGGCCGAAGAAATTGCCAGGGGAGCCCAGCTTGAAGCAGCCAATTGGAAAGAACAGTTTGAGAATGCTCAAGGGACCATAGAGGAGTTGCAAGAAAATAAAAACCTCCTGGAGCAGCAAAACCGTGGTTTGACTTCTGAACTGGCAACTGCCAAGGCTTCTTCAAGCCAATTTAAAAGAGACAAAGAGCTTTTGGAATGCTCTTTGTCAGAACAATTATCAAAGGCTAGTGAAGAAGTTAGGGAGCTTAAGGCACTTTTGGCTAAGAAAGAAGAGTATGCAGGAAAGTTAGTGCAAAGCTTGACTCAAGCTCAATCTGACTTACAGACCTCCTCTGATGAAATTCATGCCTTGAAGAGTTCTCATGCCTCTCTAGAAGCTTCCCTTGATTCCCATTTAGCTGAGCACCAAATCTTAAAAAACGATCTTGCTATGTGGGAAAAGGAATATGGGCTTCTGGAAGAGAACTTCAACATAGAAGTGAGTTGGGCTTTCCTAAAATCTCGTCGTGATGCTTTAATGGAAGCTGCTCAGGAAGGCTTTGACTTGCAGTCTGAACTGGCCAAAGTCGTAGATACCATCGAGAAAAGTCAACAATCTACTGATACTCCTTCTCCTGTACTTGAAGCTCCTGGAACGGAAGAACTTTTAAATGAAGAAGTGGCTACTACAGCAATTGGGGTTGCAATTCCTACTCCCGAGGGTGAAACTTCTGATGTTCCAAACCCTTCAGTGACTAGCTGAAAATGAAATTGTTGTAAGGGATCTTTTGATGAAGTCCCCAGTTATCATAATGGGGCATTTGTATAAAACAAATATTTTGTTGACTAAGTTTGTACTTAGTTTTTTTTTATATTAAGAAGTTTTATCGGTACTTCTGTATATTCTATTCTTGCCTATTTATTTAGGACTTATGGAATAGCTTAGCATTTTTATCCTTATAAAATGCTTTATGATTCTTCTCATGGATTATCAACATGAGACTTATAAAAGAGGGCCCTTTTATTTTATCGACACTTAATGAAGAAGACGTCTCAACTTCATAATGGTGTTATAATACGATGAAAGAAATAGGAATACACACGTTTTGTATGAAACAACTTTGGCAAGTTTTTATTCATAAACTTTAACAAGTGTTTGACTATTACATGTATTACAATACATCTACAACTTTCTCGTAACTGTTTTTCTTGTAACAGATTTGTACATAACATAGAATAAACAAGGTTTTTCTTCATAACCTGTTTCAGTACATAGTCATGACCCTATCTTTATATATTAAGAAGGGTTTAAGAGGTGACTTTGTTTATGAGTTTTGAGAGATGACTCTGTTATTCTCATGAATGCTGAAGACTTCGTAACTTTTACTCAACACTTGTCTCTTTGTGGACGACTTTTGTTCGATATTCGTATCTGCATTTCTACACGTATCTGTGTACAATATTGTAGTCCCCCAAGTGTTTGAGCGGTGAAGTATGAAACCTCGAGCACTTGTTTATTTCTTTTACTTTGGCCCTTTTCCTGAAACAGAAAGATATACGGGACTCGACGGTGCGATTATAGATGAAGACTGCCTAACTCGTGTGTATTTCCATCAGATTAATTGTAACCCTGGGCTAGGAATTTAAGAATACTCCATTTTGCCTTGCAGGTTGTGACTCATCATTTGGCACGAGTTAGGGTATTTTGCCTAGCATCTAAAATCGTTAGTAAAATATTAATAATCCAAGAGAGAAATTTTAACACGGTGATACCTGACCGTAAGTACTTTCTCAAAAGTAATATCTTTTTAAGTGGACGACATTCAATGTGAAGGTAAAATTTTACCGTCCATTGTCTCCAACTGGTATGCTCCTTTTCCCGCAATGTCACAGACTTTGTACGGTCCTTCCCATGTTGGACTTAACTTTCCTGAGTTGGCAGCCTTTGCAGATTGGAACACCTTTTTAAGCACGAAGTCCCCAATTTTGAAAAATTTGAGGCGTGCTTTCCTATTGTAATATCGTTCAATTACTTGCTTTTATGCTGCCATCCTTATCAATGCAGCTTCTCTTCTTCCTTCAAGTAAATCAAGGTTGATCCGCATCTCTTCATCATTAGATTCCTCCATTGCATGATCGTACCGTGTGCTTGGCTCACCTATTTCAACTGGAATTAAGGCTTCCGCACCATAAACCATTAAAAATGGCGTTTCTCCAGTGCCTGTTTTAGTCGTTGTACGATAAGCCCATAATACTCCAGGTAACACCTCAGGACAATTACCTTTTGAATTCTATAACCTCTTCTTCAAGTTGTTGATAATGACTTTGTTTGTGGATTCTGCTTGTCCATTACCTACTGGATGGTATGGCGTAGATGTTATCCTTTTAATCTGCCAACTTTGAAGAAATTCTGTGATTTGAGCTCCAATGAATTGTGGTCCATTGTCACACACGATCTCCTTGGGTGCTCCAAAGCGGCATATTATATTTCGCCATATGAAGTCTTTAACTTCTTTCTCTCGTACCTGTTTAAATGCCCCTGCTTCTACCCATTTAGTGAAGTAATCTGTAAGTACAAGTAGAAACTTTACCTAGCCTTTTGCTTGTGGAAGTGGACCTACGATATCCATTCCCCATTTCATAAAGGGCCACGGGGCTATAACATGATGTAGTAACTCAGCTGGTCTGTGCATATTATTGCCGTATCTTTGACATTTATCACATTTGGACACGAAACTGGTTGCTTCTTCTTCCATCTTAGGCCAATAATACCCTGCGCGAATTAATGTTCTTACCAGTGACTGTCCCCCTGCGTGATTCCCACAATGTCCTTCGTGCACTTCTCTCATCACATATTCTGTTTGAGAGGGTCCGAGACACCTTGCTAGTGGTCCACCGAACATCTTTCGATAAAGATTTCCTTGATATAAACAATATCGAGCAGCTTTTTTGCGAAGCGCGTGAGCCTTTCCTTTGTCATTAGGCACGGTACCGTGCTGTAAAAAAGCAACAATTTCGTTTCTCCAATCCCATGTTAAATGATTAAAATTTACCTCGTTTTTGTCAGGTTCGAGAACGGAATGAAATAGATGTATGACTGAAGCATTTGTATTATTTGCTACGTCTGCTGCAGATACGAGATTTGCTAAAGCATCTGCCTCTACATTCTCATCTCTTGGGATCTGCACTACTTTCCAAGTTTGTAATTGTTTTATTAACTCCCGTACTTTTGCGAGGTACTCTTGCATTCGCATCTCTCTGGCTTTATAAGTCCCCAGCATTTGATTGACCACAAGTTGAGAATCACTCTTGATTATAATCTGTGTTATGCCGAGTTCTCGTGCCAATTCTAAACCTGCAATTACAGCCTCATACTCTGCTTCATTGTTAGTTATAGAATAACATTTTATAGTATATCTTATAGTCTCACCCACAGGTGGTACAAGGACTATTCCTAGACCTGCCCCTTTTACATTAGATGAACCGTCAGTGAATAAAACCCAAGTCCCCGGGTTTGCACCATTAAAAACTAGTAATTCTTTTTCTGCTTCTAAATGCATCCCCTGGCTAAAATCAGCCACGAAATTAGCTAGTACTTGAGACTTTATAGCGGTCCTGGGTTGATAAATAACTTCATATTCACTTAGTTCTATAGCCCATTTTGCTAATCTTCCTGAAAGTTCGTGTTTATGCAAAATATTTCGAAGCGGAAAAGCAGTAACTACAACAATGGGATGACATTGAAAATAAGGTCTTAACTTTCTAGATGCCATGATCAAAGCTAATGCTAATTTTTCTAGCTGTGGGTATCGTGTCTCAGCTTCCAATAAGGACTTACTTACATAATAAATAGGAGATTGTTTACCTTGGTCCTCGCGGACTAAAACAGCACTTACTGCGACTTCAGATACGGCCAGATAAATGAGAAGTTTTTCCCCCACCTTCGGTTTTGCCAACAACGGTGGTTTTGACAAATAAGCTTTCAAATTTCTAAGGGCTTGTTGACAATCTTCATTCCATTCAAAATGATCTTGCTTTTTAAGTGCAGAGAAAAACTTAAAACACCTTTCTGAGGATTTGGAAATAAATCTCCCCAAAGCTGCAATTCTTCCCGTTAATCTTTGTACTTCCTTTTTATTAGTAAGGATATCAGGGATTTCTTCTATTGCTTTGATCTGAGAAGGATTCACTTCAATACCACGGTTAGAAACAAGAAAACCCAAAAACTTACCTGATGCAACTCCAAATGCACATTTTTCTGGGTTGAGTTTCATATTAAATTTTCGCAAAATTTCAAATGTAACAGACAGATGTGAAATATGATCATGAGATCGCTGGGTTTTGACGAGCATATCGTCTATATATACCTCCATTGTTTTTCCTAAATGTTCTTGGAACATTTTGGTGACCAACCTTTGATAGGTTGCCCCAGCATTTTTGAGACCAAAGGGCATTACTTTATAACAGTAAGTCCCCTGTCTGTGATAAAAGAAGTTTTTTCTTCATCACCAGGATCCATTTTAATTTGGTTATATCCCGAGTATGCATCTAAAAAACTTAAAAGTTCATGACCTGCGGTTGCATCAATTAGTTGGTCTATATGTGGTAAGGGAAAAGAATCTTTTGGACAGGCTTTATTTAAATCGGTATAATCCACACAAACACGCCACTTACCATTTTTCTTGGGTAAGACCACCGTGTTAGCCAACCAATTAGGATACTTTACCTCACGGATCGATCCAATTTTTAGTAATTTTTGGACCTCATCCTGAATCACCTGGTTCTTGAAAGCACCTTGCTTTCTTTTCTTTTGCTTTATTGGCGTGAAAGAAGGGTCCTCATTGAGTTTGTGAGTCATCACATCCGGTGGTATCCTTGTCATATCAGCATGGGACCAAGCAAGCAGTCTAAGTTAGCTTTTAAAAATTCGATTATCATACCTCGCATGTTTAAGCTTAAATTGGCCCCGACATAAACCTTCCGTTCAGGCCATTGCTCAAATAACATCACTGCCTCAAGCTCTTCAATTGTCGTTTTGATGCTTTCATTTTCTTCAGGTTCCTGAATTGTGTCAGGCCTTGAGTCCAAATCTGTCTTTTCTTGTTCAGCTGAAGTTTGATCTTTTTTACCTTCAACTGTTTCCTGTAATTGCTATTTTTCTTTACTTACGGTGCTCGTACTTGTTACAGCGTTGACACTTCTAGCCATCAGCTGATCCCCACGAATTTGGCAAATTCCCCATGGTGATGGGAATTTAATAACCTGATGCAGAGTTGATGGGACAACATCCATATCGTGTATCCATGGTCTCCCCATGATCATATTGTAGGCCATTTCCATATCAACTACCTGAAATTTAGTTTCTTTAACAACAACCGTAGTAAAAGTTGTTAGAATTACCTCTCCTTTTGTTACTACACTTGAATTGTCGAAGCCTGACAAGGTGTGCACCTTGGGTATCATTTTGTCTTCAGCTTGCATTTCCCGTAGTACCCTTAGTAATATAATATTTACAGAACTCCCTGGATCAATCAAAACTCGTTTTACATTAGTATCATGTACAAGTAAAGATATTACCAGTGCGTCATTATGTGGAGTTGTCACTCCTTCGGTATCTGCGTCATCGAACGAGATCCTTTCATTTTCTAGGAACTGTCGCACCCGTTTCCCGTGTGTAATTGTTACCTTAGAAACCTTGTTGGAGGCTGTGTAGGTTATGCCATGAATATCTTCTCCCCCGCTTATGACATTCACTGTCCTCTTGGGTGAAGGAGGTTGCGGTGGCTCTTGCTTGTTCTTCATATAAGCTTGTTTTCCTTTCTCGCTAAATAACTCAGTGAGGTGTCCTTGCTTCAATAGATGATCTACTTCACTCTGCAAGAATCTACATTCAGAAGTTTTGTGCTCCTGATCATTGTGGAATTCACACCAATGATCTGGATTGCGTCTACTTGGATTTGATCGCATCTCTTTTGGCCACCGTACCTTATCTCCCATGCTTCTTAAAACAGCTACGAGCTCGGAGGTAGAGACATTAAAATTATATCCGCCAAATCGTGCCTTTAAACTTCTGTCATCATCTCATGATTCTTGTCTGTTCCGATCATTCCTGAACTTTGAAGAAGAGCCAGAGTCCCTGTTCCTCAATTTTTGATCATATTGCTGGCTATCTTGTTTCGTCCGTGGGTCTTTTCCTGCAGGTCCCATATATGGATCATACCTATTTTTACCTGATCTTTTTTCGGTTTCTGATCTTCGGGGACCACCCCTTTCTTTATGATGAAACTTAGGTACGGTATCTTCTTCAATTTGCAGCTTCGTACTATACCTGTTGTAAACATCATTCCACGTGGTTGCAGGAAATTCTCGAAGGCTTTCTTTGAGTCGTCTCGTGGCTTCAGAACTTTTGTCATTTAAATTACTTGCAAAGGCTATTGCAGCCCAATTGTCAGGCACACGAGGTAGAGTCATTCTTTCACGCTAGAATCTATCAACAAAATTTCTAAGCAACTCCGAATCCCCTTGTTTGATTTTGAAAATATCTTCCATTCTTTTCTCAACCTTTTGTGCTCCCGAATGTGCTTTAATAAAAGAATCTACAAGCTCAGCAAAAGAATTAATAGAATTTTCAGATAAAAAAGAATACCAGGTTAATGCACCCTTGGTGAGTGTTTCTCCAAATTTCTTGACCAGTACTGATTCAATTTCTTGTTTGGTCAAATCGCTGCCTTTCATGCCTGTTGTAAATGCAGTCACGTGGTCACGTGGGTTTGTAGTACCATCATATTTTGGGATGTCAGGCATTTTTAATTTTTTCGGAATCGGAAGGGGAGCAGCACTTGGCTTCCATGGTTGTTGTGAGTATTTGTCCACGTCTACTCCTTTTATTACAGGCGGAACTCCAGGGATTTGTTCAATATGCTCATTTTGTTCCTTAATCTATTTCTGCAAGGTTAGTACTAAATTTTGCAAATATGAATTATTTGAATTACCTGGTCCCCCTTCCTGTGGTCCACTGGGGGTTGCTCCGTTTCCAGAATTATCAAGGCCATAACGGGGATTCTCCAATGTATTATTATTAGGAGTTGGTGTGGGTGGTGCAGCAGGCAATCGACTAACAAGCGCCTGAAGAGCTTTGCCGACCTGTGCATCAATTAGCTTTTGTAAAGCTTCAGTTGCAACTCCTTCAAAGTGTTCAGAATGTTCTTGTTGATCAGCACGGGATTCAGTAACAGGAGTGCCTTCACGAGATTGACGTGGTGAATCTGGAGGGGAGGGAACCATGTCATCTTGATTTTGATGAAATTGATTTTCATGGTTTCCCAATGTGTTATTACTGTTATTGTCGGTGTTGTTGTTTGACATGGTGACGACAATCGACAAGATATAGCTTAAAAGAAAAGATTATCAGATTCCCGGTAACGGAACCAATTTGTTTAACCAAAAATTTGGGTCTTTGGTCAAAGCTAAAATAAATTCGGGTTACTGATAATCAAGAGACGAAAATAAAATACTTTTGAGAATGAAGGTAAAATAGTAAATAATTTTGTATTTCAATGAGTTCCCAATAGTATTCCGTGTCCTTACAAATGATGATACTTCTTCCTTTATAGGTAATTATAGGTAAAGAAATGAAGCCTCAACTTTAATGGTATAATTATGAGTAATAAATGATATTAAATAAGTCGTTATACAATCATTCCTATTAAATACCAATTTTCTAACGTATCAGGTATTTAATAATGAATTTGGACTCATTTCTGTCATCAGATCTTTGTCTTTAATGCCTTCTAATCCGTTGGATGTAAATGACTTGAATTGGTACGAGACTCGTATCTGCACTTCGTCTCGTGCCTATTTAAATTCCTCTTCCCGTGGTTGTCTCTATCCGTGCCTCTTAGTCAATTGTTGCACTTTGACCATTTAACCAAACCACGTGTCATGCCACGTCATCTTTAATATAAACTCAGTTTTTTCCCAATACACGGTGCACTAACCTTCCGGCTCTCGCTATGCGCGAGGTTCGGGGAAGGACCGGACCACAAGGGCCTATCATACGCAGCTTTACCTTGCATTTTTGCAAAAGGCTATTTTCATGGCTCGAACCCGTGACCTCCTAGTCATATGGTAGCAACTTTACCAGATATGCTAAGGCTCCCCTTCTCTGTCTAACTATGAGTGGTTGTATCAATTTCCATCATTAAGCTACTGTCCTTAGTCCCATGACTACCTTATAACTCTGAAGCAGAAGCTGATTTACTTGAGTCAATATTGTCTAGAGCGGTCCATAAGGTTTGCATCTGATTCTGTATCGTTGATGATTGTTAAATCCTCTTCCTATCCTTTTTCTGACACTTAAAGAGGAGTATTGCCCGCATTTCTTGAGCACCTTCCCAAAAATCAATAATATTGGAAGATAATGTTTGATTGAGATTTTTGATACTTTTCAAAATTTGTAGTGATGATGGGGAGGGAAAAGATTTTAACACCTTATTTATTTATTACATTGTATGCGTGTTTCTTAGATTTTGCCTGTATGTTTAAAAAAAAAGGTTCTGATAGTGTCTTTTGATTTCTCAGGCAATGCCTTCCAAGGAATTCTTTACCGAATATGGTGAAGCACATCAATATGAAATTCAAGAGGTTGTTGGCAAGGGGAGCTATGGTGTTGTTGCAGCAACAGTTGATTCTCATACAAGAGAGAGAGTAGCGATAAAGAAGATCGATAATGTTTTGGAGGATGTCTCTGTTGAAGTTTGGCAAAATGTCAAAGTCCCACATCAGTTGGGAGTTGAGTTTGGGGGGATTTTCCCCTATAAAAGAAGGCCTAATGTTTAGGATTTAAACACACCTCTCATTTGCCTTCTCATCTGTTTAAGACATTTGTATCTTCTCTCTTTAGTATTATTTCACTTGTATTTTTGAAGTGAAATAAAATATTGGTTGTGTCCGAGGAGTAGGCAAAATTAGTCGAACCTCGTAAATTCTGGTGTTCCCTTTATTGTTGCTTTATTGTCTTATTTATTATTTGGTGGCTGTCATAATTTTTGGTATAGTAGTTGTGACTTATTCACACTATATACATTTGGCTTCCGCAACAATTGGTATCAGAGCCAAGGTACTGTCTAAGTATGCTCTGTGGTTGCAGCATAGTCTGATCTTCCACATCAGAAAAGATTTATCTTGGTAACTGAGTCAAGGTTCTGTCTGAGTATGCTCTGTGGTTGCAGCTTAGTCTGATCTTCTACATCAGAAAGGAAATAATCTTGATTTGTGTCGTCAGCTATTAAATAATATTTGTGTCAAATATGGGAGACAATAAACAAGAAGAATCTACATCAAGTGTCAACAATACGTCATCATTGGCATCTTCGCTTATGACAAGAATTGTGTCAAATGCGAAATTTGCGGTAGAAATTTTTGACGGGTCCGGACATTTTGGGATGTGGCAAGGCGAGGTTCTAGATGTCCTTTTTCAACAAGGGCTAGATCTGGCCATTGAAGAAAAGAAACCAGATGTTATTGGAGAAGAAGATTGGAGAATTATCAACCGTGTTGCTTGCGGTACCATTCGATCCTACCTTGCTAGAGAGCAGAAATATCCATACACAAAGGAAACTTCTGCAAGTAAATTATGGAAAGCACTGGAGGATAAATTTTTGAAGAAAAACAGTCAAAATAAATTGTACATGAAGAAGAGACTGTTTCACTTCACCTATGTTCCTGGTACCACGATGAATGAACATATCACCAGTTTCAATAAGTTGGTCACAGATTTGCAAAATATGGATACAACTTATGATGATGGTGACTTGGCCTTGATGTTGTTGGCGTCACTTCCTGATGAGTACGAGCACCTTGAAACTACTCTACTCCATGGAAATGACGAAGTTTCTCTCAGAGAAGTTTGTTCGGCTTTGTACAGCTATGAACAAAGAAAGCGAGAAAAACAGAAGGGCGGAGAAGGAGAAGCACTATTTGTGAGGGGTCGTCCTCAAAATCAAACGAGGACAAAGAAGGGAAGATCCAAGTCAAGATCCAGACCCAGCAAAGATGAATGTGCCTTTTGTCGAGAAAAAGGGCACTGGAAGAAAGACTGTCCGAAGTTGAAGAATAAGGCCAAATATAATAATGGAAAGGCCATTATGGATTCAAATGTAGCTGATTGTGATGATTCAGACTTCTCATTAGTTACAACAGAGTCATCAACATCATCAGACATATGGTTGATGGACTCGGCTTGTAGCTATCATATGTGTCCCAACAGGGACTGGTTCGTGGAATTTCAAGAAGGAGAATATGGAGTCATCCACACAGCGGATAACAGCCCTCTTACCTCATATGGCATTGGTTCAATACGATTAAGGAACCATGATGGAATGATCAGAACATTAACAGATGTTCGATATGTACCGGATTTGAAGAAGAATCTCATCTCTGTGGGAGCCCTAGAATCAAAAGGGTTCAAAATCATTGCAGAAAATGGAGTGATGAGAGTATGCTCCGGTGCACTAGTGGTAATGAAGGCTAATCGGAAGAATAATAATATGTACCGCTATCGTGGCAGTACAGTTATTGGGACAACGACAGTGACATCCAGTGACGACAAAGAGGCAGAAGCAACCAAGCTATGGCACATGCGCTTGGGACATGCTGGAGGAAAATCCTTGAAAACTCTATCAGATCAAGGATTGTTAAAAGGAGTCAAGGCTTGCAACTTGGAGTTTTGTGAGCATTGTGTTAAAGGGAAACAGACAAGGGTTAAATTTGGTACAGCGATCCATAATACTAAAGGCATTTTGGATTATGTACACTCTGATGTTTGGGGTCCTTCCAAAACACCTTCATTGGGTGGGAAGCACTATTTTGTAACCTTTGTTGATGATTTTTCCCGAAGAGTATGGGTGTATACAATGAAGAGCAAAGATGAAGTGTTGGGAATTTTTCTCAAATGGAAGACGATGGTGGAGAATCAAACAGGCAAGAGGATCAAGTGTATTCGCACAGACAATGGAGGTGAATACAAAAATGATCATTTCAATAAGGTCTGTGAAAATGATGGCATCGTCCGACACTTCACTGTTAGACATACACCACAACAGAATGGAGTGGCAGAACGTATGAACCGGACCTTGCTGGAGAAGGTACGGTGTATGTTGTCCAATGCTGGCTTGGGCAAAGAATTTTGGGCTGAGGCAATTACATATGCATGTCACCTCATTAATCGTCTACCATCTGCTGCTATTGATGGCAAGACACCATTTGAAAAATGGTATGGAAAGCCTGCTGTAGATTATGACTCTTTGCACGTGTTTGGCTCAACTGCATATTATCATGTGACAGAGTCAAAATTGGATCCAAGGGCAAAGAAGGCTATTTTTATGGGAATTACTTCTGGAGTCAAAGGATATCGCTTATGGTGTCCTATGACAAAGAAAGTAATATTCAGCAGGGATGTTACCTTTGATGAATCTGCTATGGTAAATAAGGTAACAGAAGATACCAAACAAAATAAAGGTGCTTCTAAGCAGGTGGAGTTTGAGGGAAAATTTATTTTTCCTACACAAGAAGCAGAGGAGGAAACAAATGAAGATTACCCTCTGGAAGGAGAGCCAGTAGAGGAGATTCCAACTCAGGAACCTCAACAACAACTTGAATCAATAGCAACCAGCAGGCCAAAAAGAACAATAACGAAACCTGTTCGTCTCATAGAGACAGTTGCTTGTGCAACCTCAATTGTAGCTGATGATGTTCCTACCACTTATAAAGACGTTGTCCAAAGTTCAGAAGAAGATAAGTGGAGGATTGCCATGAATGATGAAATACAGTCCCTTCATCAGAATCATACATGGAGATTGGCCAATCTCCCGAAGGGAAAGAAAGCAATTGGGTGCAAATGAGTATTTGCAAAGAAGGAAGGATTTCCTAACCAAGTAGATGTTCGCTACAAAGCAAGATTGGTGGCCAAAGAATATGCTCAAAAGGAGGGAATTGATTACAATGAAGTATTTTCTCCAGTTGTAAAACATTCCTCCATTAGAATTATGTTGGTTTTGGTAGCACAATTGAATTTGGAACTAGTTCGGATGGATTTTTACATGAAAACTTGGAGGAGGAAATCTACATGACTCAACCAGAAGGATTCAAAGTTGCTGGAAAAGAAAATATGGTATGCAAACTTGAAAAATCGTTGTACGGATTGAAACAATCTTCTAAACAATGGTACAAGCGATTTGATGAGTTTATGTTGCGACAAGGGTACACGAGAAGCAAATACGATCATTGTGTGTATTTGCACAAGCTTAAAGATGGTTCCTCTGTATATCTTCTCCTATATGTTGATGATATGTTGATAGCTTCCAATAATTCAGAAGAAATTGATAAGTTGAAGATTCAACTGAAGAAGGAGTTCGAGATGAAGGATCTGGGTGAGGCAAAGAAAATTCTTGGCATGGAGATAATTAGAGATAGACGTTCAAAGAAACTCTGTTTATCTCAGAAAGAATATTTGAAGAGAGTACTACAACGTTTTGGCATAGATGACAAGACTAAGCCAGTTAGTACTCCACTTGCTCCCCATTTTAAGCTAAGTACTACTATGTCGCCAATGGATGAAGCTGAACGAGAGTATATGTCAAAGGTACCATACGCAAATGTTGTTGGTAGCTTGATGTATGCAATGGTTTGCACAAGGCCTGACATTTCACAAGCTGTTGGAGTTATTAGCAGATATATGCACAATCCAGGGAAGGAGCATTGGCAAGCTGTGAAGTGGATTCTACGGTATATTCATAATACTGTAGATGTCGGGTTAGTTTTTGAGCAGGAAGACAATCAGTCTGTAGTTGGATATTGTGACTCAGATTTTGCGGGTGATCTGGACAAACGAAGATCAACTACTGGTTATGTGTTTACTTTTGCAAAGGCACCAGTTAGTTGGAAGTCTACTTTGCAGTTGCTTTGTCTACAACAGAGGCAGAGTATATGGCTATTACAAAGGCTGTGAAAGAGGCAATTTGGCTTCAGGGATTGCTAAAGGAGCTTGGTGTTGAACAAAAAGGTATCACAATTTTTTGTGATAGTCAAAGTGCTAATTCAATTAGCGAAGAACCAAGTTTATCATGCAAGGACGAAACACATTGATGTTCGGTATCATTTTGTACGAAAAATCATAGAAGAAGGTGGAGTCACGATAAAGAAAATCCATACTACAGAGAATCCTGCTGATATGTTGACAAAAGTGGTGACTACGATCAAGTTTCAACATTGTTTGGATTTGATCAACATTATTGAACACCGAAGATTGAAGATGAAGACACAACCAAAATTTGTTATTGAGAGAGAATTGAAGGTGTGGAATTTTGCCAAGGTGGAGATTTGTTGAAGTTTGGCAAAATGCCAAAGTCCCACGTCGGTTGGGAGAAGAGTTGGAGGGGATTTTTCCCCCTATAAAAGAAGGCTTAATGTTTAGGATTTAAACACACCTCTCATTTGCCTTTTCATCTGTTTAAGGCATTTGTATCTTCTCTCTTTAGTATTATTTCACTTGTATTTTTGGAGTGGAATAAAATATTGGTTGTGTTCGAGGAGTAGGCAAAATTAGCCGAACCTCGTAAATTCTGGTGTTCCCTTCATTGTTGCTTTATTGTCTTATTTATTATTTGGTGGCTGTCATAATTTTTGGTATAATAATTGTGACTTATTCACACTATATACATTTGACTTCCGCAATACGGGCATCATTTGGAGATACCCCATCAGCTATTTTCTGGACGGTATGAAGCATTTCTCTACTTTAAAGTTTCTCGATCTATCTTAACCATAACAGCGCAGTCAAAATCTCTCAATGCTTAGTTTGTTTCTTATCCAGTACACTTCTCAAATGACTTTTTCATGTTAATAGTAGATATCTGTCTTCATGTGGACTTTTGTACTTAGCATGCGGAGTTTGACCGGGTCAATATTCTATTATGTGATTCAGCGGTGGCACTTTAATTTCTTCAAAACCCGATTACCCATTTACCCCCGAGCTTGGGTATATAATTGATTTTGGTATCTGACCTCAGTTTGAGGTCTAAATGCCCAAATTTTAATATTCCTAAGTTCTACCCAAAATTTCCAATTCCACCATGAAAATATTAGAATCTAGGATGAAATCTTGTAAAAAGAAGTTAAAGAGTGAAAGAAATAAGTTAAAAATCACTTACTTGTGTTTTGGGGAAGAAGGAGTGTCTTGAAAAATCGCCTCTTATGTTTTATGTTTGAACAATGGGAAATGGCTAAAAAAGTCTCGTTTAAATATACCCCTCTCAGACCCTCACCGTTGAGCGCATAAAAAGGACCGCGGCCACGGAGCTCCACCGCGGACCGCAAAATGTCGAGCGCGGCCGCAAAGACATAGCCTTGCTCATCGTGGACCGCATTAATCCCACCGCGCTCGCGAAGGCTCCACCGCGGAGCCTAGTTTCAGAGACCTGCAATTTTTTCTGAACCTGCAAGTGTTATGTTCTAAGTCTAAGCTCACTCTGAGGCCTATCCAAAACTCACCTAAGCCCTCGGGGCTCCAAACTAATCATGCATGCAAGTCTAAAAACATCATACGAACTTGCTCGTGCAATCAAATCATCAAAACAACATCAACAACTACGGATTCAACCTCAATTTCATAAAAATCACTCAAGAAAAATGAAATTACTATTTCCTCAAATAAAGGTCAGATTTGTACCAAACAACCTTTGATTTTTACCAAACTTCACAGATTCAACTTAATTATTATATAAAGCCTGTACCAGACTCCGGAACCAAAATACAGGCCCGATACCATCAATTTCAAGCATCTTTATATTTTCCAAAACTCTTAATATTTTCGTTAAACAACTTTTTTCAAAAATTTATTTCTCGGGCTTGGGACATCGGAATTTTATTCCGGGCACACGGCCAAGTCTCATATTTTACTACGGACCATACGAGACCGTCGGATTACGGGTCCAGGTCCATTTACAAAGAATGTTGACCAAAGTCAACTTTAATTAATTTTTAAAGGCCAATTTCCTAATTGTTTCTTATATTTCACACAAAGGCTTTTCGAAAACGCGTCCGGGTTGCGCACACAATACGAGGTGTGATAAAAAGAGGTTTTCAAGATCTCGGAACAAAAAATTTACTTTAAAGGGTCATCACAGTGAGAACTAGATTACAAGTATGCATGTTTGAAATATACTTCTGTTGAGATAAATGAAGACCACCAGGTGAGCGAACAACTTGAACACCAAGAAAATAATGAAGATCGCCTAAGTCTTTCATAGCAAACTGAAGTGAAAGAAGACTAATGAACTGATCAAGGAGAGATGAATGACTATCAGTTAGAATGATATCATCAACATAAAGCAGTAGAATAAGAATACCTGATGATGAACGACAAACAAACATAGAGGTATCACATTTGCTACAAATAAAACCTAAAAGAATTAGGACAACCATCCCAATGACTATCTTGACCACCACACATATTATAATTATTCCACTTAAAGGATTGAGATTGTGCGCACAACTCGCTCCCAGAAATATTCTTACAATTTTTTCACTAGTGGGGTCCTCCACAATATGGACAGGGATCCACAATACGGCGCCAAAAACTTATTGCGGCCAAACACACATGCAAGTATACGTGATCGTCAAGTAATAAAGTGACTAAAAGTCGGATATCGAACCCACGAGAACTTGTAATTAACTATTAACTAAACTAGACTATCCTAATTATCTAAACAAGAATTAATCTTAGAAGTATTTGATTCTAATATAATTAAAAATAAAAAGAAAACAAATAATGAACTGTGAACAAAGGAAGAACAGATTTTTATGTTATCAATGTAATGAAAACGATTCAGGGTTACGGGCTATATAACATTCCTATTGTATTCTGACTAATTAATTTACCTAGTTTATTGGTTGATAGGGTTAATATTGCTCATAAGAATCTATCGAGTTCTTACTCGCCTATTCAAGCTAACCTAACGCCTATATGTTTATGAAATTAGAACTAACAAGAACGCATTTATAATTCCTGTACATCAACCAAGCAAGACAATTAGGTATATGTCTATCCTAACCGCGAATCCGTTTTCTGATGCCCAGGTTCAAGAACTTGCTCTACTCAATCCTATATGCAATCTAGAATTCCCACTTTCGAGTTCAATTCTAGAATCGTAGCTAGTATTTAATTGGTGATCAAGCAATCAAATAATTAAGCGCAAGATTGATTAAATAAATCAATATGATAAACTAAGAAATCAAAATCAATAATCGAATAACAATAGTCATGAAAGAACCACAACCCTAGAACGTGAAGTTTAGCTCCACATAGACATAGTAGTCAAATAACAAATCATACAAAGAAACATAAAAATTACAAAGTTTGGTGGAAGAAAAGATGAAACCCGGCCTCCACGGCGGCTCTGTGCTCTCCCTTCGTCAAAAGTTCCTCTCAAAAGTTGTGTTTAAGAACTATTTATAGGTGTAAAATAAAAACTTAGGCGAAATAACTTCAAAACTAGGCCCCGGCGTCACAGCGAGAAACGCCTGAACTTTCTGGCGCTGGACCTCGCGTCGCTGCCTTTAACGCGAGGAAATTGGCTCGCGTCTCCTGCTTTGTTTCTGCTTCGTTTAAAAGGTTGATTTGCTTTGCTTCAGTTTTCCTTCTGTTTCCTTATCTCTCAGTTTCACGTTTTTTTGTTTCTTTTTTCAATTGTTCTTTTCATCTTCTTTTGATTTTTCTCTTCAATCATTGCTCCATAATATCATTATAATATATTGCCAATCAATAAATGATCATGAATAAAGCACCTAAAATGTAAGGTAAATAATGCACTAAAAATAAATAGTTATAGCCAAACATCAATATTCCATTGATTTTTACCGCTAGGATTGTTAGGAATATGACTTGTATAAATAGAAAAAGGTATAAGGGGAAAAGGCATGTAATATTCATTTGATGAGAATACTTTTTGAGAAGAAACGGTGGAATCAATACTAAGTAACTCACAATTAGTCACAGTTACGAATTGTCTCTATATATGCCATGTTAAGAAAAATATCCAAAAGTTCCATCCTAATTGCACCACGAACTGAAGAGTACCAATTTAATTGCGAAGTCGTGGTTGAAACCAAATAGTTGGATGTGGGAAAGGTCGTCTGATCCTTCCCTCTTGCATACAATAAATACCTGATTGACGATTATTAAGGTTTCTAGATTTTTTGTCTAGAGTATAGAGCGCATCCAGGGTAATTTTTTTTTTTTTTTTATCTTATATGTTTTTCATTTTCTACTTAGTCACAGATTGTTAAATCATTTAAAAAATTTAATTTCATTCATGTCCTCCACCGATGCCCCTCCTATCTTGTCCCTAATAACTTCATTCCTGATCCTGTCTTTCCTGGTATGACCACACATCCATCTCAACATCCGCATCTCAGCTACTTTCATCTTCTGGACATAGGACTTCTTGACGGGCCACTCAGCCCAATACAACATAGCCGTTCTAACCACCACTCTGTAGAACTTGCCCTTAAGTCTAGGTGTCACACTCTTATCACATAAAACCCCCGAGGCGAGCCTCCACCTTCCAGCCTCCACCTTCCACCCCGCTCCAATACGATAGGTAACATCCTCGTCGATCTCCCTTTTCCTTGAATAATAGACCTAAGATACTTGACACTATTTCTTTTGGGGACTATTTGAGTACCAATCTTCACTTCCACTCCTTCTTCGTGCATCCCATCACTGAACTTGCACTCCAAGTACTCAATTTTCGACCTACTCAACTTAAAACCCTTAGACTCCAGCGTCTCTCTCCAAGCTTCCAACCTACCGTTTACTCCATCATGCTTCTCATCAATCAAGACTATGTCGTTAGCGAATAGCATACACCATAGCACCTCCCTTTGTATGTGTCGCGTCAACACCTCTAACGCTAAGGCAAACAAAAACGGGCTAAGAACCGATCCCTGATGCAACCCCATCTCCACTAAAAAATGATCTGAGTCTCCTCCCGCAGTCCTCATTCGAGTCTTCGCTCCCTCGTACATATCCTTAATCACCCTAATATACGCCACTGGGACACCGCTAGCCTACATACATCTCTATAGGACCTCTCTCAGGAATTTATCATAAGCCTTCTCCAGGTCTATGAATACCATATGCAAATTCTTCTTCCTTTCCCTATACTGCTCCACTAGTCTCCTCACAAGGTGAATGGCTTCAGTAGTAGACTTTCATGGCATAAACCCGAACTGGTTCTCGGAAATAGTAACACTATGTCGCACCCTCCTCTCCACCCCTCTCTCCCAAATTTTTGTAGTATGACTCAGTAGCTTGATACCCCTATAATTGTTACAGTCCTGAATATCGCCTTTATTTTTGTACAACGGGCTCATCAAACTCCACCGCCACGCCTCGATCATCTTCTCCCCCCTGAAAATGACATCAAACAACCTAGTAAGCCATTCTAAGCCTGCCCACCTCACTTCATTCTAAAATTCTACTGGGATCTCGTTAGGCTCAGATGCCTTACCCCTGCTCATCTTCCGTATTGCACCCTCAACCTCCTCGCTCCTAATACACCTGCAAAACCTAAATCTCTCTGACTCCCTGTCTCTCCTAGCTTGTACGATGTTCCTGTCCCCTTCCTCATTTAGGAGTCTATGGAAGTACTCCTACCATCTACGCTTAATACCCGCCTCTTCCACCAGAAACCTACCGTCTTCATATTTGATGCACCATACTTGTTCCAGGTCCCGAGCATTCCTCTCCCTCATCTTGGCTAACTTGTACAACTTTCTGTCGCCTCTTTTGACCCCAAGATCCTCATACAATCGCTCAAAAGCTACAATCTTAGCCACTATGACTGCCAATTTTGCCTCTTTCCTTGCCAACTTATAACGCTCCCTACGCGTCCTCTGCTCCTCCTCATCAGTGCTCCCCACTAGCTTCAGATATGCGACTTTCTTAGCTTCCACTTTTTCTTGGACCTCCTCATTCCACAACCAGTCCCCTTTGTGGCCTCCCAAATAACTCGTTGATACGCCTAACACCTCTCTAGCAGCTTCCTTAATGTAGGTCGTTGTCGTGGTCCACATACTACTTGTGTTCACATTACTCCTCCAGGCCCCCATGGCCAACAGCTTTTCCCTCAACCCTTGCGCCTTTGCCTTAGACAAGGCTCCCCACTTAATCTTCGGTTGGTCGTACAGTGCTCTCTTCTTCCTTACTCTCTTGACCTCCAAGTCCATTACCAGGAGTCTGTTACGTCAACAGACACTCACTCGAGATAACCTTGCAATCAGTACACAGGCCCCTATCACCCCTCATAAGGAGAAGGTAATCAATTTGAGTCCTGGAAACCTTACTCCGGAAAGTGACCAAGTGTTCCTCCTTCTTCTGGAAACACGAATTAGCTAAGATCGGGTCAAATGCTTTAGCAAAATCCAACAAAGATGTACCGCCCTCATTCCTAACTCCGAAACCAAACCCGTCATGCACCTCATCATAACCTTTAGCTATCACCCCAATATGGCCATTAAAATCACCCCCAATGACGAACTTCTTGGAGGGCAGAATACTATGCACAACCTCATCCAAATCATCCCAAAAGAGCCTTTTGACCTCCTTGCCTAGGCACACCTGAGGCGCGTAAGCGCTAATCATGCTAAAAGTGATCCCACCAACCACCAGCTTAATAGTCATTAGCCTATCATTCACCCTCCTAACATCCACCACCATCTCCCTAAGGTCTCTATCAACTACAATACCTATCCCGTTCTTGCCCGTTGCTCCTCCTGAATACCATAGATCAAACCTCTTAACATTTTGTGCCCTCGTACCCTTCCATCTAGTCTCCTGAACACATGCTATATTAACCTCCTATGAAGAATCTTCCCTAACTCTATAGACTTACCCATCAGTGTCCCTATGTTCTACGACTCCACTCTCACCCTACCAGATCCCTTACCCCCCTTGCCACCCTTTACCCCCCGCCCCCTTGGCCCATTCGAGGACGTGAAATTACTCTACTATCATTCCAACTAGGCACCTCACCCACAAAGAAACTAAGGGCAACAAATTAAGATTAAAACTAACGCAAATGCAAACAAGTTGAAAAGTTTCAATGTAGACTAAAAAATTTTCTTAATCACACAAGAGGTACACTGACTCAGCTAATGGCCAAGAAAGGTAAACACGCAACAAAGACAAGAAACTAATGCAACATTCAAGGGTAAAAGGCAGGAAACAAAGCTATGAACACGCAAGATACAAATACGAAGCAGGAACAATAGAACTTGGAATGTCTATGGATGCCAAAATGGTTTTTACGAACATCAGCTACAGTCCGAAAATGCCTACCCGCCGCCCACCTCCAGCTGCTTGCGTCGGGGCCTTACCTTCCTCTCAAGGCTCGCCGGAAAATTTCCCTTGTGCAAAATCCTCTGCCGCCGCTGCTACACCAAAAAATTTGACAAGCAGCACACCAGGAAAGGACAGAAGACAACCAAGAAGGCCTAGCCACCCAAGAAGAACGTCGCTTCCTGCCGGAGATGCCCATTGACAAAGAAAAAATGAAAGACAAAAAAAACACCAAAAAAAAAAAAAAAAAACAAAAGCCGGAGAAAATAAGACGAAGGTAGAGGAGAAGAGGGATAGTGGATGAGGAAAAAATAGGAGGCAGAAACAGGGGGGAGATAAAGAGAAGGTAAAAAAAAAGAGTGGGGGGAGGCAGATCGCCGGATCTGGGATGGGAAAAGAGGAATGAAGGGGAGGAGAAGAATGGAAGGGGACTTACCTGACTCTAGTGGAGGTCGCCGGAATTATGTCGGCGTTAGCCGAGGTTAGAGAGAGAGATACGTTAGAGGGATATTAGGTTAGAGAAATAAAGATAGAGACGTTAGGTTTTGAGCCAAATATATATAATAATAATAATAAATAAATAAAAATTTGCACGAATTTCTTTTTTGAGCCATATGGTAGCACGTCGTTCTCACGGCCTCCGTCATTTGAGATTAATTAGGGGGTTGAGACTGTCAGATAACAAAATTAGCTATTCATAATAGTATGCAAAACTACAATACTAGAATTCATAACCAATAATGAAAATAGGAAGAGGGAAGTGAAAAACTCGTAGAAGAATTCTCCTCCTTGCTCCTAGCGTGTTCTTGCTTCCTTGGGTCGAATCCCCTCTCTAAAAACGTCCTCTTCCTCTCTAATAATGTCTCCCCTATTTTTTTCTCACCTTCAAAAAACTAACTTTAAGGAGTATTTATAAGGTAGGGGTCGAATTCTACATGTCCAAAACTAATGAGGAATTAAAATCTGCTCGTATGGCATCGTCGACAGGAGGCACTATCTGTGGCACCATTATTTCTACACAAAGCAATGTTTGGGGCGCCAATGACAGCGCCTTGCACTGTCTGTGGCGCCTATCTGCGCAAGGCACTGTTTGAGGCGCCATTGACAGTGCCCTGGACAATGTCTTGCACTCTCTATGGCTATGACTTTTTATTGCCTTGCGCTTCTTCTTTTATTGCTCCATTTTGTAGCTCTGAGGTACCATTTCGTGCAACTTTTCTCCAATTCATGTCCAAGCATTCCTACATGTGAAATAAGCTTTATTAAGCGCAATTGTCGCACAAATTAGCATCCAAACCAACAAGCAAGTAGGATAAATAACATCAAAATATATGGAATTATAGCACGACATCAAGCACAGAAAGAGCTTTCACATGGGCAACATATATCCATCAAATTTAAGCTAATACTTGAATTTTAGAGAGTGAAAACTTTAGAAAACTGAATAAAAGCAGCGAAATTACCACAGAAAGGACATAATTCAAGCAGTTTTTTCTTGGAGATGCAACAATTCCATGCATCCATCGTTTTTAGATGAAAAAAAACTAGAGAACTAGAAATTGAAATATAATTCAAAAGAAAAATTTTGTTGCAAACAAGAAAACTAGTATAAGAATGAGAGAAAAAAAAAACAATAGGCAACTAGAAGTGTCGAAGTCGAAATTGGTTGAAGAGCACCATTACGATTTTGCATGTTCTTTTGAGAGAGTTTCCTGGAGGAGTTTCGCCATTTTAATTTTTGAAATAAAAAATTGGGTTGTTTATGGAAAGGTTGTAGTGGTCATCTCCGCTTGAAGGCAGAAGCTCATTGCCGAATTTGTTACTTTCAACTGAAAGGCGGTTATGGGTTTGGATGAGAAAAGCTTTCTTAATTATTTATATTACTTTTTTATTCAGAGATTTGACGTAAATAATGTATGTAAATAAACTTTTAAGTAATTAATGTAGCTTTTAGTTTAATTTTATTTTATCTTATATGCTTTCATTTCTTAATCTTCTTTTCTTTTTCTACTTACGAATGAAATAGTTAAATCAATTAAAAGAAATTTGCTTTATTTTTTATTTTTTGGGGGATCAATTTTTGTTCTTTCTTAGAATTCCTTAGAAATAAGTACTTATTGTTTATAGTATATATATTCTTAAATAACATAAAGTCTTTAACTTCACATGGTCACACTATAATTTATATTAGAGAAGGGTAATAATGAGATGTTAGACATATATTTGCAATTTGTTACCTTTGATATTGTTGTAAAAAATGTATTTACTAATATGAAAATTTAAGTAGTTTCATTCAAAGTTTTAAAAATATTTTTATTGTTAAAGAGTAGACATCTTTCTTTCCTTTTTTACAAAAATTTTGTATTTTTTAATTTTTTTCTACAAACGCTAATATTGTCTAATTTGATATAAAATTAAAAAATCCATTATTAAAAATTTTGGGGATCTAAATCAAGGCTTTACTAGTCTCCTACTAGAGTCACTTGCTTACCCTGACATTCTCAATCAAATTTATAGAGTCTCAATTAAGATAAGACAACAATGTCAATAATATTAAAGGTAGTGAATGTGTCATTCAGTTACCAAATGTGAATGAAGCTAGTTGAACAATACGTTCATGGTATAGCAGTAGTATGTAAATAATTGTTGATCATCAATGAGGGTGGCTCAACAGGACTGTTGGCCTAAAACTAAAATATATTTAAAAGACCGGAAACTTCTTTTGTAAATTCCATATAATATTGAGACACAAAAAATCTTACATGACTTCGATCTAGTGGTGAGAGCTCAACTCGTGATGTATGGGTCAATGGTAAAGGGATGAGCCCATTATCCATCATGTTTTGAACCTTGCTATATTTGTCTCCCGAATTTCTTAGTTAAAAAAGATGAGATACAAAAGAACTTGCTTTCTGGTGTGTGGATCAATCAAATGTGACAAAAAAATAGTTAATCTAGAGAATTTAAGTTGAAATTGAAAATTAAAATCATGAGAAACATGAAAAAAGAATATACATAAAGGGAAAAAATAGAATTGATGAGAAGGTAAATATATTATTTAATTTAGTGAGAGAAAAAAATTATCCTATTAACTCATCACTCAATCCTACCTCTATCAAATTTTATAATTTTTAAAATTTTTGAAATCTTTTATTTGAGTATTATACAAATAAATATGGAGTATATATTATATAATAATATAGTAATGCTTCATATTTTTGGGGCGTTAAATATTTGGAGGCCTACGGCAAGGCTTCACTTGCCTTACCCTAGTAGAGCCGCTCGTGCAGGCCACAAGTTGAGCCAAGACTAGACCTGTCAAATGGGCTGGGTCAGGTCGACCTGAAAACCGGCCCATATAACCCAATAAATTGACCATTTAACCGGCACATGACCCACAAAACTCTAACCAGACCAACCCATTATTTAAGGGGTCTTGACCGGGCTATATTATTTTGACCCACTGAACCGGACCGGACCCGAACGGTAGCTGACCTACGGATCAACCGACCCAAACCAACTCACATATACATATTCAAACAAGTGGTAAAAAATTGAATCCAAACATTGAAGAAAGAATATAGCACCAGACACTATGAGGCGTCTTGTCGAAATAGTCAAATTCTATATGTTTTAGACTATTAGTTATAGAATTAATGTTAATAAAAGTATGAGTTTTCTTTCATTTTTATTCTACAAGGATACGTAGTAATTTCAAGTTTGTGTATATGTATAAAGTTTGAAATTTTTATCATTTATTAGTTTTTAACTTTTTTTTAAATTAAATTGAATTCGGCCCTTTAGGGCCCGGGGTTACGGGTCCGGGTCGGGTCAACATGTTTTGATTAAGGAATTTTTTTATTCCTATACACTATTTAAAACTTTATTACCCTTAATGTCCATGTTTAGCTAATTACTTGGCATAAACAAGTTTTATTTACAAAATATATACAATCCACCTCAAAAGGCTCCCAAATTCATTATTTGTGCCTTCAATCAAGGGATTTAATTATACCCTTTTTCTTTTCTTTTTTTCTCTTCTTCTCTTTCCTTATTTTTCTCTAATCATCGACAGTGCTCGTCAATTGTTTACCACAGCATGTTCCTTTGCAAATTCAGCTCTTGCAATTCTGTACAAATTCTGGGAAGAACCAAAATTCCAGATTCAATATGGGACGATTTAATATTTTTTCATTCATTCCCATCCAATCAAAAAAGGCTTTTTTCGAATTTTTTTGATTGTTTTCTGGATTTTGATGAATCGTAAGATAAAAAAAGCCTTTTTTATCAATTTTATCAATTATTTGATAATTATTAATACCAATTTTAGTATTTGGATTACTGTTGGTATCGATCTTAACCCAGGCCTCAATATCTTCTTTTTGTCTAAGAGAAAAATGGATAATTTTCCAATCAAAATATTTTCTATCGAGATTTCTTTCTATATATAGAATATTGCCTTTTCTTAGATAATTATTGATATGAAGATTGCCGAGCATATCAAAAAGGTTGTGTTTGGACGTGTTGGAATTAGAAGAAATTTCGAGGTTCTTATTTACTTGAAAGGGTAATCTAGAAATAAAAGAGTCATTTTTTTTTTCATAATTAATCGATTTATATGCTAAAAGATCATATCTATAACATTTTTGAAAATTATCTTTTTGGTTTGCTAATGAATAGAGCTCAGAATCATTTTCTTTTTTGTAATGAATTAATTGGTCTTTTTCATATGAATTCCATTTGTTTAAATTTCGATTTTGAGCCATACAACCTTGATTAACCCTATTTCGCCATTTTTGTGGCATTAATCTAGACCATCTAATCTGAGATAAATCGTATTGATAATGCCGTCTTAACCAGTTTTTCCATTGATTGATTCTATAACTCTGAAGTTTCTTATGTTTTAATTCAGAATGAAATATTCCTAGTGTTCGAAAATAGTCCTTTATTTTAGTCTTAAGGAAAAAAGACGTTCTGTTATATTGAAGAACAGATCTTAATTTAGACAAATTAATAACTTGGGGTTGTGATAATTTGTAAAACTTATCTACAATTTTCATATATTATTTCTACTCAGTTATATACAACTACAATATCATACAACTTAAATATAATTTTTAAACAATGTTATTCAACTTTCATACAATAGTTAAATAAATAAAAGAAAAATCTATAAACAACAGAATAGAGTTTTGTTATAATTTTTCTACAATTTTACTACAATTTCATAAATATAATGTATATCATGTCTTCTTCTTCTTCTTCGAGTTTCAATCTGAAATTCAGCCAAAACCAAGTCTAATCTTCACCAAAACCCCTCAAAATTGAGATATAAACTCCAAATCATATTCCCAATTGTTTGCAACAACACCCAATCCAAACAAATAATGATTTTTGAAAACTCAAATTTGAATTCAAAGCTTCAAAGCTTTTTAATAGTGGAATTGCTGCTCTCTTTTCCTTTGATTTACATGACTGAAATTAGGGATTGAGAGATAGAGAGACGTAGAGGGAATTCTCAATTCTTTGCAACAATATCCAATTCAAACAAATAATGTTTTTTGAAAATCTAAATTCGAATTCAAAGCTTCAAAGCTTTTTAATGGTTATCAATGGTGGAATTGCTGCTCACTTGTGCAAGATACGTGGGGAGGGGGGTGGGATGTGGAGAGAGAAACATGGTGGGAGTAAGATAAAGAGAGAGAAACGTGGGGGGGGGGTGATTGTAGGAATTGATTAAATATTTTTAAATCCTAAAAATGTACATAATTCGTAATTTTGTATATAGGAGGTAAAAATTCCTTTGATTAATGGGTTAAACTCGAATCGGCCCCTATAAGAAAGTGAACCGGACCGGCCTAGTTAAGGACCCACGGGTCAAGAGTCAACGGGTTCGAGTCTGGGTTGAGTCGATCCATTTAGCTGGTCTAACCAAGACTGACGTGCGAACCGCATGATGAGGTGACAAAGCTTTTCCGTTTACAAGAATATGCTTCACAATATCTAATGAAAGCTTCATCCTTCAATCCTCTGAAAGTGTTTCCTCTGTTTTTGAATATCAACAGAGATGGGCAGATGCACGTTTGATACGACACCGCTTCGTCAATTTTTTTTACTATATATATCTATTTATACTGTGTGAAAACGAACAAGTAGCAAAAAAATGATACAACCCAGCACAAATTGTCTCCTGACATGTTGGTTATATGCATTGTTTTGCTCTAAGAGGTCAAAGGTTCAAACCTTACTTTGAGATTACGAGTAATTATTAAGATGAAAGGATTTTAGCTTATATTGGTGAAATACTTAATGATCTTACTCTTTTCTAACTATTGAGTGCTCACCGTGCAGCCATTAATTCAAAATCGAGTGTGTTTAATTGTGAATGCTTTGATAGACAGAGGCGAATGTAGTGTAATAACTACGGATTCAACTGAACTCATAACTTTCAACACGGGGTAATTTATATATGTAAAAGTTTATCAAAATTGCAAAAAGAATAGATATGAACCTATAATTTAAAAAATATAATGAGTTTAATGTTAAAAACATTAATATTGAACCCATAAGATTTATATCCTGGATTCGCCTATGTAATGATAGGTACTGCCAAGTGGAAGTAGCAAAGCAAAAATTAATAAAAGTGTAAATAAAAACAGTAACAGAAAAGGCTTGAAGCTTGCCATAGGAATATGATGGAGAAGAGAATTAACACCACTGTAACCAACAACCTAACCTTGAAGTCTAAAAGAAACAACCATAGGATCAAGCATAGGCATATAATGTAAAAACACTTAGCATTGTAATGACAAAGTTGAAGAAACCATCCACATTCGCTTATATCCCCAAACCTTAATTTCACCATCCGAAACATTTCATGGTCTGATTGAAGAGTCGAAAGGATAAAAACTGAAGGTATTATGGAAACTTATCGAAGTGTATAGACAACTTCAGCTTTGGGTGATGCACGCAGAAATTTTGTTAGCTCTGCCGGTGTTTTGATTGTTGCAGATTCTTCAACAAAGATGGATGGCTCGATTAGCATTCTCGCCAGCATCGGGGACTTGGCTAACAGAAGCTTGTGGTGCTTGGATGGTTGCCTGTCGAAGAAGTCATATATATGCCAGCAGCCCGGCCGCATTTTTTAAGCTGCATCTCAGGCTTTGACTGGATAATACCTATTAGCTTAATTTTCCTAAGGTGACTAAATGTGACATCTGAGAAAGCTTTCACTTCAAGAGATTTTTGAGCTGGAGTAGAATAATCTACATCTTGAACCTAAGAAAGATTATCAAAGTACCAACTCTCTAAACAAAGAAGAACAATGACAGCTGCCAGCCAAATTTGCATTTGTGCATCAGTTAACTGGAAGAACACAATAAAAGAAAAATGGGGCAGCTCGATGCACTAAGCTCCCGCTATGCACAGGGTTCGGAAAGGACTGGACCACAAGGGTCTATTGTAGGTAGTCTTACCCTGCATTTCCGCAAGAGCCTGACAGTTCGAACTCGTGACCTTCTGATCACATGAAGGCAACTTTACCAGTTACGCCAAAGCTCCTCTTCTTTTTACTGGAAAACACATTATGGCATGAAAAACAGAATAGACTCACTAAGAAAAATGAGATTAAATAGATAATATAATACATATCACAGTAAATAATAACAATAAAGGGTCCATATCAGTGCTAGTAGATAGGGGACAATAGTTGCATCAAATCTCCATTGAGATTCTTGAGAAAAGGCTTCAGGCTTGGCATTGGGAAATGACCTAAGTACAGAATTAACGCACAGCAACCGACAACATCTTTGAACTAAACAACCACATATCACTTCATGTCATAAGTTGCAGTTTAGAGTGTGGCAATCTTGATCATACTTAACTTCTGATTTTGGCGATGTACGCTGAAATCGATTTAGCCAAGTGAGAATTTTGTTTGATGAAGACAACTTCTGCTTTAGGTGATGCACGCTGAAATTTTGATAACTCAGTAGCGCATATGTTGATTGCTGCAGATTCTTCATCTAGATATGAATCGATTAGCATTCTCACCAGCACCGGAGACTTGGCTAACAGAAGCTTCATAAGCTGCAACAAAGGCTTTGAGCCTTTAATATACTTTAGATTAACTTCCTTGAGTTGATTAAATGTCACATCCGAGAAATGTTCCACTTCAAGAGATTGAAGTGCAGATGTACCATCAACATAAAGATAAAGCACCTAAGAAAAGATAAACCAAAGAATCAACTAATTAATGATTTAAGGAGTCTGGAAACAAGAAATAAGAAATGGCATAATACATAAACAGACCCTCAAACTCGGCCTGATTGACAAGTATGTCCTCCATCTCCACTTTGTCAGTTGAACACTCCAACTTACAAAATGATCATCTGGACATCTCCAAAATTTATGTGTCACGTCAGCATTTGTGTCTAAGTGTTCTTTATACAAGTTGAGGTGACTGCTTGTGCATCCAAAGTTGGAGCACATACTTGCCAACTGAGACCAGGTCTGTTTATGTATTATAAGAAACTATTGTACATAAGAAAGAGAGAAAAACGAACCTCAATTTCTAGATATTGTAAACATGGAAAGCTTCTAATCAAGCCAACAACACAGGAGTTGAACTCCAATTCACCCAGACAACAATCAGATAGGTAAAGACGTTTGACACAGTTAAAAATAAAGGGAAACCTTTTTAATACAGTTCCACCTGCTCCAGCAAAGAACTAGGAAAGAAAATGCCAAAATCAGGATGACTCAAATCAAAAAGATGTTCCATCATTGAAAATGCATTTCAAGGAAGTGATGAAGCGCATTTACCTCGATACTACCATTACCCAAGTAGAGATGCTCAAGAGCTGTAAAAGACTCAAGAAACTTGGCAATGTCACATTTTCCTGCCTTCTCATCATTTCTAGTATTTGCAAGTGAAAGTTTTGCAAGACGAGGGACATCTTTCAAAATAATAAATTTTATATTGCCTTTGAAGTCAAAGGATCTCAACTTGGGAGCTTTAATTTCAATAGAGTTCAAATGTTCTGAGATTCGCAACACCAACTGCTCGAGCAGCAGGCATTTAGAGATTAAACTTTCAAGAAATTTGGAAGAAATTGTGACGTTGCGTAATTCCAGGCTAATTAACCTGTCAAATCCTTTGAAGTTTGGTGGAGGAAGTATTAAACAATTCCGGAGAGTCAAATACCGCAACTGCAAGCATTTGAAAAATGATACAGGCAATTTGTATGGGCTACGACTGAATGGAAGTGTAAGAACAAGATGTTGAATGCCATTTTTAGAGAGAAAATATATCAAGTCATCAATCTCAAGATAACTACGCAAACTAGTAATGTGGAGGATAAACTTTGTAATTGGCCCTACATGAAGCATCAAAATGTGGTAGATAATAATGGAAATTTTACTTGGACATAACATTCCATTAGTTTTAGTTGTCCAAACAGCTTTATCAAGCGTTAACTCTGGAAGTCGGCACCATTTATATCTCCATATGTCTGATAAGATGCTCGTCCTCACAGCATCTTTAAAAGGCAAACACATCAAAATGCCATCAATTACATTCTCAGGAAGGTTGCTAAGTACATCGGAAGGTAAAGTTAGACAACAATGCCTTTTGCCCTCAGACGACATCATATAACTGTACCTGTAGAAAAGAAACAAGAATATGAAGATTAGGAGGATCTCCAAACTACGTGGGCAGAATTGCAGATGAAAATTGTCAAATTAATATGCCATAACTGTAAGAAAAACAGAAGAGGTGTGCTCTCATTAAAATCATTCATAAATCTCCTCTTAATATTAAAGAATTGCATTCTTTACAGCAATGCTGCCATCCACAAATACTTTATGATAACAAAGGACTATATCACTTTTTGCTTCTACCTTAAACTGACATCGATAGCTACACGAGAAAGGAAAAATAAAACAAGTCCAATAATTTGTCAATTCAACTTCGAAAAATTAGCTGTTCTTTTCAAATAGTATGATGGTGGTTGCTAAAGCAAGTACCAAGAAGATATTAATATAAGGGTCTTCGTGTGACCAATAAGTCACGAGTTTGAGCCGTAGAATCAGTCACTAATACTTGCATCAGAGTATGCTGCCTACATCACACCCTCTTGGGGTGCGGCCCTTCTCCGGACCCTACATAAATGCGGAATGCTTTGGGTACAGGTAGGGGTGGCAAAATGGTTAAAAGAAAACAATTAACCACCCATATTATCCACTAAAAATGGGTTGGATAATGAAATTTTTAAAAACGGGTCAAATATGGATAAGAACCATATTATCCATTTAGAAAATGGATAACCAATGGCTCTAACTTTTCTATCTGTAAAGCTTCAAATTGGGGGTTCCTCAAGTTAGGGAGACTAAGAATTCTCTCAAAAGCGATCATATGCAAGAAGTCATGGATAATATGGTTACTCATATTATCCGACGGTTAACCCGTTTTTTTATCCGTATTAAATATGTGTTGTGTCGGATAATTTACCCGTTTTCGACCCGAACCATATCCGACTCGACCAGCCCGTTTGTCACTCCTAGGTGCAGGGTTGCTGCCCTTTTTGTAGAAGATTAACTATTTCACAGCTAGGGCTAAATTTGACATCAAACTAGCAAGTCTAAATAAGCTTAATAACTTTTTCCTACAAATCGCATAACCTTAACGCTGGCAGTTGAGTACTAAAATTGGAATAGCGTAAATAATCTGAGTAAGCATGACTGGCAAAGTTATAAACACAACGGAAACTGAATAATCATGTCATATTTAACATAATGAAGTGAAATTTCAACAAAATTATAGAACGCCAACTACAATTACACAGTGCATGAAATAATTAAAGATAATGTTAATCTTACTTTACAAGGAGGAGTTAGGCTTTCTCTTCTCTGGGTTGGCCTCAACTTTTCCGTTCATTAAGTATTTAGAGTTTTTTATATTTTTTATTTTTAACTCTTTGATTCCTCCCTCTAAAATAATTGTCCTCACACGTTCCTAGTTGAAGAAGTCGGCATACCTAAAATAACAACAACAACGACGACCCAGTATAATCCCACAAGTATGGTTTGGGAGGGTAATATGTACGCAGATCTTACCCCTACCCCGAAGGGTAGAGAGACTGTTTCCAGGAGACCCTCGGCTCAAAAAAAGCAACAGGAGACGATATATTAGTATCATAAAAATGCATAATAAAATAACAGCTTTATAAGAGATATGAAATACAGAATACGAAATACGAAATAGATGGCTGGTATAGTAAAAACTAGCAGGTAAAGCCCTGCATCAATAGACGACCAATGACATTCTTAGTCTAACTCCTAACTGGCTAGTCTCACTCTATTGTGCTGTAGAAATATTCACAACTTTCCCCTAACCTACAACCTTAATGCTCGACCTCCATAATTCCCTGTCAAGGGTCATGTCCTCAGTAATCCTAAGTCGCGCCATGTCCTTTCTGATCACCTCTCCCCAATATTTCTTAGGTCGCCCTCTACCTCTCTGTGTGCACACTACAGCCAGTCGCTCACACCTCCTCACTGGTGCATCAACGCTCCTCCCCTGAATGTGCCCGAACCATCTGAGTTTTACTTCCCGCATCTTGTCTTCCATGGGGGCCACGTCCACCTTCTCTCGAATATCTTCATTCATAATCTTATCCATCCTTGTATAAGATTACAAAAACATAAAACATAAACAAAAAAAAGGAAAATATCTTCTTAAAAGGAACAAAATTGTCTTGAAAGTATAATTATGTTCCTAGCAATTAAAAGAACATATTAATTTTAATTAAAAATACGTTCAACAAAGAATATATATTTAACGGGTGAAAATGTCGATCAATATTTTAATTTATAATTTCATACTTTTACTATAGTGTATAAATATTGATTATGTCATGATTTATTCAACAAATTTACAAAAGTAGATGTGTACAATCAAATAATTGAAGACATAGCATCGCTTTGGAAACATCACGGGGGGAGGAAGATAATAAATTAACCTATAATAATCGTTATATAATTTTTCTCCATTATAATTTGCCCCATTTAACTAGAGTGCACTTGATTCAATATATTCCTTTTACGAAGATATATTTATGATATTTATGACGCGTTAATGGATTATTCTTTTATTAATTTTATATTACTAATTCATAAGTGCAATGCCAACTTTCCCTCTATTTGTAGCCCCCCAAAAAAATAATAGTATCAAATTATTTGAATTTATTAAAAGTGCAAAATTATTACAGAATTATAGAGTACCAGATATCGGGTCGACATGTATTTCTATACTTTTATAAATGCAAGTAAGATACCTTTGTTATACATAAAATTCAACTTTACACTATGTCACGTTTAATTCAAAAATGTATTAAATTGACTGTTGTACTAGTTAATACCTTGAATAACAAGTTCGTACTTGATTAAAAATGAGAAAACCAAATTTTAGATGCGAAGATCAACATTACTTTATGTATCTTAAGAAGTTACTGGATTCACAGTAGAAATCAAATAGTTAACTAATATTATAAAGTAATAATGCCAAAGTGAATAACTAAATCAATCATAACAGCCCAGCTCAATAATGATTATGTCCGCTTTGGGCCTAGGTCTACACGGGTTTAAAAGACGTCACTAGGGTTTAAGACCTGTCTACTTATACACCCAACATCTCTCCTATATGTAACAGCTCAACCCACTAGTGATATTATCCACTTTGGGCTTAGATCCGCACGACTTTAAAACGCGTCACTAGAGTATAAGACATGTCTACGTCTATACCTAGCATCTCTCCCGTGTTTTGTCGATATGGGATTCGCCTAGGGTGTCGCAACACATTACATAGCAGTGCTACGTTCCAAAACTCCATTGCTCCACCTTGAATATGACAAAGAAGAAGATTAACACACAGTAGCAATTCTTGTTGCAAGTCTCATTTCAAGCAAAGCCATGTAAAGTAAAAGCCTTAGCTCAGCAATGACAAAGTCAAAAGAAACCATATATCCACATTCGTTTACATCCCCAAACTGATATTCATACTTCTCTCAATCCTATGGCAATTAGACAAAACATAGAGTTATACTATTGCATCAACATACGTTTCTATGTGTTCACTTCAACTTCCAAAACACTTGTGCAAAAGATCATGCTCTGATTAAAGAGCCGTGAAAATCAAACAAGACGGTTATATGAATGCTTATCCAAGTTATAGACAACTTCTGCTTTAGGTGATGCCCGCTTAAATTTTGTTAGCTCGGCCAACAAAAGCTTCAAAAGCTGCATATCAGGGATTGTGCCATTAGTTTGTATTAGCTTAACTTCCCCGAGGTGATTAAATTGAAAGTACAAGAGAAGGGTGAATTGTTTATTTTTAAACTTAATTGCTATTAGTTGACTAGTTTTTCAATAAGTCGACTAGAAGTAATAACTTGATAACAGTAACGACAAAATTTAAGATGCTGAAATTAAATAGAGGAATTAAAGACACCATAATTTTTATATTGGTTCGGATTCAATGTGAATCCTAGTCCAGTCCCCTTGGGTTGCAAGGAGTTCTTTTCAGTGAATGAGTTTCTTCGAGTACACAGAGAATGGTGTGATCTACACCGATAGCTTAGTTCCTATATCACTCGTTTCTTTTGATACAATGACTCACCAATGTTGTTCTCTCTTTCTTTTCTAACTTGTTACACAGCAGGTCTTAGTAGAGCTACAATGTTTGTTTGCAGTAGAACAAAGATAGGGTGTTTGGTTCGATCAAAGTATATGTGCTAAGGTGTGATTACAAGTTTAAATACTTTGAGAGAGGCTTGAATTCTGGAGAGATTTTCCAACCCAATAGATTTGATCATCCTTGGAAAAAGATTGATTATTTCAAAGAATAAGGCTATTCCGCAACGGCTCTAACTGACGAGAGGCTGTAAAGATTTTCCCTTGTGTGCGATCCCGGAATCTTGATCCTTCCAGATTTAGACACTTGATTGAATATTCTACAAGATTTTCGATATACTTGATTTATTTGATTCCTTCAGTTTAGCCTTGATTGATTCCGTCAGTATCAATTTCCTCCTTTAATCACATCTACTTTCCTTGATTGCCTCTGTTTGATTCCTTCAATCTTGTATGCCAATCCATGCGTTCCTTGATCATTGCTGATTGATTTCTTCAATCTTGAATGCTATTCATGAGTTCCTATACAAAGTGCAACTAAAATCAGATCTAACATAAATGACAACAACAACAAACCCAGTTTGATCCCAATATGAGGGGTCTGGGGAGGGTAGTCTGTACGCAGACCTTACCCCTGCCTAATGCAGGTAGAGAAGTTGTTTCCAATAGACCCTCGGCTCAGGAATGGCAAGAAGAAGAAGATGAGGAAAGCAAGGAAGAAAGAAAGATGGAAGAGAAAAAAGGGACAGATCTAACATAAATGACACATCTGAGAAACGTTCGACATCAAGACATTCTAGAGTTGGTATATATATATCATTGTCATCGCGCTCCACCTAAGAAAGATTAACAAACACTGAACTCCCTAAGCTTATAGATGAATTAAGGAGTATCAAAATTAGAAAGCTGGTACATAAAAACCTTACATAAATCTTTGGCCCAAAAACCTTACACATTCTAGAGTGGTAATACATAGTTTACCACCCAACCTTTGGCCCAAATCCCCCTTACACACTTTCTGTGGACGATAATAACCTTACACAAGAAACCTTTCTAAAGTGTATCTAGTACCCACCTCCTTTGACTAGATCCTGTTAATAAGACATCTGTGTATGTCACGCGTTTGAATTTACATAATTTTAACCCATTACCTTATAATAACTAACCCGACCCTAACTGACCCTACTCGACCCACAAGGTAAAAGCATTAAAACCAAACTTACCCAAGTCAGTACTCAAAATCCGATACATATAGAAGGAGCTACAGTAAAGGCGATTCGGCGACCATCTCAAGCTATGCTTTCATCGTGGATTTCCGGTGGATTTATGCGGTTAATAGGTTAGTAATTTTCTTCTCCTTGCATTACCCGTTTATTTTAGTAGTGTGTGGGTTGAACCTAGGCTTTTTTTGAAATTTCTTCTATTTTGCTTAGGGTTATCGGACTTTTTAAAAGGGAATCTGTTGTCATTGTCGATATAACTGTGAAGTTATCGTCTTGTTGCCTTTACAAATAGTTTTTTTATAAAAAAGATTTGTCTTGTGTTTGAAAATCGTGTGTAAAGTTAGGGTTTAACTGATTATTGTAATAACATTGTTTTGAATAATGTGATATGCTCTTGTCTTTGTCTCCACTTTTATATTTCATTTGTAGTTCTTTATTTTCAATTGTTGCATGTGGAAAGTCCATTTATTTGTCCCTTATTTGTTTGCAGATAATGTCTTTTAAAATTATTACCTTAGGTGGTACCATGATGGGGTATTAGTTCCTGGTAACTTTGCTCGTTATGTGGGTGGTAGTCAAACATTGACTTTAGATGTAGATATGAATTTAGTGTCTCTTATTGAACTGATGAACTACACTAGGATCTATGACTTTCAAAATGTGGCTGAGTTGTATATTTGTCCAATGGATAGGACAGATAAATTGGTAAATATTCTCACAGACAAGGATATTTTAGACATTTGTAATGAATTGGAAGATGGGGATACCTTAGATATTTATGTGACTCATGTTGTTCCTTTATGTGTTGTTGGCATAAATGAGGCTAGTAAAGGGGTTGGTGGGTCTAATAGTGGAGTTTTTAAGAGCACAACTGTCTTAGAAGAAGAGTAAGATAGTGAATCTGAATCTGAATCTGAATCTGCCCCTGCTCATGAACCTACCCTTTCCCCTTCCCCTTCTCATTCTCTTGAACCTGCTCATGCCCATGCACCTTTAAGAGAACAAGAGGGTGGAGTAGATAGTGAATTAGACTTTGATAATAGTGAAGGTGAGAATGACAATGAGAATGATTCGGACTTTGACAATAGTGATAGTGATGAGAGTGATGGAGTAGATTTACATGTTCCTGATGATAAGGATTATGGATCTGATGTTCATGAAGAATTTGTAGAGTATAGGGATGAACTGAGGAAGTATAGGAGGAAAAGGAGTGAAAGGCCAATAGATAGAGGTGATATTAACATAGGTGATGCAGGAGTTGATATTGGTTTTGATGAATTAAGAACTGGTAGCAAGCAAGATAGGTACACAGGCTTAGTAGGGACAGATGAGCCTTACTTTGGGTCTTCAGATGCTGAAAGTTTTCCTTCAGATGCTGAAGATGAATTTGATGAAGAACATAAGGAGAAAATGGTTGCCAAGAGGAGAAAGAAAGCCCTGATATTTGATCCAACTGTCAAGAAAATAACCTGGGAGTTGGGGCTGATATTTTAGAGTGTTGAACAATTTAGGTTTGCTGTTAGTAAGTATGCAATTCAGAAAGGAGTTCAAATTGAAAAGTATATTAATGAACCTGGTAGGGTGAGGGTAAGATGCATGCATCTAAAATGTCCATGGATCTTAGCTGCAAGCAAAGATGGTAGATCCAATAATTTTAAGGTAAAAAGGTATTGTCCTGTCCACAAGTGTTACAAAACAAATAAAAACAAGCTTTGCAACTCCAGATACCTAGCAAAGCATTATAGGGATAATATTGTATGTCAACCAAATATGAAAGTTTGGGAGCTAAAGAAACTCATTAAGGATGAACTGGACATGTATGTTGGTAGGTCTACTGTACATAGAGCTAGAGCAAAAATTCTAAAGGAGATAATAGGTGATGTGCATGCTGAGTTCAAGAGACTCTATGATTATAGAGATATTCTATTACAGACAAATCCAGGTACAACTTGTGTTGTGAAGGTAGAAGATCAAGGTGAAGGCAAGCTTGTCTTCAATTCATTTTATGTTTGCTTCTATGCTATGAAAAAGGGATAGTCTGAAGGTTGCAGAAGGATAATTGGCCTTGATGGTTGTTTTCTAAAAGGCATTTGTAAGGATCAACTTCTTGTAGCAGTATCAAAGGATGGAAATAATCAGATGTTTCCTATAGCTTGGGCCTTTGTAGAGGTTGAGAACAGTTTCACTTGGACATGGTTTCTGAAGTGTGTGACTCATGACTTAGAGCTTCAAGATGGAAGGGATTCTACTATCATGTCTGATATGCAAAAAGTGAATATATTCTTCTGTTTCTGTTTTCTGTCAATATTTATTTTTTCTAATTTCTGTTTCTGTTGGCAACTAATTCAATTCTTTTTATGTTTAAGGGATTTCCTAAAGCTCTATCAGAAGTGTTGCCTGAAAGTGAACATAGGTGGTGTGCCAGACATATATTAGCAAACTGGTCCAAATATTGGAGAGGATTAGAGAGGAGAAACAACTTCTGGAGGTGTGCTAGAGCATCATGTGTGGCAGAACTGAATTTTCACCTAGACAATTTGAATATGCTTGGGAATGGGATATGTGAGAGCCTCTTGAGATATAACAAGGAAACCTGGTGTAGAGCATACTTCAATTGTGATAGTAAATTTGATATAATTGACAACAATATGTGCAAGACATTTAATGCTTGGATACTTGTTGCTCGGCACAAGACAATTATCACAATGTTGGAGGAAATTAGAGTGAAGATGATAGAGAGAATAGGAAAGTTGAGGGAGTTTGCAGATACATGGATATGTGATATGTTATATATCCCCAACTGCTATGAAGGTGTATCAGGATAACATGGTCCAATCTATGAGGTGTACAATCAAGTGGAATGGTGAATATGGTTATAAGGTTGAGGATACCTCATTAAGAGTGGTGCTGAAGCATTGTGTGAATATGCAAGCTCAAACTTATACATGTAGGTCATGGATGCTGAAGGGTATCCCTTGTGCTCATGCCATTGCTGCTATGCATTTCAAGAACCTTGACCCAATTAACTACATATCTCACTAGTACCACAAATCCACCTATCTGAAGGCATATTCAACATTCATCCAGCCTGTGTCAAACATGCAGATGTGGCCAACATCTACCAATCCACCAATTGAACCTCCACCAATTAAAAAGATGCCTGACAGACCAAAGAAGAAGAGAAGAAGAGAAGAAACTAAACATCCTACTTCTGGAAAGCTTTCAAGAAGGGGTATGGAGATGACATGTTCAAACTGTGGTGGATATGGACACAACAAGAGGAGATGCCCTAAGAAAGCAAGTCCTGCGGATTCTACTCCAGTAAATGCTTCATATATCCAAAGATGTGGAGGAAGAGGAAGAGCAAGAGGAACAGGAACTCCAACTACTTCTGCCCCTGCTGCTGCTGGTAGAGGAAGAGGAACTGCTTCTAGTAGAGGAAGATGAACTGGTAGTGGTAAGGGAAGTTCTGGGTTTGGACTATTTCAATCAAGCAGTGGGTTCACAAGTTTTTCTGTAAGTAGTTCACAGTTAATTTTATATCTTGTTTGCTTTAACAACTTTACTGAATATTTTCTGTTTTTGGCAGTCTGGTTGAGGTAAGCCAAGAGTGGTCTCTCATGGTGGTGAAAAGAGGTCCTCAGAAGATATTCTGGAGTGTGCATACAAGCCAAGAAGTGGTGTAAAATGAAATGGTAGACCAGTCATTACTAGAAGACAACTTGAAAGAACTGCTGCAACTCGTTCCAGAACTGTCTCATCTCAATCCAATTTAAGTCAAGCAAGTTCATCATCCCAGCCATCCCAGAACAACCACTGAATTCTGTTATTGTCACTATTAACTTATTTTAGAACTGCTGTAATTTCCCTTTGGAACTGTAATTTATTTTAGAACTGCTGTTAGGTTAATTTGGAACTGCTATTTAGGTTTGCTGTTAGTGTTGTTATTTTGTTAAGGCAGCCTGTTGTTATTTTGGTATGCTGTAAAACTGGGCAGCGAATATTTTTGTTAAGGCAGACTGCTGCTATTAGGTGACTGTAATGAACATCTTTACTCTATGATGAAATATATTTTTAGTGTTGTTTGATAATTTCTGGGCAGATGTGTCTTTAGTGTTGTATGAATGCTGTTATTTTGGTATGTTGTTAAGCATTTGTGCTGTCATTTTTGCATGTTGTTATTTTTGGAAATTTTCAGCATTTGAGGTGTATATCAGCCACTATTTGACTGCGTTTCAGTGTTTTATCAGTCACAATTTGAGGTGTGTTTTAACTGCACTATCAGCTCACACAGCAACAAAGTCAAACGAAACAACATTAACAATTGCCAAAAAAAATCATTCAACTCACACAACAACAAACTCAAACAAAACAACAGTAACAATTGCCAAAAGATTTCATTCATTTCTAACAAAGGGATACAAAATCTACCAAAATACTTCATTCATTTTGTTACATTATATAACAATCTTTAGAACTACCTAACACAATCAACTTCAACACAATTGCAATTAAAATCAACACACACAATCTCCTCTAATTTCTTTGGTTTCTATTTTCCTTCAACAATGCATCAAATGCCCTCTTCTTCTTCAGCAGCCCCAAAATCACCATTTTCAAGTGCTCTGGAGTTAGGGGTCAAACCACATAAAGAAATTACATGCCGGTCGTCTGTCCCTCTGAAAATTGAAGAGAGAAAATTATTACGGAATATAAAATCGATTAGAAAAGTACAATTGATATTTACCTCATAAAATGGACATCCATAAAATCGACGACCCGGATTATCAACACTCCATGACTGTATCACCACAGCTTCTTCACCACAATAGCAAAATTTTCTCAGATTATGCATTTTCCCAAACCTTAAAATTGAGCCCTAGAAATTTAACCCTTATGTCAAAAAAGAGAAGGAAAAAATAGAAGAAGATTGTAATATTGGCTTCGAGCTTTAAGAAGAGGAATAAATTTTGGCATCAAGAAGATAAAAAAAAATTCAATTTAGAACTTTCAAGGAGGAAGAAGATGATGAAAATCGGGTTAGTATAGATAGAAATGGGTTAAGGCCCTTTTAATCTTTTAAAAAGGTCGTTGGAATGTGTTTTTGACCGTTTATTAAAGACAGAAATTGTCTTGAAATAGTGTCCATGCGCTTGGTCCAGTTTGTATTACACACGCTTAGACCTGGTCAAAGGAGGTGTGTACTAGGCACACTTTAGAAAGGTTGTGTGTGTAAGGTTATTATGGTCCACAGAAAGTATGTAAGCGGGATTTGGGCCATAGTTCGAGTGACAACTTATGTAATTTCCCATTTCTATATATTGTAAATATGGAAAGCTTCTTATCAGACAAAGAGCCCATGCAACCTCATCCCAACAACTGAGAAAAATACTAGATATGCAAAGATGTTTGACACAGTTAAGATTAATCGAAAGCTTTGTTGGTATTTCACCTGCTCCTACAACAAAGGACTAGAAAGAGGCAAAAATCAGGATGACTCATAGCCCAAAAGATGTTCAATCACTGCAACTGCAATACAATGAAGCCATGAAGCAACATTTACCATGTCATTTAAGTGGTGGTATTCTAGAGCAGAAAAGGACTCGAAAAACTTGGCAATATTACTTTTTTCGTGCCGCCACATAATATTCCATACGCGTAAGTGAAAGTTTTGCCAGAAGAGAGATACTTTTTAAACAGATAGATCTCATACTGCCTGTGAAGACAAAAGATCTCAGCATGGGCGCATTAATTCCAATGACATCGCTTAAACCACTTGAGATCTGCAGCACCAATTGCTCAAGCAACAAGCAATGAGAGATCAAACTTTCAAGCAACTTAGACGAAATTGTAACATCACGTAATTCCAGGCTAATTGGCCTATCAAAACCTCTGAAGGCTGGTGGAGGGAGTATTAAACAATTTTGGAGAGTCAAATTCCTCAACTCGAAACATGTGAAAAATGAAGGTAGCAATTAATTCATACGGGTTAACCCTGATTGGAAGTGTAAGAACAAGATGCCGAAAGATATTTCTACGGAGGAAACGTATCAGTTTGTCAATATTAGGAGATCGATCTTTCCAGGTAAGGAATGAAGAGGGTGAACTTTGTGATTGGTCCATCATGAAATCTCATAATGTGGGTGACAATCTTTGTTTTGATTGCTGCAGATTCTTCAACAAAGATGGAGGGCTCGATTAGCATTCTCGCCAGCATAGGGGACTTGGCTAACAGAAGCCTGATAAACTGCATCTCAGGCTTTGACCGGATAATACCTATTAGCCTAATTTTCCTAAGGTGACTAAATGTGACATATGAGAAAACTTCCACTTCAAGAGATTTTTGAGCTGGAGTAGAATAATCTACATTTTGAACCTAAGAAAGATTATCAAAGTACCAACTCTCTAAACAAAGAAGAGCAATGACAGCTGCAAGCCAAATTTGCATTTGTGCATCAGTTAACTGGAAGAACACAATAAAAGAAAAACGGGGCAGCTCGATGCATTAAGCTCCTGCTATGCAAGGGTCCGGGAAAGGGCTGGACCACAAGGGTCTATTGTAGGTAGCCTTACCCTGCATTTCCGCAAGAGCCTGTTTCTACAGTTCGAACCCGTGACCTTCTGATCACATGAAGGCAACTTTATCAGTTACGCCAAGGCTCCCCTTCTTTTTACTGGAAAACACATTATGGCATGAAAAACAGAATAGACTCACTAAGAAAAATGAGATTAAATAGATAATATAATAAATATCACAGTAAATAATAACAATAAAGGGTCCATATCAGTGCTAGTAGCTAGGGGACAATAGTTGCATCAAATCTCCATTGAGATTCTTGAGAAAAGGCTTCAGGCTTGGCATAGGGAAATGACCTAAGTACAGAATTAACGCAAAGCAACCGACAACATCTTTGAACTAAACATCTTTGTAAATTTACTTGTAAAGTATATAAAATCCTTTTTGGTTATCCAGAATGTTTGATCAAGCGCCAATTCTTGAAGTATGCACCAGTTATACCTCCATTTCCTCGACAAGATGCTTGTCCTCACAGTCTCTAATAAAGGCAAACGCACAAGAATATCATTAATTACATTCTCAGGGAGGCTGTTAAGCATATCGAGAGGTAAAGTTTGATAGTGATATTGCTTTTTGAACTTAAGAGGTATCATATAAATATTCACCAATAAGAACCTGCACAAAATAAACAAGAGTACAAAGATGAAGAAGATCACCAAACTATTTGGATAGAACTAATGTTCACATTGTAAAATAAACGTGCCCACAACTGTAAGAAGAACAGATAGCGTGTTTCGAAAGAGGATAGAGCCTTTGTTTCGAAAACTAACATCATACGAAGAGAACGAATTCAAATATAACGATGAATACTTCATCTTAATGGCAAGATTACCTAAAGTCAGAATACTTCATCTTAATTAATGGAAACTTTCTGTAGGTTAGTGCTACTGAAATTACTAATTATAGATGTCTCTATTATTGTGTTGCTAAATAAAGATAAGAGTGATAAACACGAAGAGTTAATTAAGATTTATGAAGCCAAAGAGTTCTAGGCCAATGTTTTGTTGAATTTGGCAAAACTTTTTGTCCCACATCGGTGGGAAGAGAAGGGTTGGGGGGATTTTCCTTAATGTTTAGGATTTAGATACACCTCTCATTTGCCTTCTCATCTATTTAAGGCATTTGTATTTCTCTTTTTAGTATTATTTCACTTGTATTTTTGGAGTGAAATAAAATATTGGTTGTGTCCGAGGAGTAGGCAAAATTAGCCGAACCTCGTAAATTCTGGTGTTCCCTTTATTGTTGCTTTATTGTCTTATTTATTATTTGGTGGCTGTCATAATTTTTGGTATAGTAGTTGTGACTTATTCACACTATATACATTTGGCTTCCGCAACAATTGGTATCAGAGCCAAGGTACTGTCTAAGTATGCTCTGTGGTTGCAGCATAGTCTGATCTTCCACATCAGAAAAGATTTATCTTGGTAACTGAGTCAAGGTTCTGTCTGAGTATGCTCTGTGGTTGCAGCTTAGTCTGATCTTCCACACCAGAAAGGAAATAATCTTGATTTGTGTCGTCAGCTATTAAATAATATTTGTGTCAAAGATGGGAGACAATAAACAAGAAGAATCTACATCAAGTGTCAACAATACGTCATCATTGGCATCTTCGCTTATGACAAGAATTGTGTCAAATGCGAAATTTGCGGTCGAAATATTTGACGGGTCCGGACATTTTGGGATGTGGCAAGGCGAGGTTCTAGATGTCCTTTTTCAACAAGGGCTAGATCTGGCCATTGAAGAAAAGAAACCAGATGTTATTGGAGAAGAAGATTGGAGAATTATCAACCGTGTTGCTTGCGGTACCATTCGATCCTACCTTGCTAGAGAGCAGAAATATCCATACACAAAGGAAACTTCTGCAAGTAAATTATGGAAAGCACTGGAGGATAAATTTTTGAAGAAAAACAGTCAAAATAAATTGTACATGAAGAAGAGACTGTTTCACTTCACCTATGTTCCTGGTACCACGATGAATGAACATATCACCAGTTTCAATAAGTTGGTCACAGATTTGCAAAATATGGATACAACTTATGATGATGGTGACTTGGCCTTAATGTTGTTGGCGTCACTTCCTGATGAGTACGAGCACCTTGAAACTACTCTACTCCATGGAAATGACGAAATTTCTCTCAGAGAAGTTTGTTCGGCTTTGTACAGCTATGAACAAAGAAAGCGAGAAAAACAGAAGGGCGGAGAAGGAGAAGCACTGTTTGTGAGGGGTCGTCCTCAAAATCAAACGAGGACAAAGAAGGGAAGATCCAAGTCAAGATCCAGACCCAGCAAAGATGAATGTGCCTTTTGTCGAGAAAAAGGGCACTGGAAGAAAGACTGTCCGAAGTTGAAGAATAAGGCCAAACATAACAATGGAAAGGCTATTATGGATTCAAATGTAGCTGATTGTGATGATTCAGACTTCTCATTAGTTACAACAGAGTCATCAACATCATCAGACATATGGTTGATGGACTCGGCTTGTAGCTATCATATGTGTCCCAACAAGGACTGGTTCGTGGAATTTCAAGAAGGAGAATATGGAGTCGTCCACACAGCGGATAACAGCCCTCTTACCTCATATGACATTGGTTCAATACGATTAAGGAACCATGATGGAATGATCAGAACATTGATAGATGTTCGATATGTACCGGATTTGAAGAAGAATCTCATCTCTGTGGGAGCCCTAGAATCAAAAGGGTTCAAAATCATTGCAGAAAATGGAGTGATGAGAGTATGCTCCGGTGCACTAGTGGTAATGAAGGCTAATCGGAAGAATAATAATATGTACCGCTATCGTGGCAGTACAGTTATTGGGACAGCGACAGTGACATCCAGTGACGACAAAGAGGCAGAAGCAACCAAGCTATGGCACATGCGCTTGGGACATGCTGGAGGAAAATCCTTGAAAACTCTATCAGATCAAGGATTGTTAAAAGGAGTAAAGGCTTGCAACTTGGAGTTTTGTGAGCATTGTGTTAAAGGGAAACAGACAAGGGTTAAATTTGGTACAGCGATCCATAATACTAAAGGCATTTTGGATTATGTACACTCTGATGTTTGGGGTCCTTCCAAAACACCTTCATTGGGTGGGAAGCACTATTTTGTAACCTTTGTTGATGATTTTTCCCGAAGAGTATGGGTGTATACAATGAAGAGCAAAGATGAAGTGTTGGGAATTTTTCTCAAATGGAAGACGATGGTGGAGAATCAAACAGGCAAGAGGATCAAGTGTATTCGCACAGACAATGGAGGTGAATACAAAAATGATCATTTCAATAAGGTCTGTGAAAATGATGGCATCGTCCGACACTTCACTGTTAGACATACACCACAACAGAATGGAGTGGCAGAACGTATGAACCGGACCTTGCTGGAGAAGGTACGGTGTATGTTGTCCAATGCTGGCTTGGGCAAAGAATTTTGGGCTGAGGCAGTTACATATGCATGCCACCTCATTAATCGCTTACCATCTGCTGCTATTGATGGCAAGACACCATTTGAAAAATGGTATGGAAAACCTGCTATAGATTATAACTCTTTGCACGTGTTTGGCTCAACTGCATATTATCATGTGACGGAGTCAAAATTGGATCCAAGGGCAAAGAAGGCTATTTTTATGGGAATTACTTCTGGAGTCAAAGGATATCGTTTATGGTGTCCTATGACAAAGAAAGTAATATTCAGCAGGGACGTTACCTTTGATGAATCTGCTATGGTAAATAAGGTAACAGAAGATACCAAACAAAATGAAGGTGCTTCTAAGCAGGTGGAGTTTGAGGGAAAATTTATTTTTCCTACACAAGAAGCAGAGGAGGAAACAAATGAAGATTACCCTCTGGAAGGAGAGCCAGTAGAGGAGATTCCAACTCAGGAACCTCAACAACAACTTGAATCAATAGCAACCAGCAGGCCAAAAAGAACAATAACGAAACCTGTTCGTCTCATTGAGACGGTTGCTTGTGCAACCTCAATTGTAGCTGATGATGTTCCTACTACTTATAAAGACGCTGTCCAAAGTTCAGAAGAAGATAAGTGGAGGATTTCCATGAATGATGAAATACAGTCCCTTCATCAGAATCATACATGGAGATTGGCCAATCTCCCGAAGGGAAAGAAAGCAATTGGGTGCAAATGGGTATTTGCAAAGAAAGAAGGATTTCCTAACCAAGTAGATGTTCGCTACAAAGCAAGATTGGTGGCCAAAGGATATGCTCAAAAGGAGGGAATTGATTACAATGAAGTGTTTTCTCCAGTTGTAAAACATTCCTCCATTAGAATTATGTTGGCTTTGGTAGCACAATTGGATTTGGAACTAGTTCAGATGGATGTAAAAACTGCGTTTTTACATGGAAACTTGGAGGAGGAAATCTACATGACTCAGCCAGAAGGATTCAAAGTTGCTGGAAAAGAAAATATGGTGTGCAAACTTGAAAAATCGTTGTACGGATTGAAACAATCTTCTAGACAATGGTACAAGCGATTTGACGAGTTTATGTTGCGGCAAGGGTACAAGAGAAGCAAATACGATCATTGTGTGTATTTGCACAAGCTTAAAGATGGTTCCTTTGTATATCTTCTCCTATATGTTGATGATATGTTGATAGCTTCCAAGAATTTGGAAGAAATTGATAAGTTGAAGATTCAACTGAAGAAGGAGTTCGAGATGAAGGATTTGGGTGAGGCAAAGAAAATTCTTGGCATGGAGATAATTAGAGATAGACGTTCAAAGAAACTCTGTTTATCTCAAAAGGAATATTTGAAGAGAGTACTTCAACGTTTTGGCATAGATGACAAGACTAAGCCAGTTAGTACTCCACTTGCTTCCCATTTTAAGCTAAGTACTACTATGTCGCCAATGGATGAAGTTGAACGAGAGTATATGTCAAAGGTACCATACGCAAATGCTGTTGGTAGCTTGATGTATGCAATGGTTTGCACAAGGCCTGACATTTCACAAGCTGTTGGAGTTATTAGCAGATATATGCACAATCCAGGGAAGGAGCATTGGCAAGCTGTGAAGTGGATTCTACGGTATATTCATAATACTGTAGATGTCGGGTTAGTTTTTGAGCAGGAAGACAATCAGTCTGTAATTGGATATTGTGACTCAGATTTTGCGGGTGATATGGACAAACGAAGATCAACTACTGGTTATGTGTTTACTTTTGCAAAGGCACCAGTTAGTTGGAAGTCTACTTTGCAGTCAACAGTTGCTTTGTCTACAACAGAGGCAGAGTACATGGCTATTACAGAGGCTGTGAAAGAGGCAATTTGGCTTCAAGGATTGCTAAAGGAGCTTGGTGTTGAACAAAAAGGTATCACAATTTTTTGTGATAGTCAAAGTGCTATTCAATTAGCGAAGAACCAAGTTTATCATGCAAGGACGAAGCACATTGATGTTCGGTATCATTTCGTACGAGAAATCATAGAAGAAGGTGGAGTCACAGTGAAGAAAATTCATACTACGGAGAATCCTGCTGATATGCTGACAAAGGTGGTGACTGCGGTCAAGTTTCAACATTGTTTGGATTTGATCAACATTGTTGAAAACTGAAGATTGAAGATGAAGACACAATCAAAATTTGTTATTGAGAGAAAATTGAAGATGTGGAATTTTGCCAAGGTGGAGATTTGTTGAATTTGGCAAAACTTTTTGTCCCACATCGGTGGGAAGAGAAGGGTTGGGGGGATTTTTCCCCTATAAAAGAAGGCCTAATGTTTAGGATTGAAATACACCTCTCATTTGCCTTCTCATCTGTTTAAGGCATTTGTATCTTCTCTCTTTAGTATTATTTCACTTGTATTTTTGGAGTGAAATAAAATATTGGTTGTGTCCGAGGAGTAGGCAAAATTAGCCGAACCTCGTAAATTCTGGTGTTCCCTTTATTGTTGCTTTATTGTCTTATTTATTATTTGGTGGCTGTCATAATTTTTGGTATAGTAGTTGTGACTTATTCACACTATATACATTTGGCTTCCGCAACAATTGGTATCAGAGCCAAGGTACTGTCTAAGTATGCTCTGTGGTTGCAGCATAGTCTGATCTTCCACATCAGAAAAGATTTATCTTGGTAACTGAGTCAAGGTTCTGTCTGAGTATGCTCTGTAGTTGCAGCTTAGTCTGATCTTCTACATCAGAAAGGAAATAATCTTGATTTGTGTCGTCAGCTATTAAATAATATTTGTGTCAAATATGGGGGACAATAAACAAGAAGAATCTACATCAAGTGTCAACAATACGTCATCATTGGCATCTTCGCTTATGACAAGAATTGTGTCAAATGCGAAATTTGCGGTAGAAATTTTTGACGGGTCCGGACATTTTGGGATGTGGCAAGGCGAGGTTCTAGATGTCCTTTTTCAACAAGGGCTAGATCTGGCCATTGAAGAAGGACACCAATTTTAGCTAAGTAGTGCCTAAAATTAACTCTGTTTTATGGTCTGCTTAACCTAAAAAATTCTATGTAAGGGTTCTAATTAATCCTATAGGGAAGGTTGTTAAAGCACCCTATATGATCTGTTAATTACGGTTAACCGGCCAAACTTAGATTAATTAATAAATGTAAATACATAGAATACAACTAATTGATTAACTAGAATAATAGTGTCAAAGAACTCAAGACTTGGAGTAAGTAATTCATATCTTTAAAGAATTGAACAATTAAAAAGTAAATTAGGCTAAGATAGGTCAAAGCTAAAAAAACGTTACTGGCTCAAATTAGAAACATCTATTTGTTTGGCCATCATAAAACTTGCTTTTAAGTACAACCGTTTTTGGACTCAAGTTTAAAGAACCTAGTTTCTGAAGAGAAATATTTATTAACTTTTTATTTTTTTTGGATCAAAACTCAGATCTCAACCTCAAATGTTTTCACCTAGATAAAGAAAGATTTTCCAAGACATTGGCAAACTTCAATACTTCACGAGTATTGTTACGCGGCGCCTCCCTGATGTTCTATGGAAGGGCAACGTAAGGTTAAGCAACCGATGTCAGTGTGGTTGTTGTCCGCCAATGAGGTCCCCTCTGCACGCTAGACTAGATTGTCAGTGTCGTGCGGGAAAACCAATGTCACGAACAATTGCGGAAGCTGAGAGAGAATTGGGTTTTGAATGATAATGATGATTCTGTTGATGAATGAAATGTTGATTACAAAAGATGCGGTGTCGAGGGGGAGAGATACCAGTACAGAAAATTGATTGCTTGAAAATGTTTGATTGTTTGATCCCCCTAATAATACTTAAAAAAAAATAAACCAAAGTTACATGACTAGTCCTAATAAAGCTGTAGAAGCACACTGAATGAAAATGATGTAAACTAGCCTATAATTACAATGAAAAAGACTTAGTTTATTACAATGTAGAACCAAGTCCGATGGCAGCAACTTTGTCTTGCGGGTCAGGGTCTGCGCGCGCGGTATAGTGGGCGCGCGCGACACTTGTTGTGTTGCCTGAGGCTAGGCGCTGGTGCTTGGCATCAGGGTCTGTGCGCGAGGCGCTGCTGGAATGGGCCTGCAGCTGGCTGCTGGCGAGGCATCAGGATCTGCGCGCGCGGCATTGTCAGTGCGCGCAGCGCTGTTGTCATTGGCCAGCCACTGGACGCTGGCGAGAGGCATCGGTAGGGCGACAGAGGCACATGCGCGCTTGTCACTTGGCGCAGCCAAGACCACGGGGCCGACTATGGCGCTAGGCATTGTGAGGCTTGCTAGGCTGCCAAGGGGCGCGGCCAAGGGGTCATGGGGCGTGTCTGGAAAGCAGCCCATGACATTCTCCCTCACCTGAGTTAGCATCGTCCTCGGAGCCTTATGATGATGATGATGATTCTGGTGGTTGTTGGATGGGAGGTATGCGCCCCTCTGTCCTTTGAGCTTGTTGTTGTAGCGATGCAATGATTTCATGCGGCTGACATGGAAGACTGGATGGATCTTCCACCAGGATGGGGTTTTCACCTGGTATGTGGACTTCCCAATGCGTTTTTCAATGGGCAGAGGCCCGATGTATTTTTGTTGTAGGCGAGGGTCATGGGTCCTCTCTGCAAACAAGTATCGTTTTGGGATGCATAGCATTACTTTGTCCCTTGTTTGATGTTGGGCAAAGCAAATATTTTGTTCGGTGAATCTTTTTGTCCGCTCTTGGGCTTTGACGAGATAGCTCCGCACTATCCCCATGTTGCTCTCCCATTCGCTCGAGAAGTTGGTAGCTTGAGGAGATTTCGGCATGGTTGATGCATTCACCATTTGCGGGAGAAGCGGTTGTTGTCCGATAACAATTTCAAAAGGGCTTTTGTTTGTATGATAGCTCTTTTGAGAATTGAAACACAGTTAAGCAGCATCCAAGAGCTTTACCCAATGCTTCTGTGATCCGGTTGCAAAGTTGCGGAGATATTCCTCCAGCATATCATCGAACCGGTCTGTCTGGCCATCCGATGGTGGATGGATGTCTGAGTTGTGACTCAATGTTGACCCAAATCACCTGAAGAGATGGGTCCAAAAATTGCTAGTGAAGCATGAGTTGCGCCTACTAACAATGTCTTTGGGCAGGCCCCAATGTTTGATAATGTGCGAGAAGAAGAGTCGAGTTGTATCTTCTGCTGAGATATTCTGCGGCGCTGCTATAAAGGTTGCATAGTTTGAAAATTGATCTATGAAAACCAAGATGGATGCAAGATTACTGACTTGGGGCAATCTCGTGATGAACCTGAGGGAAACACTTTTCCATGGTCTCTGAGGGACATGTAATGGCTGCAAGGGTCCCGTCTGTGATGAGTGATCCGACTTGTCCTTGTGGCATGGCTGACAAGTCTTCACACGCTGAGGAGCGTCACCAGTCTTTTGAGGCAGATGCCATAATGGTTGATTGTTGCTGCGAAGGGTAGCCAGAACTAAGGGTTCAGGTCTGTTGACTACCTTCTCCAACTGCATGGCTGAGATGTTTTCAGCGGCTATCTTTATGGGAAAGCATGGTATGGTGCAGGGTTTGGCCCCGTCTTCTCCCAACATCAGGAGCATGTTGGCATATGGTACTGGTATGGTGTTGGTCTGCCTCATGAACTCCAAACCCACTATCATGTCGAAGTCATCTATGATTGCGATGCGTAGGTCGATGCTTCCTTTGTATGGGCCAAGTTTCACTGGGACATCTGTAGCTATTCCACCCAATGCCTGGGGTGGCGAGTTGATGGCCTTGACGCGGCCTATGCTCTTTTGCACAACAAGACCCAGGCGCTCTACTTGAGTTGAAGCCAAATAGTTGTGGGTAGCACTCGGGTCTATCAATACGTGAAGGGACTTGCTGTTTACTTTCAATTCGACGAATATTAGGGTCCTTGCTTGTTTAGGAGGCCTCTCGTCCATCATTTCTTTCCCTTTCTTGGTGATTGGGGCTGAGATTTTCTTAGGAGGACATGCACTGGTCCCCGCTAAGGCATATGGGATAGAGCCAACAATTGCATTGAAGGCGCCTACCTGGTCTGATTCTGATGTGTCTGATGCATCTAACTCGTCATCGACAGTCTGATGAGCATTGACCTTTATGTTTGGGAATTCATTGTTCCAATGTGCCCCGCCGCAATGACGACATTCTAAGGGAGGCTTTCTCCCCTGATTGTTGTTGATGGATGTAGCACTGTTGCTGCTGGAGGGAGGAGTCTTAGTTTTGGATGCACTCCGATCTCCCCCACTTTTGCTTGGGCCACTATTGCTGGGATGGTTCCCGTTGAATCCCCCTTGGACAGACGGCTGAGGTCTGTCATTCCAAGTTCCCAAATGATAATCGCCAAGACATTCTGCAACTTGAATGGCCTTGGGCAGGGTGTCTACCCATTGTCTCTGTAGTTCCATATGGGCATGAGGTTTCAAACCTTCTATGAATGCGAAGAGTTTGTCTTTGTCCCCCATGTCGCGTATGTTTAGCATGAGTGCGAAGAATTTGCGCACGTACTCCCGCACTGATCTGGTGTGGTGGAGCTCCCGTAGCTTTCTCCTTGCGTTGTATTCCACATTTTCGGGGAAGAACTGCAGGCATAGTGTTGCCTTCAATTCATCCCATGTCTAGAGAGTATCTTCAGTGGCCTTGATGGCTTCGTATTTGACCCGCCACCAAAGTTTGGCATCGCCCTGAAGATACATGGCAGCAGTTGCTACCTTTTTGGATTCTTCCAAATGGCCCACGGCATCGAAGTATTGTTCGATGTCAAAGATGAAATTTTCCACTTCTTTAGCATCCCGGGATCCGTCGTATGGCTTTGGCTCCGGTATCTTAAGCTTTTGTGGAATGGGGGTGAGGTTTGTTGCACCCCTGATGTGGTTGTCGCCTCCTCGAAGTAGGCTCTGTAGGGCAGCATTGACAACATTGAGCTTGCTTGTCAAGTCGTCTATGGTTTGTTGCATGGCAGTTAATCTGTCTGTCTCTTGTTGCCGATGGGCTAAATTATCGGTACGCTCCTGTTGGAGGTCCTCAAATTTTCCATGAATATTGGCAGTTTTCAATGGCTGTCATTTTTCGGTCATCCTCAGAGTCACGACTGATGTTTGCAATGTCATTTTCCCCCTGCCGCATCCGGCGGTCCAGGTCATCCAACCTTTGCACTAGGTTGTTGTTTTGATCAGGCACCGTATCCACGATGGGTCGTAATCGGCCAACCGTCTCTTCTAGGGATGTTAGGCGCTCCCCATGATTCACCATGGTCAGAAATGGTGATGATGGAAAATGTGTTCCCTCGTCCGATGTCGAGCCTAGGCTCTGATACCAACTGTTACGCGACGCCTCCCTGATGTTCTTTGGAAGGGCAACGTAAGGCTAAGCAAACGATGTTAGTGCGGTTGCTGTCCGCCAATGAGGTCCCCTCCGCACGCTAGACTAGATTGTTAGTGTCGTGCGGGAAAACCAATATCACGAGCAATTACGGAAGCTGAGAGAGAATTGGGTTTTGATTGATGATGATGATTCTATTGATGAAAAGATGCGGTGTCGAGGGGGAGAGACACCAGTACAGAAAATTGTTTGCTTGAAAATGTTTGATTGTTTGATCCCCCCTAATAATACTTAAAAAAAATAAACCAAAGTTACATGACTAGTCCTAATAAAGATGTAGAAGCACACTGAATGAAAATTATGTAAACTAGCCTATAATTACAATGAAAAGGACTTAGTTTATTACAATGTAGAACCAAGTTCGATGGCATCAACTTTGTCTTGCGGGTCAGGGTCTGCACGTGCGGTGTTGTGGGCGCGCGCGACACTTGTTGTGTTGGCCTGAGGCTGGGCGCTGGTGCTTGGCATCAGGGTCTGTGTGCGAGGCGCTGCTAGAATGGGCCTGCAATTGGGTGCTGGCGAGGCATCGGGATCTACGTGCGCGGCATTGTCAGTGCGCGCGACATTGTTAGTGCGCGCGGCGCTGTTGTCATTGGCCAGCCGCTGGGCGCTGGTGAGAGGCATCGGTGGGGTGATAGAGGCGCATGTGCACTTGTCACTTGGCGCAGCCAAGACCACGGGGCCGACCATGGCACTAGGCATTATGAGGCTTGCTAGGCCGCCATGGGGCGCAACCAAGGGGTCATGGGGCGTGTCTAGAAAGCAGCCCATGACAGTATGGATGTAGACTTTAGCCTGATTATCCTATATTGTTATACATATCATCAAAACTACTAAGCAGTGCTAAGGTAAATAAGTTATTGAATTTAAAAATCTTCACGTCCATATCTTAAGAAGAAGAAAAATGCGTTATCTACTACAACAGAGTCCATAAACAATTAGCTACCAGTTCTTAGCTTTAGCGAACAACCACAAAGCACACAAATAAATCAAGATTCATATAAGGTAAGATATAGCGAATGAAAAGCGGGAACGGAAAAGAAGAACAGGGCGCCATAGGCGTCCCCAAGCGTTTCGCTTCTTTTTCTCGATGTCTGGTGCTCTAAGGAAGATGGTATGCAATGACTCCATGTGGTGGTGGTAGCATTGAGTCTTTATGAGACCCTATTGTGAGAGTCTCGAATTAAGACTACATTTGCTTTTGTGGGGCAGCGAACTGAGGCGCGGATCTTAGATGCACTATCGAACTCCGATTTCAAGCTCGCTCCTTCCTCTCGGACAAAAGCAGATTCAACTAAAATAAATAAAGATAACCGGTTTTATGTGAGGGTAAATACCCAACAGAACAGTAAGGGAGTTAAAAGAATGAAGCTTTTCTGAGATGAATAACAATTAATAGGCAAAGAATGATTTATAGAGGGAAAGAACGGCGACTCCGAGTTTTGTTTTGAATAACAATCAAGTGCTCGACACTCAAACACTTGGGGGACTACATACATAATATACATAGGCATGTGTATAAAGAAGGCAAAGAAGATTGAGGGAAAATCAAGCCTAAAAGAGTCAAGTGCAGAGTAAAAGTCACGAGATGGAGCCACGAGCTAAGGCTAAAGAAAAAACCTCATTATAGTTAGGGTAAAAGCCATATACTAAAACGGGTTATAAGGAAAAACCTCGTACCTATTATTCCTCTTTTGTAAAAATCTGTTACAAGAAAAACAGTTACGAGAAAGTTATAGATGTACTTCAAATACATGTAAAGTATTATAAGTTCCAATAACAACTTGTCAGTTATTTCAAAGAAAAATATGTGTTCTTATTTCTTTTATCGTATGTTAACACCATTATAAAGTTGAAACGTCTTCTTCATTAAGTGTCGAAATATAAAAGGGCCCTCTTTTATAAAACTCATGTTCAAATTAATTAGTCGTGAGGATAACATAAGCATTTTCGAAGAATAAAAATGCAAATTATTTTGTAAGTCCTTAAAAATAAAGGCAAGAATAAAGAAAACAGAAGTTTATAATAGTAACACGAAGAACTTCTTAATATGTAAAAATCTAAGACTAAGGACAAACTTAGTCATAAAACTATGAGATTGTTTATATAGATTGCCCCATAAAAGACTTGGGGACTTACGATTTCAAAATCAACCCTCAAATAAAGTTAAGGGTCTGATCATAGTTTTCCAAAACAAAAACAAAATCACTCGAATGATTAAAACCGGTCAGTGAGAAGTTTGTGGAACTGAAGCAGGAGCATCAACAACAACGGGTTCAATTTGGGCAGCTGCATCAACAGATGCGGTTTCAATTTGGCTTGTAGCAACAGCTTCGATTGGGCTTGAAAGAATTGGGATACCCATATTAGCTTCAACATTCACGGGAGCTTCAGCCACGGGAGAAGGGAAGTCCCGAGTTTGTTGAGCCTTTTCAATGGTTTCGTTGATCTTAGTTAACTCCAACTCCAGGTTGAAGTTTTCTTGGCCAGCTTCAAGTAGGGTATCACGACGAGAATTCAGAAATACCCAACTTGTCTCAACAACAGATTTTTCTTCAAGGATCTCATAATCCTTTTCCCAATCAGCGATCTCATTCTTTAGCTCTTCATTTTCAACCAAGGCGGAGTTGTTGGAAGCTTGAAGAGAGGCATGGGAGCATTCTAAAGCACGCACCTTATTAGCAGAGATTCTGAGGTCTTCTTGTGTTTGAGTCAAGTTTTGCACGAGCTCTCCAGCGTAAACTTCTTTTTGATCCAAAAGAGCTTTCAACTCTCTGTTCTTTTCACTAGCTTTAGATAGTTGCTCTGAGAAGGAGGACTTGAGACATTCTTTTTCTTTTTCTGCTTGGCTTGAAGAAGCTTTTGCAACCGCCAATTCTGAAGTTAAAGCCCGCACTCGCTGCTCTAAAGTATTCTTGCTCTCTTGTAAGTCTTCTATATCAATCTGTGTACTCTCAAATTGCTCCTTCCAACTGAGAGTCACGTGTTATCTTCTCCATGAGGGGGATTCTTTTCATCATCTCTGTGCCGATAAGGTTGGCCTAAAAAGGGGAAAAAGGAATAAGAATCCTCAAAGATAGTCAAATTATAAAGCAAAAAGGGAAGAGAAGGAAAATACCTTCAAAGTAGCATGTACTATGACTCTCCAACTTGGTTTTTCCAATTGGGCCGATTAAAGGCTCCAACCATACATCTGCCTGACCTGACTTTCTCAAAAGGTTGCTCTTAGCAGGAACTTCAACAGTTACCCTCCTCATAGCGGCACTTCTACTTGAAGAGCCCACTTCTGTATGATGAACGATAGGAGGGGGAATAGTCAAAGGAGGAGCCGGAGAAGAGGTAAAAGCAGTAGAAGAAGGAACGAAAATAGCTGGGGCCGGTAAGGAAGGAACCACAAGCATGGGAGTTGAAAAAGAAGATAAGGGTATTTCGTCTAAAACAAGCCCTACATCTTCACGGCCAGATCCGCTGATGAAAAGCTGGTCAATAGACTCACGAGTATCGTGGGGAGTGACGTCATCGTCAGGAATTGTTATTGGGGTTTCAACAGGTTCGGTAAGAGAAACTGACACTTCAGCTTCGTCATCAGAGACGATGCATCTCCTAACTCGTGGCCTCGTCACCAGGGAACCCTCATCTCCCTCTTCTTCAGAGTCTTCTTCTTCTGCAGCTTTCCTTTTTGCAGAAGAAGAACCCAAAACTATTTCTCGGGCTCTTTCTAGAGAGATACGGGTTTTCGAGGGAGTATGGGTTCCCGAGGAGACACGAGAGGCCGCAACTGCTTCAGCAGTAACTCCTCGAATAGCAAATCCTGACAAAAAGAATGATAGAAATTAGAGCAATAAAAGAGAATATAGACACGAAAAGCACAAAATATAAATTCTTACCATGAGTCTTTACCTTCCAACCAAAACGGTTAGAAAGTATTTTCCAAGACCTACCATCCATCGGTGCGATCTTCAGCAATTTATCTACCCAACCATGGAAATTGGGAACATCCCTCACAACTCCCATGGTAGCTAAAAAACAACTAAAGCAAAATTAGAGAAGTTGGTAAACTTGAAGGAAAAAGGTACGAGAAGGTTAAAAGACTTACGTGCAAAATTCCACTTTCAGGGAAGAGAACATTATCCTTATCCACTAAACCAACAGTGGGGGCAGCAACAAATCGGGCATACCAGCCGCGGTCCTTGTCATCTTTAGGACTCACCAAAACCCTCTTACTCCTACTACTAGTGTAAAAACACCATTGCGAAAAATCCTAGGTGAGTAAAGATGAATCAAGTGAGAGAAAGTAAAAGGAACTTCGGCTTTAGTAGCTAAATGCCTTAAACAGGCAATATCCCTCCATATGATCGGACCAATTTGACCCAAACAGACATTGAAGAAACGGCAAAATTCGAGAATGACTGGGTCAATTGCTGGTCTGAACCCTAAATTAAAAGGGTATGTGTAAACTAAAGAGAACTCAGTTAAATAAGAAGCAATTCTCTGATTCGGATTAGGGATAATAATGGGAAAATTGTTACTCCAATGGCAGTCTTTATGAACTACAGGAGTCAAAACTTCTGTAATTTGAGTGGGGTAAGCATCGAAACAATCTAAAGCGGAAATCTGGTTTCTAAGAGATTCCCTATCATGGTAAAAAGATAATTCTGTAGGGACTATCTTTTCTACTAAAGGCTCGCGTAATGGTTCAGAAGGTTCTTTACTCCTAGAAGAAGATTTGTGAGAAAGGGAACCTCTGGTTCTAGAAGAAGGACCAGAACTAGAAGAAGGCATAGATGAACCACCTCGAGTAGATCCTAAGCTACGAAGTCTACCTACCCTTCTATGCCTAATAGGGGCATTGGGGAAAGAATCAACAATGGAGCCTTCTCGAGGGTGAGGGTTTGGTGAAGACATAGTGAAGAAGAATGATGTAAGGAAGAAGTAAACAGAGAATTAGGAAATTAAGTGTTTAATAAAACTTTATGAGGTAAAAGACAAGGAAAGAAGTTATATTTATATCGATAATCGACCGCCAAAGGTAAAAGTGCAGTGAAGGAAGGATCACAATTATGATAACTGGCACTTCGTAAATAGTGGAACCGTAAAAAACCTTGAAAAGGGCTGCAAAAACTGCAGAACCAATGGAAAATTGATACGTGTACGGAGTATTAAATGGAAGCGACAATTGAAGCGTCAATTTTGTCATAGCATTAATGGTGACAAAAATTCTCGTTTTAATGAAATCCACTTTCCAAATATTCAACTGATGAATAAATGGAAAATGGGGGGACTATCTGTATTGGGAAAAATTGCATTTATATATAAAGGTGGCGTGTCGAGACACGTGGACTGGTCAAATAGTCAAAGAATTATAATTAGTCAAGAGGCACGAGCAGCAATAGAAACGAGCAAAGGCAAAGGAAGAGGCACGGGTGGCCATTCAAGGGATTCAGTGCACATACTTATTTAAGTCATTTATGTTCAAGAATCAAAAGGAATGTATCTGACCATAGTAAAGAGTGCAAATACAGAATTTGACAGGCATTAAATATTGAATACGTTAGAAAATTTGTATTGATTATAATGATTATGTAATATAGCATTCAATGTCTTTAATTATTCATAATAGCCTCATTATGATTTGGGTAAAACGCATATCTTCAAGATATTTATAAAAGGGAGGTATCTGATCAATTGTAAGGACATGAGATATTATTGGAATATATTTTGGTTTACTTGTTTTTCTCCTTATTATACTCTGGTTACCCCAAATTACTTTCTTTTGCATATTCTTTTGATTATTAGTAACCCGTGTTCTTCTAAATTCTAGCTTTGACTGAAATTTCTTTTTTTGGTTAAACAGACATTTTAAAGCTACCTGAAGCTATAAAGATTTAACTCTAAGACAGACATTTGAAAGCTACCTACAAAAATAAATTCTTTCAAGATTGATGGAAGAGCTTTTTAATTATAGCTTGTTTTGTAGATTTATTTTCTTACTAGCGATATAACGCTTGAATTGGTGAAGATTCGTGTCCAAATTTTTAGCAAAAAGTTATCCAATAATTTTTCCTGGAAGACAATCTAAGAGCTTAACAGTTAAATTTTCTATCTAAATATTTTTTTTGGAATTTGTCTAATGGAATAGATATCATGCGCAAATATTCAAATCTTATATATTATGCAAGATAGAAACTTTGTTTAATGGAAAAGATTGTGTGCAAATTTTTAAAATTATTATTAGTAATTTTAATAATTCTATATGGCTGTTATAGAGGGGTAATTTTACAAAGAACGTTCTTCAATAAATATGGTTGTTGTTGTTATAAGTAAAAAAGTTGTTATAGAGAACTAAAATATAACTTAAAAAATCGATTATGAAGAAAATCTGACTTTTATAGTGAATAGTTGTTATATAGGGATGTTGTTATAGAGAGCTCTAACTGTATTTTTTTATTATGTTTTCAAAGTCATATCGTTTATTTTACTTTTATCAAATAAAGTAACAGTCACTAATTATTCACTTCGTCAACAAATAAGTGGATCAATATTAATTTTTGTAGGTCACACGTTCGAGCATTGGAAACAGTCACTAAATTGTTGTGTGGCCTTTCCCTAGACTAAGTTGTGTACGCAGGATACCTTGTACACCAGGCTGTCCTTAAATATTAATCTTTGTAGGAAAATGGATCTGCATCAATTTGTAATGAATGTCAAGATTCCATTCTTACCCTACTTTATTTGCTCGCTCTCTTTCAAGTATTAATTCCAGCTTTGATTTTTTAAGTTAATTCTATGGGAATGAACAGACTTGGGAAGTTCAAGAAAAAGTCCTTTGAGTTACTCAAGAAAAAGGCCTATTGGCTTCTTCTGAACTAAGATCTACATTAATATCCATTTAGTCCTCTTCTTCTATTTATAGATCCTCATTTCATGTTCAGTAAGATAGAATTGTAAAATATTTCAGAGAAGAAAGTATGAGTCAATGCAATGTAGCTAGAAATGTGAGGAAGTTTACCAATATTAGTAACTTACCAACTAACATACTACATAGAATTCTTGAGCTTATGCCCATTAAATATGCTGCAAGAACTAGCATCTTATCGAAGCAATGGAGAAAGTTATGGTCTACACAGCCACACCTTGTGTTTGACTCCCTGTTTTTTGGTTATGTATCTAATATTGTTGGGGCTTCTCCTGCAAGCATAATTCATAAAATTCTCATGCAACATATTGGACCTATTCTAGGATTTCATCTCATCTCGAAGTTACATGAACTGTCACAGTCAGATTTCGATCAGTGCATCATCTTTGTCTCGAATCATGGTATCGAGAAGTTCACTCTAGATGTGTCCAACGTTGAGAAAGATGCATTGCCTTGCAGCATATTTACTTGTTCAATGTTGACACATTTGAAAGCTCTCGAGGTGTGTCTTTAAGGTACCTGATAATACCCTATTCCCTAATCTTGTTAGCCTTCAGTTGGAACATTCTGAACTTGACGGTCAAGTAGGATCAATCGATCTTATTCTGCCAATGCTTGATACATTGGAGTTAAGATTTTGTGTTGGTGTTGATTGTGTTAATATAGTTTCTCCGAATCTTGTGAACTTGTCTATCCTGAGCAGCTGTACAGTAACATTTCAATGTTTTAATGTGAACCCAATCTTTGAAAGGATTAAGCACCTCTGCTTGGATGGACCATCCCTAAAGGTTAGAACATCATTTTACTTGTTTCTGATTCGCAGTTTTTTCGCTATATGAATTATGTGATTTCATTTTTTTGTGATTTTTTCAGAACTTAGGGTCGTTTCCTGTGCTAGATATGCTTGATGTATCACTAAATCTCCAACACCTGAAAATTTATGACTTGAAGATTTCTGTTAAACGTATTTCTAGCGCAATTTGTCTCCTGCAGAGCTCTCCCAATCTTCGTGATCTTGACATGGATGAAGTTGTGAAGGTAAGACATATTGTGACTTACAAGTATAGCGGCCAGTTTATCACCCTTTGTCGGAAAATTTTACTGTGTATTATATCAAATATTACTTTTTGTACATATATGTAGATCGTGAACAACCTCAGTTCTATGTATATATGTATCTACAGACTTCAGGAATGGAGGTTGACTGACTTGTGCTATATGATTCTTTCTGTAGGTTGATGATGAGAAAGTGAGTCACAGAACGGAATTGATTCTTATTTGTCGGAGGCACAAAACCAAGTGAGTGAAGCTCTGAGCATGATTCGAACGGTGAGGTTAAGGAAATTCAAGGGTTCAAGTATTGATATGAGTTTAATAGAACGCATCCTTTGCAATACTCCAAAACTTGAGAGGATGATCATTAAACAGATCGAGAACGAAAATGCCACAAGCTGTAATCAACGTTTGAAGGAACTCATAAACTATCCTCGGGCATCACCAAAAGCAAAAATTAAGTACTTAGACTGATTCCAATGGCGTTTTACGACTTCTTTGTTGAGTGCATTTGAATCTGCAGATGCATCACAACTTAATTGGCTGAGTCCCAGTTTTGGTTTTTTCGTTTTATACAGGCGCTGTCTACAAAGTTTACCTTATTATTATTCGTAGTGTTTTGGCATTATTATAAAGCTAGTGATCAAGATTTGGTCTTTTATACTGACCAACAAATATTTTGTTGCGATTGATTTGATACATTAGTCAATGCAGTGGCGAAGCCAGAAATTTCTTCAAGGGTGTTCAAACTTGAACTAAGTGAATTTTATTTCCTACAAAGAGTGTTTAATGTATGTTATATACCTCTAAAACCTAGTATTTTACCTATATATATATATTGTAATTTTTCGGTGAATTGACCACCCTTAAGTGAGTGTAGCTTCGCCCATGAGTCAATGTATTCTTTCTTCTTCATTATTTCTTTTATTCATTTAAAGCTGTTTTGCAGTTTTATCAGTTTGATGGATTTAGAGTTGTAGCCTAGTAGTGATGAATCCATCTTATCATTGGAATGTATGATTTCAATTTCGTCGAAAATGTCACCCTAATTTACCTTCCTCAGTCCATCCGCCCTAAGAAAAGATTTGAACTATTTTAATTTGGTAAGTCTTTCTTGCTCTGCTTTTAAATTGCTGTTCCATTTTCTTGGTGGTACAAAGGAAAATATCCAACTATAAGAATGGGGACAAGTTTTGTATTTCAAAATAGACAATATGAATTAGGTGATTATTTTCATCTACCTAAGCTTTCAGAACGATTAGTGGCATCCTCTGGTTGCTCAATAAAGACCCGCCCCACTTCCTATTATATCCAACCGACCTAACTTTATTGTGACGATCTGACCCGTCGTCTCATGAGTCACCGCTCCGTTTTCCTCATTTCTGTTTTCTTTATGCTTTGTTATCCGTGTTTTATGTGGTCGAGTTGATTGGGTTGCGTTTGGAGTGGTTTTGATAAGAAATGAGACATTTAGTCTCTTTTAAGAAGGCTTAAGTTGGAAAAGTCAACCGGACGTTGACTTATGAGTTAGAGGACTCGGATGTGAATTCTGATGGTTCGGTTAGCTCCGGGAGGTGATTTGTGACTTAGGAGTGTGATCGGAAGTGGTATCGGAGGAACGGTGTAGAATTAGGCTTGAATTGACGAAGTTAGTATTTTGGCGAATTCCGGTTGATAGGTGAGATTTTGATCCGAGGGTCGGAATGGAATTCCGAGAGTTGATGTAGCTTCGTAGGGTGATTTGGGATATGTGTGCAAAATTTCAGGTCATTCGGAGGTGATTTGGTTGGATTTTTGATCAAATGTGTGTTTCGGAAGTTTTGCAAGAACTTAGGCTTGAATTCGATGTAATTTGATGGTTTTGGTGTTATTTGAGGTGTTTTGATGATTGAAACAAGTTTGGATGATGTTTTAGGATGTGTTGGTGCTTTTGGTTGAGGTCCCGGGGGCCTCGGGTGAGTTTTGGGTGGTTAATGGATCGAATTTGGGTAAAAAGCTACTGCAGGTTGCTGGTATCTGGTTTCCTTCTTCGCGAACACGAAGGGAGTCTCGCGAACGCGAAGAGGAAAATGGGAGAATGTTGATCTGGCCTTCGCAAACGCGAAGAGGGATTCGCGAATGCGAAGGAGTGGGCTAAGGTTCTAAGCAAACGCAAGAGAGTAATCGCGAACGCGTAGAAGGAAAATTGGGCCTGGGGTCATTTGGCCTACGAGAACCGAGGCTTGCTACGCGAAAGCGAAGGGCGTGGGCAATTGGCCTTCGCGAATGCAAGACCTGGAACACGAACGTGAAGGGTCTGGGAGATTGGTCTTCGCGAACGCAATCTACAGTACGCGAACGCGAAGAAGAAAAGTTCTGGGCAGAATGTTAAGTTCTGAAAATGGGACTTCGTTCCCATTTTCCATTTTTGATGATTTGGAACTCGGGTAAGGCGATTTTTCAAGAGATTTTCGGAGAAAACAACAGGGAAAGTGTTCTTAACTCAATTTTGGTTGGATAACTTGAATCTATTACTAGTTTTGGCATTTAATCCCGAATTTTGTTGGAAAAGTTTTGAAAACCCTCTTGGATAGAATTACGGATTTGAGGGTCGAAATGTGATGGGATTTGGATAATCTTGGTATGGTTAGACTCGTGGGGAGATAAGAAACCCGTTGATGTAAAAATTTCTGAATTTCGGGACGTGGGCCCAGGGCTCGAATTTTCGCTAATTTCGAGAATTTTGGTATTTTTCGATTGTTTTGATTGGGCTTTGTTCCCATAACATATTTTAATGTATTCGTTCTGATTTTGGATAGATTCGACGCACGTGGAGGCCAATTTGAGGGGCAAAGGCGTCGCGAGCTAAAGAAGTAGCCGGTTCAAGGTGAGTAATGATTGTAAATGATGTCCTGAGGGTTTGAAACCCCGGATTGCACATCGTACTGCTATATTGAGGTGAGACATGCGCTGGATAATGAACGCGGGGTCTTTTACTACTGGGGATTGTGACTTGGTCTATCCCGATTAATGATTTTACCGCATATTTGACTGAAACTGATTTGTTATCATCCTTATTTGGGCTGATTGCCATATTTGGGCTTCGTGCCAATTATCTAAACCCTTCGGGGATTTTTATCACTATTTCCTCACTGTTTTGACTTATATTTAAACTCAGTCCTGTTGATAATTATTGTTTTACAAACTCAGCCACTTATATACATATTTGAAACTTAAATGATATTTCTAAATTATATTTTGCGCTGAGAACTGCTGTTTTACAAATGCCCGAAGGGGCTTTTGATGATTTCCGGACTGAGTGAGGCCGAGGGCCATATGTGAGGATATGTTGAGTGGTATGAGGCCGAGGGCCTGAGTTACTATTTATGCCACGCGGTGGCTTGAGTGATGTGAGGATATGTTGAGTGATGATGCCACAAGGTGGCTTGATATAGCGATTGGTCCGTAAGGGGCCCCTCCGGAGTCTGCACACCCACAGTGAGTGCGGGTACCCATTGTTCTGAGTGATTGATACTATGCCGGAGATGCTGATATGAGTGATTGTAAGGTAGCCCGATGGGCTAATACTATTCTAACAGTGAGTCCGCGGGACTGATACTGTTCTGAGAGTGAGCCAAAGGGGCTGATATTGTATTGAGTGACTGATACTGTGCAAGAAGGGCATATTTCTACTTGTTATTTTGATACTGAGCCCGAGGGGCAAATTTCTACTTATTATTTATTGCCAAATTACCTGTTTTACTTGTTTTAAAAGAGATTTCATTTGATACTTCACTGATTTACTGGTTTTAAGTGATTTCACTGCTTTTGTATAGAATGCTTTGTGCCTTTACGTGTTTTCTTGCTTTCAGCCATTATTTATATTTATTACTCACTGGGTCGGAGTACTCACATTACTCCTTGCACCGTGTGTACAGATTCAGGCATAGCAGATTTCCACTCCTGAGAGCTGATCCTTCCAGTCCAGGCGGTGTTTCGAAGACTACGAGGTAGCTGTTGGCGTCTGTAGCCCCCGTGACTCCCTTATCTTATCATTTCCATGTTATTCAAACTATTGTATCAAATTTCGTATTTAGTAGACTTGTATCAGGATTCTTTAGTTGCTCATGACTTGTGACACCCCGGTTAGGGCTGTGTCGGGTTGGATTTCCGCACTTTTATCTATACTTTCCGCTATTTGGTATTATTAAACCATGTCTATACTATAATTGTGTTAACTTACTGTTTTAAAGGACGAATTGGGTTAGAATGGCTGGCCTTGTCTTTACGAGAGGCACCATCACGACCAGGTTCGGGATTTGGGTCGTAACAAGTTGGAATCAGAGCCTAGGTTACATAGGTCTCGCGAGTCATGAGCAGGTTTAGTAGAGTCTCGCGGATCGGTATGGAGACGTCTGTATTTATCCTCGAGAGGCTGCAGAACCTTTAGGAAAACTTCGTATTCTTAAAATTCTTGTCGTGCGACTTTGTTGATCCGAGAACTGAACTTCTGTATTCTATTCTATTGCAGATGGCGAGAACTCGTGCTACCGGACGAGGTGGACGACCACCAGTGCCACCAGCTATGACCACCAGAGGTCAAGGACGTGGTCGTGGTAGGGGCAGGGTAGCGAGAGCAGCACCTATTGATCAACCAGTAGCCCCAGCCCAGGATCAGGCACCAGCTGTGCCTATTGTGATTCCGGGTCTTCAAGAGGCCTTGGCTCAGATCTTATCAGTTTGTGCTGGCCTGGCTCAGGCGGTTTCGGCCACTACAGCCGCAGCTACTTCACAGGATAGGGAAGGCATCCAGACTCCTGTTAATCGCGCACCTGAACAGGTAGTGCAGGGACTTCAGACGCCAGAGACACCTCCAGCCCAGCCAGTTGCACCAGCTCAGGGGTTTATAGTACCAGTTATGCCAGATGATGAGCAGCGTCGACTTAAGAGGTTTGGTAGACTTCAGCCTCCGTCATTCAGTGGTGTTGAGGGCGAGGATGCCCAGGGTTTTCTTGACAAGTGTCGGGGGATGCTCCGTACATCAGGGATCCTCGAGACTAGTGGTGTAGCATTTAACACCTTCCAGTTTACTGGGGCTGCCTTCACTTGGTGGGAGGCGTATGAGAGGCATACGCCAGTTGGTGCAGCGCCCCTTACTTAGCAGGAGTTCTTGACTCTCTTCTTGGAGAAGTATATACCGCAGTCCCGCAAGGAGGAGTTGCGTAGACAGTTCGAGTGGCTGAAGCAGGGAGATATGACTGTGTCACAGTATGAGGCGAGGTACTCTGAGTTAGCTCGTCATGTCAGGTGGATGGTCCTGCATATCGTGAGAGGATCAAGAGGTTTATGGATGGCCTTAATCATCATATTCTTATTCTGATGACTAGAGAGAGAGTATTGGGTATTTCATTTGAGGAGGTGGTTGATATCGCTCGTGAGATTGAGACGGCTCGCCGTCAGGATAGAGAGGAAAGGGAGGCCAAGAGGCCCCGAGGTCCGGGCAGTTACAGTGGTGCTCCTTCGAGGGGCCAGTTCCAACATGGTAGAGGTCGTTCTTTTAGGCCTACTCAGTCGGCCCGTCCAGAGTATCGCGGGGGATCTTCAGGTCATGGTTATCATGGTTCTCAGCAGGGTCAACCTTCACTTAGAGCTCTTCCAGCCCAAACATCATCTCGTGCCCTGTCAGCTCAAGGTTCTTCTATGTCGAGCGCATCAGCTAGTCACTCCAGTGCGAGGGGTTCCCTTCAGCCTTCTCTAGCACCTGGGAGTTGTTTTGAGTATGGAGAATTTGGGCACATGTGGAGGCAATGTCATCGTCGTGTTGCTAGTTCGTCCCAGCAGAGGGGTCAACCCTCGACTTCTGCTCTAGTTACCTCACCACCTGCCCAGCCAACTAGGGGTGGAGGTCAGGCAGTCAGGGGTCGCCCTATAGGGGAGGTCGATCAGGCGATGGCCAGGCTCGTTTCTATGCTATTCTGGGCAGGACAGAGGCTATTGCTTCAGATGCTGTCATTACAGGTATTGTACAGTCTGCCACAGAGATGCCTCTGTAGATCCCGATTCCATATATTCTTATGTGTCCTCATATTTTGCTCATTATTTGGGTACGCACTGGGAGTTTCTTTCTTTACCTGTTCATGTATCTACCCCGGTACGCGATACTATTATTGTGGACCGTGTGTACCGGTCACGTGTTATGACTATTGGGGGTCTGGAGACCCGAGTTGATCTATTGTTATTGAGCATGGTGGACTTTGATGTTATTTTGGGCATGGATTGGTTATCTCCGTGTCATGCTATGCTATTTTAGACTGTCATGCTAAGACAGTTACTTTGGCTATGCCGGGTGTACCGAGGATCGAGTGGCGTGGTATGACTGATTATGTTCTTAGCAGAGTAATTTCTTTCTTGAAAGCACAACATATGGTTGGGAAGGGTTGTCTGTCATATCTAGCTTTTGTGCGAGATGTTGGAGCTGAGACTCTTCGTATTAATTCTGTCCCAGTTGTGAGGGATTTTCCCGATGTATTTCCTGCAGACCTACCGGGCATGCCACCCGATAGGGATATTGATTTTGGTATCGACTTGGTGCCAGACACTCAGCCCATTTATATTCCACTGTATCGTATGGCACCAGCGGAGTTGAAAGAATTGAAAGAGCAGCTTTAGGAACTCCTAGAAAAGGGATTCATTCGGCCTAGTGTGTCACCTTGGGGTGCACACTTCTTATTTGTGAAGAATAAGGATGTCACAATGAGAATGTGCATTGATTACAGGCAATTGAATAAAGTAATAGTGAAAAACAAGTATATTTTGCCTCGTATTGATGATTTGTTTGATCAGCTTCAGGGAGCGAGTGTGTTTTCCAAGATTAATCTTCGTTCAGGCTATCACCAGTTGAAGATCAGGGATTCAGACATTCTTAAGACAGCTTTCAGGACCAGATACGATCATTATGAGTTTCTTGTTATGTCTTTTGGGTTAACCAATGCCCTAGTAGCGTTCATGCATCTGATGAACAGTGTATTCCGGCCTTATCTTGATTCATTTGTCGTAGTCTTCATTGATGATATTCTGGTGTATTCGCGTAGTTAGGAGGAGCATGCAGAGCATTTGAGAGTTGTGTTGCAGAGATTGAGAGGGGAGAAGCTTTATGCAAAATTCTCAAAGTGTGAGTTTTGGCTCAGTTCAGTAGCTTTCTTGGGGCACGTGGTATCCAGTGAGAGAATTCAAGTTGATACAAAGAAGATAGAGGCAGTTGAGAGTTGGCCTAGGCCATCCTCAGCCACAGAGATTCGTAGCTTTCTTGGGTTAGCAGGCTATTATCGCCGATTTGTTCAGGGATTTTCATCCATTGCATCACCCTAAACCAAGTTGACTCAGAAGGGTGCACCGTTTGTATGGTCAGACGAGTGTGAGGAGAGCTTTCAGAACCTCAAGACAGCTCTGACCACAGCTCCAGTATTGATTTTGCCATCAGCTTCAGGTTCATATACCGTATATTGTGATGCTTCAAGAGTTGAGATTAGCTGTGTATTGATGTAGGAGGGTAGAGTGATTGCTTATGCTTCTCGTCAGTTGAAGCCCCATGAGAAGAACTACCCTGTTCACGATTTGGAGTTGGCTGCCATAGTTCATGCATTGAAGATTTGGAGGCACTATTTGTATGGCGTATCTTGTGAGGTATTCACTGATCATCGCAGTCTTTAGCATTTGTTCAAGCAAAAGGATCTTAATTTGAGGCAGCGGGGATGGCTAGAGTTGCTTAAGAATTATAATATTACTATTCTGTACCATTCGGGAAAGGCTAATGTAGTGGCCAATTCTTTGAGCCGAAAGGCAGTGAGTATGGGGAGTTTGGCATATATTCCAGTTGGGGAGAGACCCTTTGCAGTTGATGTTCATACCTTGGCCAATCGGTTTGTGCGATTAGATATTTCGGAGCCCAGTCGGGTGTGGGCTTGTATGGTTTCTCGGTCTTCCTTATATAATCGCATCAGAGAGCGCCAGTATGATGATCCGCATTTGCTTGTCCTTAAGGACATAGTTCATCATGATGATGCCAGAGATGTGACCATCCATGATGATGGGGTGTTGCGGATGCAGGGCCGGATCTGTGTGCCCAATGTAGATGGGCTTAGAGAGTTGATTCTGGAGGAGGCCCATAGCTCGCGGTATTCTATTTATCCGGGTGCTGCGAAGATGTATCAGGATTTGAAGCAACACTATCGGTGGAGAAGAATAAAGAAATATATTGTGGGATTTGTAGCTCGGTGTCTCAATTATCAGCAGGTGAAATATGAGCATCAGAGGCCGGGTGGCTTACTTCAGCAAATGGTTATTCCTGAGTGGAAGTGGGAGAGGATCATTATGGATTTTGTGAGTGGCCTTCCTCAGACTTTGAAGAAGTTCGATGCTATTTGGGTGATTGTAGATCGGCTGACCAAGTCCGCGCACTTTGTTCCGGTGTGTACTACCTATTCTTCGGAGCGGCTGGCACGGATCTTTATCCGGGAGATTATTCGATTGCATGGTGTTCCAGTGTCTATTATTTCAGATAGAGGCACTCAGTTTACTTCCCAGTTTTGGAGGACTTTTCAGCGAGAGTTGGGTACTTAGGTAGAGTTGAGCACATCATTTCATCCTCAGACGGACGGACAGTCCGAGCGTACTATTCAGATATTAGAGGATATGTTGCGTGCCTGTGTTATTGATTTCGGAGGTTCTTGGGATGCGTTTTTGCCGCTTGCAGAGTTTGCCTACAACAACAATTATCAGTCGAGCATCTAGATGGCTCCGTATGAGGCGTTGTATGGGAGGCGGTGTAGGTCTCCAGTTGGTTGGTTCGAGCCCGGCGAGGCTAGGCTACTGGGTACAGATTTAGTTCAGGATGCCTTAGAGAAGGTGAAAGTGATTCAGGAGAGTCTTCGTACAGCGCAGTCGCGTCAAAAGAGTTATGCGGACCGGAAGGTTCGAGATGTGTCCTACATGGTTGGTGAGAAGGTCTTGCTGAAGGTTTGCCCCATGAAGGGTGTTATGAGATTTGGAAAGAAAGGGAAGTTGAGTTCGCGGCTCATTGGACCTTTTGAGGTACTTAGGAGGATTGGAGAGGTGGCTTATATGCTTGCTTTGCCACCCAGCTTGTCGAGCGTGCATCCAGTATTTCTTGTTTCTATGCTCCGGAAGTATGTTGGGGACCCGTCCCATGTTTTGGACTTCAGCATAGTTCAGTTGGATAATGATTTGACCTATGATGTGGAGCCAGTGGCTATTTTGGGTCGTTAGGTTCGAAAGTTGAGATCAAAGGATATAGCTTTAGTGAAAGTGCAGTGGAGAGGTCGGCCCATGGAGGAAGATACCTGGGAAACCGAGCGGGAGATGCGGAGCAGATATCCTCACCTGTTTGAGGCTTCATGTATGTTTCTTGACTCGTTCGAGGACGAACGTTTATTTAAGTTGGGGAGGATGTGACGACTCGACCCGTCGTCTCATGAGTCACCGCTCTGTTTTCCCCATTTCTGCTTTCTTTATGCTTCGTTATCTGTGTTTTATGTGGTCGAGTTGATTGGGTTGCGTTTGGAGTGGTTTTGATAAGAAATGAGACACTTAGTCTCTTTTAAGAAGACTTAAGTTGGAAAAGTCAACCGGACGTTGACTTATGAGTTAGATGACTCGGATGTGAATTCCGATGGTTCGATTAGCTCCGGGAGGTGATTTGTGACTTAGGAGTGTGATCGGAAGTGGTTTTGGAGGTCCGGTGTAGAATTAGGCTTGAATTGGCGAAGTTAGTATTTTGGCAAATTCCGGTTGATAGGTGAGATTTTGATCCGAGGGTCGGAATGGAATTCTGAGAGTTGTTGTAGCTTCGTAGGGTGATTTGGGATATGTGTGCAAACTTTTAGGTCATTCAGAGGTGATTTGGTTGGGTTTTTGATCAAATGTGTGTTTCGGAAGTTTTGGAAGAACTTAGGCTTGAATTCGATGTAATTTGATGTTTTTGGTGTTATTTGAGGGTTTTTTATGATTGGAACATGTTTGGATGATGTTTTAGGATGTGTTGGTGCTTTTGGTTGAGGTCCCGGGGGCCTCGGGTGAGTTTTGGGTGGTTAACGGATCGAATTTGGGTAAAAAGCTACTACTGGTTGCTGGTATCTGGTTTCCTTCTTCACGAACACGAAGGGAGTCTTGCGAACGCGAAGAGGAAAATGGGAGACTGTTGATTTGGCCTTCGCGAACGCGAAGGAGTGGGCTAAGGTTCTACGCGAACGTGGGAGAGTAATCGCGAACGCGTAGAAGGAAAATTGGGCCTGGGGTCATTTAGCCTACACGAACGCGAATGGCCTGGGTAATTGGCCTTTGCGAATGCGAGACCTGGAACGCGAACTCGAAGGGTCTGGGAGATTGGTCTTCGCGAACGCGATCTACAGTACGCGAACGCGAAGAAGAATAGTTCTGGGCAAAATGTTAAGTTCTGAAAATGGGACTTCGTTCCCATTTTCCATTTTTGACGATTTGGAGCTCGGGTAAGGCGATTTTTCAAGAGATTTTCGGAGAGAACAACGGGGTAAGTGTTAACTCAATTTTGGTTGGATAACTTGAATCTATTACTAGTTTTGGCATTTAATCCGCGAATTTTGTTGGAAAGGTTTTGAAAACCCTCTTGGATAGAATCACGGATTTGAGGGTCGAAATGTGATGGGATTTGGATAATTTTGGTATGGTTAGACTCGTGCGGAGATAAGAAACCCGTTGATGTAAAAATTTCTGAATTTCGAGACGTAGGCCCGGGGCTCGGATTTTCGCTAATTTCGAGAATTTTGGTATTTTTCGATTGTTTTGATTGGGCTTTGTTCCCATAACATATTTTGACGTATTCGTTCTGATTTTGGATAGATTCGTCGCACGTGGAGGCCAATTCGAGAGGCAAAGGCGTCACGAACTAAAGAAGTAGCCGGTTCGAGATGAGTAATGATTGTAAATGATGTCCTGAGGGTTTGAAACCCCGGATTGCACATCGTAGTGCTATATTAAGGTGAGACACGCATTGGATGATGAGCGCGAGGTCTTTTACTACTGGGGATTCTGACTTGGTCCGTCCCGATTGATGATTTTACCGCATATTTGACTGAAACTGATTTGTTATCATCCTTATTTGGGCTGATTGCTATATTTGGGCTTCGTGCCAATTATCTGAACCCTTCGGGGATTTTTATTACTATTTCCTCACTGTTTTGACTTATATTTAAACTCAGTCCTGTTGATAATTATTGTTTTACAAACTCAGTCACTTTTATACATATTTGAAACTTAAATGATATTTCTAAATGATATTTTGGGCTGAGAACTACTATTTTACAAATGCCCGAGGGGCTTATGATGATTTCCGGACTGAGTGAGGCCGAGGGCCATATGTGAGGATATGTTGAGTGATATGAGGCCGAGGGCCTAAGTTACTATTTATGCCACGCGGTGGCTTGAGTGATGTGAGGATATGCTGAGTGATGATGCCACGAGGTGGCTTGATATAGCGTTTGGGCCGTAAGGGGCCCCTCCGGAGTCTGCACACCCACAGTGAGCGCGGGTACCCATTGTTCTGAGTGATTGATGCTATGCCTGATGGGCTGATATGAGTGATTGTGAGGTAGCCCGAGGGGCTAATACTATTCTGAGAGTGAGCCCGCGGGACTGATACTGTTCTGAGAGTGAGCCTGAGGGGCTGATATTGTACTGAGTGACTGATACTATGCCCGAGGGGCAGATTTCTACTTGTTATTTTGATACTGAGCCCGAGGGGCAAATTTCTACTTGTTATTTATTGCCAAATTACCTGTTTTACTTGTTTTAAAAGTGATTTCATTTGATACTTCACTAATTTACTGGTTTTAAGTGATTTCACTGCTTCTGTATAGAATGTTTTGTGCCTTTACGTGTTTTCTTGCTTTCAGCCATTATTTATATTTATTATTTACTGGGCCGGAGTACTCACATTACTCCCTGCACCGTGTGTGCAGATTCAGGCATAGCAGATTTCCACTCCTGAGAGCTGATCCTTCCAGTCCAGGCGGTGTTTCGGAGACTACGAGGTAGTTGTTGGCGTCCGCAGCCCCCGTGACTCCCTTATCTTATCATTTCCATGTTATTCGAACTATTATATCGGATTTCGTATTTAGTAGACTTGTATCAGGATTCTTTAGTTGCTCATGACTTGTGACACCCCGGTTAGGGTTATGTCGGGTTGGATTTCCGCATTTTTATCTATACTTTCCGCTATTTGGTATTATTAAACGATATCTATACTATAATTGTGTTAACTTACTGTTTTAAAGGACGAATTGGGTTAGACTGGCTGGTCTTGTCTTCACGAGAGGCGCCATCACGACCAGGTTCGGGATTTGGGTCGTGACACTTATTACCCAACCCACCGGAATCCCTTTCCTTAAATCTCCAAACCCTAACCTGTTCTCTAACAAATCAGTGTTGAATCTAGAACGGCGCCGCCGCCTGCAGTTACTTAAGAAAGCTCAATATTGAATCGGAGAACGGCGCTGCCGCCTTTACTGACTCTGGCGTCGAAGTAATTTCCGAGAGAAGAGAAGTAAAATAGATTTGTGAAAAGTTTTGGACCTTGATCTAAAAAATGAAACTTTAAAAATTAGTTTAAACTCTATGCACTAATTATTACGTATTGAGTTTTTGAACCAACATGTTAAACTGATTTGCTACAAGTAGTATTGTTTTTTTACAACAAGTAGTTTTCATAATAAGTTTCATATTATAACATGATAATAGAACAGCCTTCCTGTTGTATCCAAATAAATTAGACTATTCCGTAACAAAATATTACGGCCACCTAACATAGGGGACGGAGGTACGGTAAACTCGGCCAAAATATGAGACCCGGAGGGTCCGGCGCACACAATCCTATCCTATCTGAGTCTGAGTTTACCCCGGCGCAAGGTAATTCAATTCTTTAGTTTGTGGCAGAGAATTTTAGACCCTCTAGTGCTAAATAAAAAAGATCTTTGAGCAAGGGCTAACTTTTTAACAAGCGAAGAAAGGCCTCACCAAACACTTCATGACCAAAGGAGGACCTGGAGGAGTCCGTTTATTCTCTCCGTCTGAGCTTTTAAAGATATACCGACTTACGGCATCTGACCATCAGATGACGTAGGTCGTCTTCTAACATTACCGACATTTCGGGTTTTCATAAATTTCACATAAGATAAATAATTTGGGAAAACAAAAAGGAAGAAGAGCAGGCAGCATACGTCTGCTGCGGGAACAGGAAGAACAAAAATTTACTTTTATATTGAAGTCATTCCCGTTGGAAGGCTGTTCATTTTTAGTTGTTCGCTTTTGACTATGCACTCCCTTGAAAAAAAATAAAGTATATATTCCCTCTGTTCCAGTTTATGTAAACCTATTTCCTTTTTGGTTCGTTCCAAAAAGAATGAACACTTTCTAAATTTGGTAACAACTTAGCTTAAAGTTACAACTCTACCCTTAATGAGAAGCTTTTCTAACCATACAAATACTCTGGGTCGGGCCCCATTTGGACAAGTTAAAAGTAAAAATGTTCGTGTCGTTCTGATATCAGAATATATGAAACAGGAAGGTGGCAAACTGTTATGTCGTTCCATATCAATGTTATTCATAGGGAAATTGATCTGCATCAATTACTGAATGTCCAGATTCACCCTTACCCTAATTGTGTGTTCACACACCTTCAATAGATTAGTACTCCCTCCGGTTCATAAGTGTCCAATTTGCTTTTAGCACGCCCATTAAAAAAATATTAAATTCTATAAAACAATACCTACTATGACTAAACTACCCCGAATTAAACATTTAATGTAAGGAGTAAGAAAACTTTTTAGAGATATGTACATAGGAGTTATTTTATAAAAACAAATTGAATTCTTTCTTGATTACATAACTGAAAACTTATTTTGAACCAAAATGAAAAAGCAAATTGGAGACTTATTGTGAACCGGAAGGGAGTAAGTAGCATTGATTTGTTTAAGTATAAATCCTATGATAATGAACAGAGTTGGGAAGTTCAACAAAAGGTCATTTGAAGGACTCAAGAAAAATGCCTATTGGTGCTCTTCCGACTTATGATCTGTGCATTAATATCCACCAAGGTAACTATTTATAGACCCTCAATTCATGTTCAATCATAAATAAACATAAAACATTTTAGATAAGTATGAGTCGATGCAATGTAGTTAGTAATGTGAGGAAGTCTGTCTAGCTACCATTATCGGCGACTTATACTACATGGAGTGCTGGAGCTTATGCCCATCCAAGATGCTGCAAGAACTAGCATCTTATCAAAGCGATGGACACAGATATGGTCTACGCAGCCACACCTTGTGTTTGATCGCCACTTTTTTCAGTATGTATCTAATAAGGATGATTCTGCTGCAAGTATAATTCATAAAATTCTCATGCAACATACTGGACCTATTCTGGGATTTCATCTTATCTCGAAGATACACCAACTACAACAGTCAGATGTGGATCAATGGATTTTCTTTGTCTCAAAGCAGGGTATCCAGAAACTCACTCTATATTTGGCGAAGTCCAATGCTGGAAAATACAGTTTGCCTTATCGCATATTTACATGTTCAACGTTGACACATTTGAAGCTCTCGAGCAGGGGCGGACCCACGTGGAGTCAAGTGGGTTCATGAACCCGCTTCATCGAAAAATAACACTGTATATATAGGTATATTTTTGTTGTTTTCAAACAAGTAAAGCTATAAATATAATTTTGAACCCACTTGAAACAAGTAAAATACCTAGCCTGTTGGTAAAGAGGGTTCAAATTTTTCGCATGGTCTTGAGTTCGAAATCAGCTATTCACATATGACCACTAATGTTTTTTTTGAACCCGCTTGATAAAAATCCTGGGTCCGCCACTGCTCTCGAGTAAGAGCCAACTTTAACGACGCCTGGATCCCAGTGGCATATCTTGTGGTTGCGGTAATCTCATCCGAGTGCATTATTCTTCAGTTACCTACACATTTCTGTTCAATCAGTCATAATAAATATAATAGCAACTCTTTCTCAGACAATATGGATTTTTGCTTGTGCACATTACAAAGCGATCAATATTTGCGCTTTTATATTTGGCCAACAAATGTTTGTTTGCGATTGATTTTATGTATTAATCGTTGCTTTTTCCTTGATTATTTTTTTAGTTATTGAAATTTGTTTTGTAATTTGTTAATTTAGTTGAAAGATTAGTTGTCATGAATACACCAGGTGAACTCTGAAGAACGACTAGAAAGTACTGATCACTGTAATTAGTGGGTATTTCCTGGCGTTTGGCTTAGCTGATTTAGAGCGGCTGATAATTATTTGGTGTTGAAAAACATTTTTAAGTGCTGAAGCTGATTTAAAAAATAAGTAGTTACGTGTTTGATAAAAGTGTTAAAATTAATAATAAGCAGCTAAAGAATTGGGTATACAAAGAGTTTTGTTTTAAAAAGACGTATTTTAGGGATAGAATAGTAAATATTTTGGTCAAACCTAAAGTGCTTATAAGCAAAAATTGGATAAATTAGGGGAGACCAACTTATGACTTTTGGCTTAATTTTACCAAATGCGTAGATAAGCCAAAAAGTGTTTATAAGCCAGTTTGACCAGCTTATAAGCTTAGTCAAACACCCTCTAAGAACCTCCATAAAAAGAGAATCGCATGTATTTACAGGTAGGGCCGGAGCCACAATATTGGATGCAGGTTCAGTCGAACCCAATAGCTTTTGTTTATGCTTTAAATTTATCTTAAAAAAATCCATTGAATATGTATAAATATATAATTTAGAACTCAGTAATTTAATGGGATTGTAAACGGGGAATCGAAGCTTCAAAGGTATTGTAGTAGCTAGAGATGTGAGTAAGTTTACCATTATTATTCACTTACCAACTAACATACTACACAGAATACTTGAGCTTATGCCCATTAAATATGCTGCGAGAACTAGCATCTTATCGAAGCAATGGAAAAAGTTATGGTCCACACAGCCACGCCTTGTGTTTGACTCCCTGTTTTGTGCGCTTTGCCTACTGCAGAATTCTCCCAACCTTTATATACTTGACATAGATGAAGTTGTGAAGGCAAGACATATCGTGACTTATAGTATAGCGGCCACTTCAACAACCTTCGTCAGAAAATTATACTGTGTAATATGTCAAAATTACTTTTTGTACATATATTTAGATCTTGAACAACCGGAGCGGATGTAGCTTTTAGGCCACAGGATCAATGAACCCATAACTTTCGATATGGAGTATAAATTTATGACTTACAGATATTTGTTAAATGAATTTCTAGCGTACTTTGCCTACTGCGGAGTTCTCCCTATTGGGAATAAACCCCCTACCAAAATAATATTCACGGTAATAAAAGCGGAATAATAATGTAACACCGAGATACGGTAATTAACAAGAATAAAAGAGTAACAATGACACCAAGATTTTTACGTGGAAACCCCTTCTGAATAAGGGAAAAACCACGACCTCGAGAGGAGCAACTGATATCACTATAGTAAGGAATTTACACTTTGTAGGCCCGAGTAAAAATACTACAAAGACCACTACAATACTCAAAAGAAATAACTCTCTTTTGATATTTCACCTCACTACAATATCGCTCACACTCTCTATTTTCTTCACATACTATTTTCTTATATTCTGTCTGTGAAACCTCACTCTTTCTTTATAGCTCTCAGATATATTTTCCTCTGAGATTGATGATCAAAAATGAGAGCCGAAGCTCTCATTTTATAGGCAAAAACGAGCCTCCCATACTTGACATTTTAATGTTCTGCAGCCTATTTTTTTTGACAGACAAAGAAAACGTGGGCTGTTGCTGCCTATATTGAAAACTGAAGCAAGAAAACTTCTTCCTTAAATTAAGGGGTTGGCCCCACACTCCCAAACTTTTTGAACTCGACATAGATGAAGTTGTGAAGGTAAGACATTTTGTGACTAATGAGTGCAGCGGTGGAGCCACATAGGACAGTGCGTCACACAACGGAATTCTTTTTCTTATTTGTCGGAGGCACTATACCAAGTGAGTGAAGCTCTGAGCATGATTCGAACAGTGAGGCTAAGGAAATTCAAGAGTTCGTGTATTGAAATGTGTTTAATAGAAGTTATCCTTTCCAATACTCCAAAACTTGAGAGGATGATCATTGAACAGATCGAGAACAAAAATGTGATCAACATTTGAAGGAACTGATAAGCTATCCTCGGGCATCACCAAAAGCAAAAATTAAGTACTTAGACTCATTCCAATTAAGGTTCAGCACGGTTTGTGTTTCCTTGGTCCTATGCCTTTGGAAATTATCCACACGGCTATAAGATTATATGCCCTCGTGAGACTTTGCAGGCAGCTACACCATGAATCCTCTACATGAGGTTGTCATAGGCAATGTGAAGCGCAGAAGAGTGATTATATAGCCAAGGCATATGGGTAACAATACCGATGTTATTGTCCCTCTTATTTGTACTTTTCCTAATTATTGTATTTTTCTTTTCTATTAATAAAAAACTAACCCTATGCACTTGCCTAGCGGATTGCCCAAAAAAAAAAAAAATTAGTGCTTAATTCATATTTAGACTGAATATTTGAATCTGCACATGTATCACAACTTAGTTGGCAAAGTCCCTGTTTTGGTTTTTCGATTTATCCAGGCGACTGTCTACAAAGTTTACCTTATTTATTATACGTAGTGTTTTGACATTGTTCTTCTTCAGAAGGTTAATAATATTCATTCATCTATATCGAATCAAGTCATACTCTATCTATAGCACACAAAAAATTGAAAATGGTTATGAATTCCTATTTTATGGCCCCAAAACACCAAAAAGCGAGGAACAAAGCGATTTCTATTGTTCATTAGGTCGTTTCTGATGGGTCTATAAAATTTTAGGCGATTCGAAGTCGTTGCCCGCAATCATGAATATGATGTGGAAATTAGCACACAAAAAATTAGAAAGCATCATGAATTCCTATTTTATGGTCCTAAAGCGCTAAAAAGCGAGGAAAGGTCATGGCGAAACAAAGATTATTATTCATTAGGTCATTTCTGATTGGCCCACAAAATTTTAGGCGATTTAGAGTCCGTCGTCCGAATTCTTGAAGATGACATGGACATTAGCGCACAAAAAATTAAAAATCATCCGAAATTCCTGTTTTATGGTCCAAAAACGCCAAAAAATGTGGAACAATCATGGCAAAGCGATGTCTATTGGTCATTAGGTCATTTCTGATTGGCCTATTAAATTTTAGGCGATTCGGAGCCCGTCGCATGAATTCATGAAGATGGCATAGACATTAACACACGAAAAATCGGAAATCAACCTCAATTCCTATTTTATAGCCCTAAAATGCCAAAAAAAATGAGGAACTGTCATAGTGAAGTGATGTCTATCGTTCATTAGGTCGTTTTTATGGACCCACAAAATTTTAGGCAATTCGTAGCTTGTCGACCAAGTTCATGAAGATGTCGTGAACATTAGTACACGAAAAATTAGAAATTATCCGGAATTCCTGTTTTATAACCCTAAAACACAAAAAAATGAGAAACAATCATAGCAAAGCGATGAGGTCATTTCTGATGGGCCCGCATAATTTTAAGCGATTCGAAGCCCGAATTCATAAAGCCGTGGATATATGCACAAGAAAAAGCGGCTGTCGAAGCCCCTTGGCTTTTGCAACTCAAAGATTGTGAATACAGTGATCATATAGGATTCAACTTCTATAGCCTGTTTGATGGCCGCGCCGTTTTTATTCTTTTAAGCTGCATTCAAGTATTTTCAATCTTAGATTATCTAACCAGAAATCTCATGGTGACTGCAATTTTTCTGGGAAACAGGAGAATAGACACATTTTGGGATTCTATAATTGTGACAGGGGAGTCGGTGAAGAAGATAGATCGTGAAAAATATTTGCGATGGATAAAAGAAAACAATCCAGCATTATGAAGGTATCCATAAAACAAGTAAATAGTTTGAATCTGTTACTTGTTTGGGCGATCAAGCAATATTTGTATGAAAAAATAGCAATTCCTTCTCGATTCCTGCAAGAAGTGGCAAAGAATGCCAAGCAAATTACGTCTATTTTACCCTGGATGCGCTCGATACTCTTGACAAGAAATATCTAATCCTTAATCGCAAATCATGTATTTACTATATGCAAGAATGAAGGATCAAAGGACCTTTCCCTAATCCACCAATCTGGTTTCAACCACGACTTCGCAAATAAGACGTGGTTCTCGTAAAAAGATTCCCCGCTGCCGACTTGATGTTGAAGGCGGCGAACTATTTATGATGCTCCTACAAGAAGAAAACGAGCCTACAAATGTAAAAGAGGCTCTCTCATGCCCTTCTAAGGAAAAATGGACAAAAGCAATGGAAGATGAATTGGAGTCTATGAGAGTCAACAAAGTTTGGGAATTAGTTGACCTCCCTGAAGGACGCAAAGCAATTGGGAGCAAATGGGTTCTCAAAATTAAATTCAAGGCTGATGGCACAATTAAGAGATATAAGGCTCGACTGGTAGCGAAAGGGTATACACAGCAGAAAGGAATAGACTACGAAGAGACTTTCTCGCATGCTGTACGATTTACCTCGGTTCGCCTGGTTTTAGCTATTGCTGCAAGCTTGGATCTTGAATTACATCATATGGATGTAAAGACTGCCTTTCTCAATGGAGAACTAGAAGAAGAAATCTATATGGAACAACTTGAGTGTTTCATTGAAAGGGCCACGAACAAAAGGTTTGTAGACTTTTGAAGTTTATTTATAGCCTCAAACAATCTTCAAGGTAGTGGTATATACGCTTTTAGAATGTTCTTGTATCCAATGGTTTTACCATGATGGATGGAGACCATTGTGTTTATACCAAGAGATCAAGAAACAAGCTTGTGATTTTAACATTGTATATAGATGACATACTTATAGCTGGAAATGATAAGGAGTTTATGACCGAGATAAAGTCATGGTTATCATCCCAATTTGAGATGAAAGATATGGGTGAAGTTGCATATATTTTTGGAGTTAAGATTTCAAGAGATAGTCCAAAGAAACTATTGTATCTCTCACAAGAGAATTACATTAGAAAAGTTCTTGAATGATTTAATATGCAAAATAGTAGCCAGTTGAAACTCCTATCAGTAAAGGTCATGCCTTGGGAAGTAAGATGTGTCCTAAGACTCCTGAAGAGACGGAAATAATGAGTAGAGTTCCTTATAGGAACGCAGTTGGAAGTCTAATGTATGTTATGGTGTGTACTAGACCTGATATCTGTCAGGCAATTGGCTTGATAAGTAGATATCAATCCGACCCAGGTTTAGCACATTGGAAAGTAGTAAAGAGGATCACGAAATATCTGAAGGGAACTGCTGATTATGCCTTTTGTTATCAAGGCGGCAAGGATTTGCGATTAGTTGGATACAGTGATGCTGATCATGGAGGAGATCTAGATGAGAGGAAATCTACCTCAAGATATGTTTTCTTACTCAATGATGGCGTTGAGCAGTAAGAAACAATCATGTGTATCACTATCTACGATGGAAGCCGAATACGTGGCTCTCGCATCAGCAACACAAGAAGTTGTTTGGTTGAAAAAGTTCTTGGAGCACTTGTTGGATATCGCTGAAAATAGTAAACCAGTATTAGTCTACTGTGACAGTGAGGCTGCAATATCCTCCACCAAGGACCCAAAGTTTTATTGTAAAATCAAACATATAGATATCAAGTATAACTATGCGAGAGACATGGTTAGACGCAAGGTAGTGAATGTGAAGTATGTGTCTATAAAAGATATGTTAGCAGATTTATTGACCAAACCATTGTCTAGCGATGCATTTGTGAGAAACACTAGGTCTCAAGGCTTGCGTAGACTCTGAGATACTTATTCGTTATTTATTTTTTGGTGTTCATAAAACTGATGTTCTTTGATTATCAATAAAGTTGATTTACATACATACATATTTTTATTGTTGAATGTTATGTGCATTCTTCATTTTTTTTATAAGTATGTTGGGTAGACAAGAGATTGGCCTTCTCACTTAGGAAACCGCCTCCTTATCTTAGTGATGTGAGCAAACGAGACATGATTTTAAGCAAAATTATTATAAGGATAATTTGAGAGTTATTCGCTTAAAATTAGAATGTCGCTTAAACAATGACATAAGGTCATTAGAGTGAAAACGTTCACCTAGTCTACTTTGTGAATCAGATGTGAGTTAATTTTGTAGATCAAAGAACTCAAATTTAGATACTTATAGTATCTAAATATCATCTGTAAAGCATTTTTTATGAGATAAAGATATACGCTCCTTGGGAAAAGGGAGAAAATGTTGTAGCATATGTTTCATACCATGTGTGATAATGTCAACCAATTGGGTTAACATAAGTCCATTCTCAACTTATTATTGTGTGAAACCCAGAGCTTTTATGATAGCTTAAGATTTTGTACCCTTAGAGACTCCGATCAGATACTTGAGACTTAGTGTGATGTTAGCTATCTTAATGTGTTTCCAAAAGACCATGTACACATATTCAGTGTAGCGGAGCATATCTAGAAAAGCAGTCATACTAATGTTAAGGGAATCGTGAGAAGAGGAAGATCATTGATGGAATCCCATTTATTTGTATTCATTGGTACACCAATTATAACTTATGAGTTACGATTGTGAATACAAGAAATAATGATATATGAGACTTTGAGACTATATCAAATGTGATTTATATGATCTAAGGTACTGCATACTTTATGATCTACTTGTTGGTTTGCGCTCGATGAGAGTCTATATATTCCTAACAAATGTATAGCACTTAGTTTTCACAGTATGTTGGTCGCACGGTCTACTTCCCTGTATGAATGATAGAGAAGATGAGTTGAGAATATGTTTCTCAGGCTAGATGAGCACTCCCATTATGTGTGAATAGAAGATGTAGGAAATATTGAGTCCATCCATAAGGGTTTCTCTAAGGCCCAATAGAGTTATTAATTAACTTAATATTCCCTATATAAATACACTTAGTGTGTACACTAAAATAAGATTCTAAGCAGTATTTTTTCACGCGCTCTTTCTCTCTCAATCCAAACAAGGGTTTAGATTGTGAAATTGGAGTTGCTCCAACACACTGTGACAATCACCGCCGACTAGTAGTTCCAGCCGCAGTTCAATCCGTTTTCGCTTCTGCCTCACGAAGAATAAGTAAGTTCTGTTTTACGATTTACGTGTTATCTAATGTATTTAGATTAACGTGTTACTTCAAAATATTATTCAAGAAAATATTTTTGGGTGTTGGTTGGTGAATTAAACATATCCATCATCTAAGCCGTGTTTATCTTTATATTTTACACGTATTATTTGCATAAGATTATTAATTATAGATGCCTTAGAATATTTTGCATGTAATGGTTAAGGAATTATATTGCGCAATTAGCAGACAAAGCATTTCCATTTACACAAACTTGTTCCAAAAATTCACTTGCACAGAGTAATTGAACTGGTGGTGTTTCAGTAAAATAATAAGTACTAGCATTAGCGAGGAGGGTGTGGGATTCATCCCATTAATTAAGGAAGACTTTTCTTCCTTGTTGATTGTTTTCAAAGTTGGTTGCCATCATATCTTTTGCATTTGTCAAATTCGGTAGGCATAGTAGATCTGCAGGTAGAAAATGTCAAATGTAGTAGGCGTTAGAGAGTGAGGCTCTGCCTATAAAAGGAGAGCTTCAGCTCTCATCTCGACACACCAATCTCAGAAGAAAAATATATCTGAGAGTTAGAAAGAAAGAGTGAGGTTTCACAGACAGGTATAAGAAAATAGTTTGTGAGAAAAATAAAGAGTGGGTGATATTGTAGTGAGGTGAGAATATCAAAAGAGGGTTATTTCTTTTGAGTGTTGTAGTGGCCTTTTGAGTATTTTACTCGAACCTACAAAGTGTAAAATTCCTTGTTATAGTGATATCAGTTGCTCTTCTCAGGGCCGTGGTTTTTTCCCTTATTCAAAAGGGTTTTCCACGTAAAAATCTTGGTGTCATTGTTACTTTTTTATTCTTGTTAATTACCGTATCTCGGTGCTACGTTCTTATTCCGCTTTTATTATCGTGAATATTATTTTTGTAACGGGTTTATTCCCAACAACTGGTATCAAAGCAAAGGTTCTGCTCGTTCACTGAAATACTATTCATTGTCGGTAGTACTATACTCGGTGAAAAATAAAAATGTCCGGAGTAAAGTACGAGGTAGAAAAATTCAACGGAGATAACTGTTTCTCAACATGGCAAAGAAGAATGAGGGATCTGCTCATTCAACAAGGATTACACAAGGTACTAGATGTTGATGCCAAAAAGCCTGATACCATGAAAGCTGAGGATTGGGCTGACTTGGATGAAAGAGCTGCTAGTGCAATCAGGTTGCACAGATGATGTGGTAAATAACATCATTGATGAAGATACTGCACGTGGAATTTGGACAAGGTTGGAAAACCTATACATGTCCAAAACGCTGACAAATAAATTGTACCTGAATAAGCAGTTATACGCCCTACACATGAGTGAAGGTACGAATTTTTTGTCACATTTAAATGTGTTTAACGGACTAATCACACAGCTTGCCAACCTCGGAGTGAAAATCGAGGAAGAAGATAAAGCCATCTTGCTATTGAACTCGTTGCCATCTTCGTACGATAATTTGGCAACAACCATCCTGCACGGTAAGACTACTATTGAGTTGAAAGATGTCACATCGGCTCTTCTACTCAATGAGAAGATGAGAAAGAAGCCTGAAAATCAAGGACAGGCTCTCATCACAGAAGGTAGAGGCAGGAGTTATCAAAGGAGTTCGAACAACTATGGTAGATCCGGAGCTCGTGGGAAGTCAAAGAACCGATCCAAATCAAGAGTCAGAAATTGCTACAACTGTAATCAACCAGGTCACTTCAAAAGAGATTGCCCAAATCCAAGGAAGGGCAAAGGTGAAACCAGTGGCCAGAAGAATGACGACAACACAGCCGCCATGGTGCAAAATAATGATAATGTTGTCCTCTTTATAAATGAGGAAGAGGAATGCATGCACCTGTCAGGTCCAGAGTCGGAATGGGTGGTTGACACAGCGGCATCTCACCATGCCACACCGGTAAGAGATCTTTTTTGCAGATATGTAGCAGGTGATTTCGGCACAGTGAAAATGGGTAACACAAGTTACTCAAAGATTGCGGGGATTGGTGACATTTGTATCAAGACAAATGTCGGATGCACATTGGTTCTAAAGGATGTGCGGCATGTACCTGATTTGCGGATGAACTTGATCTCGGGAATTGCTTTAGACCGAGATGGATACGAGAGTTATTTTGCAAATCAAAAGTGGAGACTCACTAAGGGATCATTGGTGATTGCAAAGGGAGTTGCTCGTGGCACGTTGTACAGGACAAATGCAGAAATATGCCAAGGTGAATTGAACGCGGCACAAGATGAGATTTCTGTAGATTTGTGGCACAAAAGAATGGGTCATATGAGCGAGAAGGGATTGCAGATTCTTGCCAAGAAATCACTCATTTCTTATGCCAAAGGTACAACGGTAAAACCTTGTGACTACTGTTTATTTGGTAAGCAGCATAGAGTCTCATTTCAGACATCGTCTGAAAGAAAATTGAATATACTTGATTTAGTATATTCTGATGTTTGCGGCCCAATGGAAATTGAATCAATGGGCGGTAACAAATATTTTGTTACTTTTATTGATGATGCTTCACGAAAATTATGGGTTTATATTTTGAAAACCAAAGATCAGGTGTTTCAAGTTTTCCAGAAGTTTCATGCTCTAGTAGAAAGGGAGACGGGTCGAAAGCTAAAGCGTCTCCGAAGTGACAATGGAGGTGAGTACACTTCAAGGGAATTTGAAGAGTATTGTTCAAGTCATGGGATCAGACATGAAAAGACAGTTCCTGGAACCCCACAGCACAATGGCGTAGCCGAGAGGATGAACCGCACCATTGTGGAGAAGGTGAGAAGCATGCTCAGAATGGCTAAACTGCCTAAGTCATTCTGGGGTGAAGCAGTTCAGACAGCCTGTTACCTGATCAATAGGAGTCCATCAGTTCCGTTGGCGTTTGAAATCCCAGAGAGAGTCTGGACCAACAAGGAGGTGTCCTACTCGCATCTGAAGGTGTTCGGTTGCAGAGCTTTTGCACATGTACCAAAAGAGCAGAGAACAAAGCTGGATGATAAATCTATTCCCTGCATATTTATCGGATATGGAGATGAAGAGTTCGGGTACAGACTGTGGGATCCTGTAAAGAAGAAGGTCATCAGAAGTAGAGATGTAGTCTTCCGAGAAAGTGAAGTTGGAACTGCTGCTGATATGTCAGAAAAGGCGAAGAATGGTATAATTCCTAACTTTGTTACTATTCCTTCTACTTCTAACAATCCCACAAGTGCAGAAAGTACGACCGACGAGGTTGCCGAGCAGGGGGAGCAACCTGGTGAGGTTATTGAGCAGGGGGAGCAACTTGATGAAGGTGTCGAGGAAGTGGAGCACCCCACTCAGGGAGAAGAACAACCTCAACCTCTGAGGAGATCAGAGAGGCCAAGGGTAGAGTCACGCAGGTACCCTTCCACAGAGTATGTCCTCATCAGTGATGAGGGGGAGCCAGAAAGTCTTAAGGAGGTGTTGTCCCATCCAGAAAAGAACCAGTGGATGAAAGCTATGCAAGAAGAGATGGAATCTCTCCAGAAAAATGGCACATACAAGCTGGTTGAACTTCCAAAGGGTAAAAGACCACTCAAATGCAAATGGGTCTTTAAACTCAAGAAAGATGGAGATGGCAAGCTGGTCAGATACAAAGCTCGATTGGTGGTTAAAGGCTTCGAACAGAAGAAAGGTATTGATTTTGACGAAATTTTCTCCCCCGTTGTTAAAATGACTTCTATTCGAACAATTTTGAGCTTAGCAGCTAGCCTAGATCTTGAAGTGGAGCAGTTGGATGTGAAAACTGCATTTCTTCATGGAGATTTGGAAGAGGAGATTTATATGGAGCAACCAGAAGGATTTGAAGTAGCTGGAAAGAAACACATGGTGTGCAAATTGAATAAGAGTCTTTATGGATTGAAGCAGGCACCAAGGCAGTGGTACATGAAGTTTGATTCATTCATGAAAAGTCAAACATACCTAAAGACCTATTCTGATCCATGTGTATACTTCAAAAGATTTTCTGAGAATAACTTTATTATATTGTTGTTGTATGTGGATGACATGTTAATTGTAGGAAAAGACAAGGGGTTGATAGCAAAGTTGAAAGGAGATCTGTCCAAGTCATTTGATATGAAGGACTTGGGCCCAGCACAACAAATTCTAGGGATGAAGATAGTTCGAGAGAGAACAAGTAGAAAGTTGTGGCTATCTCAGGAGAAGTACATTGAACGTGTACTAGAACGCTTCAACATGAAGAATGCTAAGCCAGTCAGCACACCTCTTGCTAGTCATCTAAAGTTGAGCAAAAAGATGTGTCCTACAACAGAGGAGGAGAAAGGGAACATGGCTAGAGTTCCTTATTCTTTAGCAGTCGGAAGCTTGATGTATGCAATGGTATGCACTAGACCTGATATTGCTCATGCAGTTGGTGTTGTCAGCAGGTTTCTTGAAAATCCTAGAAAGGAACATTGGGAAGCAGTCAAGTGGATACTCAGGTACCTGAGAGGTACCACGAGAGATTGTTTGTGCTTTGGAGGATCTGATCCAATCTTGAAGGGCTATACAGATGCTGATATGGCAGGTGACATTGATAATAGAAAATTCACTATTGGATATTTGTTTACATTTTAAGGGGGAGCTATATCATGACAGTCTAAGTTGCAGAAGTGTGTTGCACTTTCAACAACTGAAGTAGAGTACATTGCCGCTACAGAAACTGGCAAGGAGATCATATGGCTCAGGCAATTTCTTCAAGAGCTGGAATTGCATCAAAAGGAGTATGTTGTCTATTGTGACAGTCAAAGTGCAATATACTTGAGCAAGAACTCCATGTACCATGCAAGAACAAAGCATATAGATGTGAGATATCAGTGGATTCATGAGCAGGTGGAGAATGAATCTTTACAGGTCAAAAAGATTCACACGAGTGAAAATCCTGCAAATATGCTAACCAAGGTAGTACCAAGAGACAAGTTCGAGCTTTGCAAAGAACTTGTCGGCATGCGCTCAAACTAGAATCTCCAGCGCTACCTCCTTCAGGTGAATGGGACTGGAGGGGGAGATTTGTGGGATCCATCCCATTAATTAAGGAAGACTTTTCTTCCTTGTTGATTGTTTTCAAAGTTGGCAGCCATCATATCTTTTGTATTTGTCAAATTTGGTAGGCATAGTAGATCTGCAATTAGAAAATGGCAAATGTAGTAGGCGTGAGAGAGTGAGGCTTTGCCTATAAAAGGAGAGTTTCAGCTCTCATCTCGACACACCAATCTCAGAAGAAAAATATATCTAAGAGTTAGAAAGAAAGAGTGAGGTTTCACAGACAGAGTAAGAAAATAGTCTGTGAGAAAAATAGAGCGTGGGTGATATTGTAGTGGGGTGAGAATATCAAAAGAGGGTTATTTCTTTTGAGTGTTGTAGTGGCCTTTTGAGTATTTTACTCGGACCTACAAAGTGTAAAAAAATTCATTGCTATAGTGATATCAGTTGCTCTTCTTAGGGCCGTGGTTTTTTCCCTTATTCAAAAGGGTTTTCCACGTAAAAATCTTGGCGTCGTTGTTACTTTTTCATTCTTGTTAATTACCGTATTTCGGTGCTATATTCTTACTCCGCTTTTATTATCGTGAATATTATTTTTGTAGCGGGTTTATTCCTGACAGAGGGAAAGATGATTAATGCAATATGGTTGTGTAAAGGCGAAGCAAACGAATTAATTCTCACATGAAATGCTTTCAAGATTCTCACATGCATTTTGGAAAACAACATGCCGCGTTTACCTTTAATTAAACCTTTTAACTTTATTTCCCAAGCTTGTAGAATAAATAACTAGCAAGTGGTCAACTCATTAATTGAATCATGTGCCAGTAGGAATATAACAATGATAGAATATATGAATCCACCAAACTATATACAGACCAGGTCTTATATAGGTTTTCACAGATAATGCTAATGTAACAGTAAGTAAATAGAACAGGGAACTTTTACGTGGAAAAATTCCTGCTCAAGGGGATAAAAAACCACGACCTACACTGGTAAGATTTTAAATTTACTATGAGCAAACTTTAGATTACAACCTATGTAATCTAGGAATTAAACTCTTAATCCCTCACTGACTTGTAACACACCAATTACAAGCCACTTTGCAATACACCTATTACAAAGACTTCAACTCATGACTAACTCTAGTCACGACACAAACACTGAAGGTTTATGGTTTACAAGGGTTTCCTAATTAAAGCTTCTATATAGGCAAAGTAGGAAATACAATGAAGAACAATTACAAAGTTACAACTCAACCAAGGACATACAAGAGACTTGCTGTAGGAACTGGTCTGTAGTAGTGTTATACTTTGTTCTTGATACACTTGAGAATTGAATGCTTGATAGACGAATGGTTGGAGTGCTTGAATGAATTCTAAGTGTCCAAGTGATGTTTTGTTATAATGTTGTTTGTTAATACAACTTAGATGACATCACTTGAATGATGTAATCACTTGGTTGTCAATGGGGAGTGATTGTTGTACTGTGCTGCACTGTTTGTGTGTACAGTGCAGACAGTCACTTTCCAGCTGTAGACAGTTGACTTCGTACTGCTGTCGGGGAAACACAAGGGGATAAGGTTCCTGTGTTGATTCTTTATCTTCTGAAGTCATAGCAACTCACATTAGCTCGAGTCTGTTGATTGAGTTGTGTACCAAGTGTGTCAGGTCCCTTATCGGGTTCTTTGACAGTAAATTTGTCAGATTATTAAAATATAAAGCTAAGGTACCGTAAACCCATCAAACAAGAAGAAAATGTTAAGGATTTCCGGGGTATTCTGGCTACGACGAAGCAAAACTATAATTAAGAATTACCACTGCTTCTCCTAAATATAATGTATATTATCGAAAGTCAACATTATCATGGTGATGAATATTGAGCAAGTTGACACACATGCAGCCATTCTCATCATCCAAAATTATAATCTGTTTTGGTTCCCAAGTATTAAACTAAAAGCTTCATAAATGGAGTTTAACAGCAAATCCAAACTAAAGAGTTCAGCATAAGTGGATGGGCGGGCTGTTTAACTTTTTTCTTTTTTCTTGCTAGAGAAAGTTAAAATGATAATTTGAATGTTTAACATCATTTTATAATGTACAAAATTGTCGAATATGATGTTTTAGATAGTTAATCTTAGTTACTCACTAGTCTTGTTAATTTCAGCCAAAGCTTTAATTGATTGTAAAATCCTAACTACTAGCGAACTTAACTTCCAAATAACTTGAGAAAGTGTACAATTAAAAAGAAAATATGTGCAAACTAAATTTTTTCAAAAAGTGAACTATGTATTGTTTAATAGAATATTTTAGTTTCCAAAATATATTTCAAATACTATTGATAAGGTTGATATTCTTATATCACATGCATCGTACGAAAACATTGGATCCAAAATCAGGTGCATTAATTTTATTTAGAACAACTAGCGAGCACAATTCATGATATGGTACTATCTTATTGCAACATATTTGAGTAAAAAAAAAAAAACAACCCGATGCACAAGGTATCCCGCATTCATGCAAGGCTAGGGAAAGAGCCGCACCCAAAGAGTACGATGTAGACATCCTACCCTAATAAAAGCATTAATAGCTAATTTTACGGTTTGATCCCGATAATACTTGTATTAGAATATTTGAGTGCATTCAAGAGTTTCGAGAGGTGTGGGGGTGAAAGGAACTTTAAATAGGTTAAATAAATTACTGAAAATTTTAATAAAGGAGAAAAACAAAAGAAAAAACAACTACAGCACATGCTGGAGAGCGAGTTCATAATTAACGTTGAGGCCTATAAATTATGACTATTGGAAAACAAACAGATGTTCAAACAAAAAATTTCCTAAAGTGTGAAATATTATTCCTATAATGGCATTGCTTAAGCTTTGTTCTATCCTCGCTATTCTTTTCATGGCAATCACTGGTTAGTATAATTTCTACTTATTTCTAAATTCTAATTCTACGTTATTATGCTTGCAAACATATGTTATAATTATGATGATGAATTATTTCAGTCAATATGCCGTGGATCTCAAAGACACAAGTCCTAGCTACACTGGATGTTAATCATGAGCTCACCGGAATCAAGAGGAGACTATTACCTCAAACTAATAGTATTCTGACTTGTTACAGTCGTTGTGCTTCCGACAGTGATTGCAATGATTGTTAATGAGGATAAATTTTTACAATCGGCAAGCCAGCATCGAGTCTTCTTAAATTACAAGGGAGTTGTATTATGAGCTCCCTTGAATTTTTGAGTTGAGTAAAGCCAGTGTTGGAATCATGACTTTCACGGAAGAGGGTCAAATATAAAGAAGTAAATCCACGAAGAAGTCAATAGATGTCAATACATATATAGTATATGTTGTGGAAGCCAAATGTATATAGTGTGAATAAGTCACAACTATTATACCAAAATTATGACAGCCACCAAATAATAAATAAGACAATAAAGCAACAATAAAGAGAACACCAGAATTTACGAGGTTCGGCTAATTTTGCCTACTCCTCGGACACAACCAATATTTTATTTCACTCCAAAAATACAAGTGAAATAATACTAAAGAGAGAAGATACAAATGCCTTAAACAGATGAGAAGGCAAATGAGAGGTGTGTTTCAATCCTAAACATTAGGCCTTCTTTTATAGGGGAAAAATCCCCCCAAACTTAACTCCCAACCAATGTGGGACTTTGGCATTTTGCCAAACTTCAACAAATCTCCACCTTGGCAAAATTCCACATTTTCAATTCTCTCTCAATAACAAATTTTGGTTGTGTCTTCATCTTCAATCTTCAGTGTTCAACAATGTTGATCAAATCCAAACAATGTTGAAACTTGACCGCAGTCACCACCTTTGTCAGCATATCAGCAGGATTCTCTGTAGTATGAATTTTCTTCACCGTGACTCCACCTTCTTCTATGATTTCTCGTACGAAATGATACCGAACATCAATGTGCTTCGTCCTTGCATGATAAACTTGGTTCTTCGCTAATTGAATAGCACTTTGACTATCACAAAAAATTGTGATACCTTTTTGTTCAACACCAAGCTCCTTTAGCAATCCTTGAAGCCAAATTGCCTCTTTCACAGCATCTGTAATAGCCATGTACTCTGCCTCTGTTGTAGACAAAGCAACTGTTGACTGCAAAGTAGACTTCCAACTAACTGGTGCCTTTGCAAAAGTAAACACATAACCAGTAGTTGATCTTCGTTTGTCCATATCACCCGCAAAATCTGAGTCACAATATCCAACTACAAACTGATTGTCTTCCTGCTCAAAAACTAACCCGACATCTACAGTATTATGAATATACCGTAGAATCCACTTCACAGCTTGTCAATGCTCCTTCCCTGGATTGTGCATATATCTGCTAATAACTCCAACAGCTTGTGAAATGTCAGGCCTTGTGCAAACCATTGCATACATCAAGCTACCAACAACATTTGCGTATGGTACCTTTGACATATACTCTCGTTCAGCTTCATCCATTGGCGACATAGTAGTACTTAGCTTAAAATGGGAAGCAAGTGGAGTACTAACTGGCTTAGTCTTGTCATCTATGCCAAAACGTTGAAGTACTCTCTTCAAATATTCCTTTTGAGATAAACAGAGTTTCTTTGAACGTCTATCTCTAATTATCTCCATGCCAAGAATTTTCTTTGCCTCACCCAAATCCTTCATCTCGAACTCCTTCTTCAGTTGAATCTTCAACTTATCAATTTCTTCCGAATTCTTGGAAGCTATCAACATATCATCAACATATAGGAGAAGATATACAAAGGAACCATCTTTAAGCTTGTGCAAATACACACAATGATCGTATTTGCTTCTCTTGTACCCTTGCCGCAACATAAACTCGTCAAATCGCTTGTACCATTGTCTAGAAGATTGTTTCAATCCGTACAACGATTTTTCAAGTTTGCACACCATATTTTCTTTTCCAGCAACTTTGAATCCTTCTGGCTGAGTCATGTAGATTTCCTCCTCCAAGTTTCCATGTAAAAACGCAGTTTTTACATCCATCTGAACTAGTTCCAAATCCAATTGTGCTACCAAAGCCAACATAATTCTAATGGAGGAATGTTTTACAACTGGAGAAAACACTTCATTGTAATCAATTCCCTCCTTTTGAGCATATCCTTTGGCCACCAATCTTGCTTTGTAGCGAACATCTACTTGGTTAGGAAATCCTTCCTTCTTTGCAAATACCCATTTGCACCCAATTGCTTTCTTTCCCTTCGGGAGATTGGCCAATCTCCATGTATGATTCTGATGAAGGGACTGTATCTCATCATTCATGGCAATCCTCCACTTATCTTCTTCTGAACTTTGAACAGCGTCTTTATAAGTAGTAGGAACATCATCAGCTACAATTGAGGTTGCACAAGCAACCGTCTCTATGAGACGAACAGGTTTCGTTATTGTTCTTTTTGGCCTGCTGGTTGCTATTGATTCAAGTTGTTGTTGAGATTCCTGAGTTGGAATCTCCTCTACTGGCTCTCCTTCCAGAGGGTAATCTTCATTTGTTTCCTCCTCTGCTTCTTGTGTAGGAAAAATAAATTTTCCCTCAAACTCCACCTGCTTAGAAGCACCTTCATTTTGTTTGGTATCTTCTGTTACCTTATTTACCATAGCAAATTCATCAAAGGTAACATCTCTGCTGAATATTACTTTCTTTGTCATAGGACACCATAAGCGATATCCTTTGACTCCAGAAGTAATTCCCATAAAAATAGCCTTCTTTGCCCTTGGATCCAATTTTGACTCCGTCACATGATAATATGCAGTTGAGCCAAACACGTGCAAAGAGTTATAATCTACAGCAGGTTTTCCGTACCATTTTTCAAATGGTGTTTTGCCATCAATAGCAGCAGATGGTAGACGATTAATGAGGTGGCATGCATATGTAATTGCCTCAGCCCAAAATTCTTTGCCCAAGCCAGCATTGGACAACATACACCGTACCTTCTCCAGCAAGGTCCGGTTCATACGTTCTGCCACTCCATTCTGTTGTGGTGTATGTCTAACAGTGAAGTGTCGGACGATGCCATCATTTTCACAGACCTTATTGAAATGATCATTTTTGTATTCACCTCCATTGTCTGTGCGAATACACTTGATTCTCCTGCCTGTCTGATTCTCCACCATCGTCTTCCATTTGAGAAAAATTCCCAACACTTCATCTTTGCTCTTCATTGTATACACCCATACTCTTCGGGAAAAATCATCAACAAAGGTTACAAAATAGTGCTTCCCACCCAATGAAGGTGTTTTGGAAGGACCCCAAACATCAGAGTGTACATAATCCAAAATGCCTTTAGTATTATGGATCGCTGTACCAAATTTAACCCTTGTCTGTTTCCCTTTAACACAATGCTCACAAAACTCCAAGTTGCAAGCCTTTACTCCTTTTAACAATCCTTGATCTGATAGAGTTTTCAAGGATTTTCCTCCAGCATGTCCCAAGCGCATGTGCCATAGCTTGGTTGCTTCTGCCTCTTTGTCGTCACTGGATGTTACTGTCGCTGTCCCAATAACTGTACTGCCACGATAGCGGTACATATTATTATTCTTCCGATTAGCCTTCATTACCACTAGTGCACCGGAGCATACTCTCATCACTCCATTTTCTGCAATGATTTTGAACCCTTTTGATTCTAGGGCTCCCACAGAGATGAGATTCTTCTTCAAATCCGGTACATATCGAACATCTATCAATGTTCTGATCATTCCATCATGGTTCCTTAATCGTATTGAACCAATGCCATATGAGGTAAGAGGGCTGTTATCCGCTGTGTGGATGACTCCATATTCTCCTTCTTGAAATTCCACGAACCAGTCCCTGTTGGGACACATATGATAGCTACAAGCCGAGTCCATCAACCATATGTCTGATGATGTTGATGACTCTGTTGTAACTAATGAGAAGTCTGAATCATCACAATCAGCTACATTTGAATCCATAATAGCCTTTCCATTGTTATGTTTGGCCTTATTCTTCAACTTCGGACAGTCTTTCTTCCAGTGCCCTTTTTCTCGACAAAAGGCACATTCATCTTTGCTGGGTCTGGATCTTGACTTGGATCTTCCCTTCTTTGTCCTCGTTTGATTTTGAGGACGACCCCTCACAAACAGTGCTTCTCCTTCTCCGCCCTTCTGTTTTTCTCGCTTTCTTTGTTCATAGCTGTACAAAGCTGAACAAACTTCTCTGAGAGAAATTTCGTCATTTCCATGGAGTAGAGTAGTTTCAAGGTGCTCGTACTCATCAGGAAGTGACGCCAACAACATTAAGGCCAAGTCACCATCATCATAAGTTGTATCCATATTTTGCAAATCTGTGACCAACTTATTGAAACTGGTGATATGTTCATTCATCGTGGTACCAGGAACATAGGTGAAGTGAAACAGTCTCTTCTTCATGTACAATTTATTTTGACTGTTTTTCTTCAAAAATTTATCCTCCAGTGCTTTCCATAATTTACTTGCAGAAGTTTCCTTTGTGTATGGATATTTCTGCTCTCTAGCAAGGTAGGATCGAATGGTACCGCAAGCAACACGGTTGATAATTCTCCAATCTTCTTCTCCAATAACATCTGGTTTCTTTTCTTCAATGGCCAGATCTAGCCCTTGTTGAAAAAGGACATCTAGAACCTCGCCTTGCCACATCCCAAAATGTCCGGACCCGTCAAATATTTCGACCGCAAATTTCGCATTTGACACAATTCTTGTCATAAGCGAAGATGCCAATGATGACGTATTGTTGACACTTGATGTAGATTCTTCTTGTTTATTGTCTCCCATCTTTGACACAAATATTATTTAATAGCTGACGACACAAATCAAGATTATTTCCTTTCTGGTGTGGAAGATCAGACTAAGCTGCAACCACAGAGCATACTCAGACAGAACCTTGACTCAGTTACCAAGATAAATCTTTTCTGATGTGGAAGATCAGACTATGCTGCAACCACAGAGCATACTTAGACAGTACCTTGGCTCTGATACCAATTGTTGCGGAAGCCAAATGTATATAGTGTGAATAAGTCACAACTACTATACCAAAATTATGACAGCCACCAAATAATAAATAAGACAATAAAGCAACAATAAAGGGAACACCAGAATTTACGAGGTTCGGCTAATTTTGCCTACTCCTCGGACACAACCAATATTTTATTTCACTCCAAAAATACAAGTGAAATAATACTAAAGAGAGAAGATACAAATGCCTTAAACAGATGAGAAGGCAAATGAGAGGTGTGTTTCAATCCTAAACATTAGGCCTTCTTTTATAGGGGAAAAATCCCCCCAAACTTAACTCCCAACCAATGTGGGACTTTGGCATTTTGCCAAACTTCAACAGTATATATGTACAATAAAAAAACATATAGTAGGATGTAATTTTCCGAGGAAGGAGTATCGGTTGACTCCCCTTGAATACATACGGCTCCGTTACTGAGTACAACAAAACGTTTTTTAGAGTTCACCACTAACATTTGAGTGTTGATTTTTCCTCGCTCACCAATTACAAGGATCAAATTAGTTTTCACTCGTCCACCAACAACGATTTTGCTCAATTGTTTTTCCCTCGTTATATATATATACCAACAATAATACCACAAGTTTTCTTCCTAACTTGCTCTAACAAAGAGGTAAAGTTTTACTTGAATATAGTACAATGAAGTAATTTTGAGAGCTGTGTTTGGGTCTTGGGTTCTATACTTTCCAAGATATTTGTGAGGAAGGATAAAATTAAGTTTGGTAAATAATTGCAAAACACATGCAAAAGGCAAAAGGTTATGAACATCATTCTTCATACCCAATTCCTTACATGCAAAAAGTAGCCACTCTAATTTCCATGGAGAGTTTCATTGTCTTTCAAGTCCAGAAAGCAAAAAAACAAAAAAGCAAAAAAAAAAAAAATCTTTTTAGCTTCAAGATCGGAGAGTATAATCCAGGCATCCAGCCTTGAGTTCACATTACTGCAGCAATAAATAAATAAATAAATAAATAAATAAATAAATAAATAACAGTCCAATTAATAGTTCACATGGATTAATGTAGCTAGCATGACTTTATAAATGAGTAGCAACTGCATCAATTCTAGAATGAAATGCTTTCATTCTCACATGCATTATCCGAAAACAACATGCCGTGTTTACCTCTAATATAACTTTATTATCGAGACTAGTAGAATAAGTAATTAACTAGTTAGTTCATTAATTGAATCATGTGCAAAAGTAATCACAACCTATAGGTACCGGCTATCATGAGAGCATAATTTATGATTAGGAACTAACACTGTCATATGCATACTATATTTATTTATTTTTTTGCTAAAATATGCTATATATATATATGTTCTCGAAAAGTCACAACATTTTCATATTGATGCATGAGCAAGTTGGCTGAGACACATACACATGCAGCTAGTTCACATTTGGGGGGTGGGTGGGTGGGTTGGGGGGGGGGGGCTATAAATTATGACCATTGGAAGGCAAAGAGAGGTTCAAAAAAAAACTTTTCTAAAGTGTGGAGTATCATTTTTATTATGGCATCGCTAAAGCTTTGTTTTATTCTCTCAACTCCTTATGGCAATAATTGGTTAGCATCTATTTAGACATATTTCTAGATTCTACTTTTACAATATTGTGTTTGCCTTCATGTATTTAGGTACATTATAATCTAGTAGTGTGTTTTATAATGTTGCATCAATCATAATTTGATTTTTTTAACTATAATGATGAAATATTTCAGTTAAAGTGCCCTGGATTTCAATCACACAAGTCATAGCTACATTGAATGTTGATCATGATCTCTCTGTAATCGAGAAAAGGCTACTCCCTCAACTTAGTTGGTGTTTTAGTCCTTGTACTTCCGATAGTGACTGCAGTAATTGTTGGATATGTTGTACTTGTTCATATGGTAAGCAACCCCCACTTCCAACCGAGAGGTTGTGAATTCGAGTCTCCCCAAGAGCAAGGTGAGAAGTTCTTGGAGGGAAGGATGTCGGGTTTCTATTTGGAAACAGCCTCTCTACCCTAGGGTAGGGGTAAGGTCTGCGTACACACTACAAGGTGAGAAGTTCTTGGAGGGAAGGATATCGAGGGTCTATTTGGAAACAGCCTCTCTACCCTAGGGTAGGGGTAAGGTCTGCGTACACACTACAAGGTGAGAAGTTCTTGGAGGGAAGGATGTCGAGGGTCTATTTGGAAACAGCCTCTCTACCCTAGGGTAGGGGTAAGGTCTGCGTACACACTACTTGTTCATATAACAATGTAGATAATCAATCTTCGTGTAGGATTTAAGATATTTCAAATGTTTTTGTCGTCTTTCCTTATTTATTTGTCATTTTATTTTAAACTTTGTATAAACTGCATTAGCTGAACGGGACTTATTAAAGCATTGTAAGAACGCTACTTATAAAATGCATTTACTGAATTCGATTTATAAAATGCATTTGCCGAATGCGTTATAAATCGCGTTAGCCTTGCTTGACTGCGACTCTTTAGTAAATGGCAAAAGGTCCTAAATAGTCCTTCAAGTTTCAGCATTGGATCAAAATCATCATTTATGTTTAACATAGAGAATTAATAGTCTACTAACTATTCAAAACAGGTGCACATGCAGTCCTAATGCGATTTATATGTCACTGATTTAATCAACTATAATTTGTTTAACACTAGTTTTATCTGAATCAATGAAAAAGTGAGTGAATGAAGAATAAAGACAAACCTAATAGCCAACTATGGGTTTTTTTTTTTATATAGTTTTTTTTTTTGTTATGCTTATCGATTTATATTGGATAAGGTCTAATTTTCTCAACTTTACAATTGTTTTTAGGAACAAAGCTTGATTTACACCTCAATTACGTCAGTTCAACAATCTCAACAAATACAGATTTTTTATGACTTAAAATTTCAAAAAAATAAAGAAGGGATATTATCACTTTTAGCCCGTGTCAGAAACTATTTATATTTGTTAGCCCAAATAGTGTATAAATTTTGTATATAACATACAGAATATATATATATACATATATATATATATACAAAAAATATATATATATATATATATAAAATTTAAATATTTTTTCGACTATTATTTTTACAGCGACTATACAATGCCATTTTTCAAAAAAAAAAAAAGAAGATTAGTTCGTTCAAATTTTTATGTGATGTTTATGTATTAATATAATGTGTTTTGTCCCGTCCAAACAAGAGAAAATATTTTCTTGTTTAACCCAAAAGCACAATTGCTCGCTTGACTCAAGATTCAACGTTGGGATTCTCAACATGCGCACTGATTGGCTATTTTATTTCCTGCTGCTGCAAGTTTTGCTACCATGTTTGGAGCTCTCTGCCTTCACAACTTTCGGTAAGATTTGTATACCCATTAACCTCCTCAAACCTCACGGGATTACACTGATTTTGTTATTGTATTTTGTTGGAATTTCAATCCTAGTTTTAAAAAAATGTTACTTTAGCCTTTGAAGCAAAGTGTTGGCGTAATTGGTAAATTGATGTCATGTGACCGGGAAATCAGGAACAACCTCTTGCAGAGTACTACGATAGACTCTTGTGGTGCAGCGCTTCCCCGTTACTTTAGCCTACTTCATCACTCAATAATGGTGGATGCCTTCTAGTTTCATTTCCATCTACCACTAATGGAGTGCAGACTAGGACAATGTCTCCTCCTTTTGCTCCTCTTACTCACCATCTTCTGTTGCTTCCTCCACAGCTCATCGGCAGCAGCTCTACACTCTTCATTTCCTAAAGAAACTCTTCCCACCAAGTCTGGCTACCTCACTGTCAACTCGACCACCGGCTCCGCCATTTTCTACACTTATTATGAAGCTCAGAAGCCTATCACTCCTCTTTCCCAAACCCCAATTGTCATCTGGCTCCAAGGTGGTCCTGGCTGTTCTTCCATGCTCGGAAACTTTTACGAGCTTGGCCCTTGGCGCGTCTCCTCTTCTGTGAGGCATAACGTCGAACACATTTCACTTGAGAGCAATTCGGGCTCTTGGAATCGGATGTTTGGCCTCCTGTTTCTTGATAATCCTATAGGAACTGGATTTAGCATTGCTGCAAGTCCAGAAGAGATCCCTAGGAACCAAAATGATGTTGCCAAACACCTTTTTGTAGCAACAAGGAAATTTCTTGCCTTCGATCGGTCGTTCAAAACTCGGCCTATTTACTTCACCGATGAGAGTTATGATGGCAAATATGTGCCAGCATTTGGATATTATACACTGAAAAGGAATGCGTGTTTGCCCGAATCAAGCCGGGTGAAATTAGCTGGTATTGCCATAGGAAATGGACTGACTGATCCAGTAACTCAAGTGGGGACTCATGCTCTGAATGCTTATTATTCTGGTTTGATCAATGAAAAGCAAAAGACACAATTGGAGAAACTTCAAGATGAGGCTATTATACTAACCACAAATGGTAATTGGAGTGAGGCGACGAAAGCTAGATCAAGGGTCTTGAGGACATTAGTGAACATGACAGGACTCGCGGATATACATGATTTTAGGAGGCTCAAGCCATATGAAGATGAATTGGTGGTAAAACTTCTAAGCAATGTAGAGATAAAGATGGCTATAAAAGCAAAAGAAACAATAGTTTTCGACGAGTGTAGTGAGTTGGTAGGCAATGTGTTGCATAATGATGTGATGAAGAAAGTGAAATACATGGTGGAATTCTTGGTTAAGAACACTAGGGTGTTATTGTACCAGGGGCAGTTTGATTTACAAGACGGGGTGGTGTCGACTAAGGCGTGGATGAAGAAGATGAAGTGGGAAGGAATTGACAAGTTTTTGGACGCGAAACGTAAGGTTTGGAGAGTGAATAAAGAGTTAGCTGGATGCAGAAATGGGAAAAATTGAGCCATGTTGTGGTATCAAATGCTGGACATCTTGTAGCTACTGATCAGGCAGTGAATTCTCAGATAATGATTGAGGATTGGATATTGGAAAGGGAATTATTTGCCACTGATCACATTAAGCAAAAGGCAACTACTTTGAGGAATGTACTTTGAGTTATTTGTTCTATCTGCTATTCCACGGTTGTACTCACCTCTTTTTTCTGCTTGTTGGATCTGTTCTCTGCCATGTAGAAGAAGTAATACATATGTACTCCTGGGATAAGTAGCTGCAAGTGAATTTGATCATCGATTGTTGGATTTTGTTTAATAATAAAAGAAGAGTGAATGGAAAATGGTGGGAAAGAAATGGAGGGAAGTAAAATTTTGAATGAGTTCACTAATGCACTTTGTCCCTCATTGGTAGAAAGAAAGAAAGTCTTGGTGTTTATATAGAGAAACTCATTTTTTAGCTCTTAAAGAGCTAGTAAGAAGGCAAGCCTTGCGCCTTTGTCGTCGTCGCTCGGCTTCGGCTTCGGATTTGTCAAAGATTGATTGATTAATCTTTTTGGACAAAATTCTTTTCAAATATTTAATTAAAGAAAATTCAATCCGAAATAACCAATGACCGGCGACCCAGTCCGGTCCGGCCCGCTTTTCTTTCCTGGATTAATTTAAATTCGTTTTAAATTTCCTGCAAAAATTTCCAACAGTCATGACTGTTCTGAAAGGTTGCAAACCTCTTCAGAATGTCACACCTGTTCCAACAGCTATGACTGTTCTGAAAGGTTACAAACTTCTTCAGAGTGTCACACCTGTTCCAATAGCCATGACTGTTCTGAAAGGTTGCAAACCTCTTCAGAAACATCACCAAGTTGGCTATAAATAGACCTTCAAATCCCAGAATATTAACTTACGAAATTTTCTGAATCTTCTTCTTCTTCTGCACAAAATATTCCAGTGTGTTTTACGACCATTGAGTAGTTCGCCGATCACCAGAGTTTTATGCTACAAACAGTAAAGCATGTCGGTTTTTGGTTAATAAATCCGATAATCCCGAGATTCATGTTAATACGGTAATAGAATCAGATAATGCTGAATTCTTTAAAAGCATCTATCCGTATAAAACTGAAAGCGAGTCGTTAAGTAAAAGACCTAAACGACCTCGGGAAGAACCAAAGGAAAATACTCCAAGTATAGAAGATCCAAGGCGTAGCAGACGTCAAAGAACATCTACTTCCTTTGGACCAGATTTTGTGACATTCTTGCTTGAAAATGAGCCTCAAATTTTTAAAGCAGCTATGTCGTCTTCCGATTCAGCATTTTGGAAAGAGACAGTCAATAGTGAGATTCAATTAATTTTGGATAACTATACATTGGAATTGGTTGATCTTCCTCTTGGAAATAAGCCTTTAGGTTCGAAATGGATCTTTAAACAAAAAATTAAAGCTGATGGCACTATTGACAAATATAAGGCAAGACTTGTTGTCAAAGGTTATAGACAAAAGGAAGGCCTTGATTACTTTGACACTTACTCGCCAGTAACAAGGATAACATCTATTAGGATGTTAGTGGCACTAGCGGCCGTGTATGGTCTTGAAATCCATCAAATGGATGTTAAAACAGCTTTCTTAAATGAAGAATTGGAGGAAGAGATTTACATGGAACAACCTGAGGGTTTTTTGGTTCCTGGTAAAGAAAAGAAAGTTTGCAAACTTGTTAAGTCGCTTTATGGACTTAAACAAGCACCCAAACAATGGCATGCAAAATTTGACCAAACAATGTTGGCAAATGGATTTAAAATCAACGAGTGTGACAAATGTGTTTACATTAAAAACACTCTAGGTCATGAAGTCATTGTTTGCTTATATGTTGATGACATGTTGATAATGAGCAAAAATATGACAGATATAAATGCTACAAAACGCATATTGTCTAGCAAATTCGACATGAAAGACTTAGGAGTTGCTGATGTGATCTTAGGAATCAGAATTCGCGAGACTCCACAAGGTCTAGCATTATCATAGTCTCACTACATTGAAAAGGTACTTGATAAGTTCAAGTATTTAGATTTCAAAATTGCAAGACTCCAATTGACGTGAGTTATGCACTTCAAAAGAATGAAGGTGAAAGTGACTCACAACTGGACTATGCAAGAGTATTGGGAAGTTTGATGTATATCATGAATTGTACGCGACCAGATATAGCATGTACTATTAGCAAACTGAGTTGGTTTACAAGTAATCCCAATCAAATACATTGGATGGCAATGAAACGAGTTTTGGGATATCTGAAACATACCCAAAATTATGCTTTGCATTATAACAAATATCCTTCCGTGATCGAGGGATATAGTGATACAAATTGGATCACCGGATCATCTGAAGTTAAATCCACGAGTGGATATGTTTTCACAATTGGGGGTGGAGCAGTGTCTTGGAAATCATCCAAACAAACGTGCATCGCCCGTTCTACAATGGAATCTGAATTCATAGCTTTAGATAAAGACGATGAAGAAGCTGAATGGCTCCGGAATTTTTTGGAAGATATTCCACTTTGGCCCAAACCTTTGGCACCTATTTGTATACATTGTGACAGTCAAGCGGCAATAGGTAGGGCAGGGAGCGTTATGTATAACGGAAAATCTCGTCATATTCGACGGAGACACAATACCGTTAGACAACTACTCTCTAGTGGTGTTATCACAATTGACTACGTAAAGTCAAGAGATAACGTGTCGGATCCACTTATAAAAGGCCTATCTAGAGAGGCAGTTGAAAGATCATCAAAGGGAATGGGATTAAAGGCCTAGGACAAGTCATCATGGCGGTAACTCTACCTAGCAGACTGGAGATCCCAAGAGCTAGGTTCAAAGAGCTCAAACAAAGTGATAGATGACAGTTCAACATTGTCAACTAACTCAACCCATTCTCGTGATGAAGACAATGTTCAAAAACGAGGTAAAGCATTAAGGCTTTTTGATGAGTCAATAAAGCTTAAAGCTTTTAATGATTTGCTAAGTCTGGCAGGATATGACCAGATAGTGTGTATTTAGGATTATACGTTTAGGAATCACCTATGTGAGTGTGAAGTGTAAGCCGCTTCAAGGAGAATGAAAGTAAAGGCCCATTCTCTAAGCACTCATGAAACCAGGCGGTGTTCATGGCTGAAACGAACACAACCGTGAGAACCATAAATGGTTAAGGATTGATTGTGTGACTTATGTTGTCTAGGTATACAACAAAGCTCGACGGTTCAAAGATATCAAATCTACCGATTGACCGAGTATATCCGATATAAGTTCACTACGGAAAGTTCAAAGGGAAACCTACTTATCCAGAGGCAATCAATTCTTGCTTGTAAAACACACACACGTCCGTGCATTCCTTTAAGTTTATAGCCATTCCCCATTCATGTGGGGGATTGTTGGATTTTGTTTAATAACAAAAGAAGGGTGAATGGAAAATGGTGGGAAAGAAATGGAGGGAAGTGAAATTTTGAATGAGTTCACTAATGCACTTTGTCCCTCATTGGTAGAAAGAAAGAAAGTCTTGGTGTTTATATAGAGAAGCTCATCTTTTAGCTCTTAAAGAGCTAGTAAGAAGGCAAGTCTCGCGCCGTCGTCGTCGTTGCTCGCTCGGCTCGGCTTCGGATTCGGATTCGGATTCGGATTTGTCAAAGATTGATTGATTAATCTTTTTAGACAAAATTCTTTTCAAATATTTAATTAAATTAATTAAAGAAAATTCAATCCGAAATAACCAATGACCCGCGACCCAGTCCGGTCCGGCCCGCTTTTCTTTCCTGGATTAATTTAAATTCGTTTTAAATTTCCCGCATCACACCTGTTCCAACAGCTATGACTGTTCTGAAAGGTTGCAAACCTCTTCAGAGTGTCACACCTGTTCCAACAGCCATGACTGTTCTGAAAGGTTGCAAACCTCTTCAGAAACATCACCAAGTTGGCTATAAATAGACCTTCAAATCCCAGAATATTAACTTACGAAATTTTCTGAATCTTCTTTTTCTTCTGCATAAAATATTCCAGTGTGTTTTACGACCATTGAGTGGTTCGCCGATCACCAGAGTTTTAGATACCGATACACTGGTGAGTTAAATCGTTCTATCCTGGGAGGATTTATTCCAAAACCTTGGGTACTTGAGGGGAATAATTTCCTTAAGGACACACTGTGTATTCAGTGGGCTCGATTTGTTCCTACAACGTTTTTCCAGAATTTATCTTGAAGAAGTTTACTGTTTTCGGAATTTAATTTCTACTAACTTTCTGTTTCTGTTTTCAGAAAGATTATTACTTAATATATTTACTGCAATACAGATTGATAACATCGATCATTCTTGTCTCCCTCAGTCATTCTTTCTTCATCTTGTACCTTGTATTGGAAAACTTAGCTGAATGGCAGAGCCAGAATTTTCACCGAGGGGTGTCAAAATATAAAAAATCAGATACACCGAAAAGTTAAGGGAAGTCAACGTATAGTAAATATTACAACAACAAGAACAACAACGACCCAGTATAATCCCACAAGTGGGGTCTGAGGAGGGTAATATGTACGCACATCTTACCCCTACCCCGAAAGGTAGAGAGGTTGTTTCCAGGAGACCCTCGGCTCAAAAAAAGCAACAGGAGCTGATATATTAGTACCATAAAAATGCATAATAAAATAACAGCAATATAAGAGATATGAAATACAGAATACGAAATACGAAATAGATGGCTGGTATAGTAAAACTAGCAGGTAAAGCCCTGCATCAATAGACGACCAATGACATTCTTAGTCTAACTCCTAACTGGCTAGTCTCACTCTATTGTGCTGTAGAAATATTCACAAGTTTCCCCTAACCTACAACCTTAATGCTCGACCTCCATAATTCCCTGTCAAGGGCCATGTCCTCAGTAATCCTAAGTCGCGCCATGTCCTGTCTGATCACCTCTCCCCAATACTTCTTAGGTCGCCCTCTACCTCTCCGCGTGCCCACTACAGCCAGTCGCTCACACCTCCTCACCGGTGCATCAGTGCTCCTCCTCTGAATGTGCCCGAACCATCTGAGTCTTACTTCCCGCATCTTGTCCTCCATGGGGGCCACGCCCACCTTCTCTCGAATATCTTCATTCCTAATCTTATCCATCCTTGTATGCCCGCACATCTACCTCAACATCCTCATCTCTACTACTTTCATCTTCTGGATGTAAATATTACATAAAACAAAATAATTTACCTAGCAATACATGGTATTTTTCCGGCAAAGGAGTGTCAAATTGACAAACCTTGGTTGAATGTGGCTCCGCCACTAGCTGCATCATGCCTCAAAAGAAATAAGATACTCATAGAAAAGAGTTTTCTTCTGTTAGCTACCTCTGTTGATTTTGCCAAAGAATGTTTTGTAGGATAATGTTCTTTCTCAACTTCTTTTGCTTCTCCAAACAAAACAAAGCAAAAACAGGGAAGGCAAAGCTAAGGTATTTTCTTGGTTTAGTTTTATACTACTCCTTCTGTTTCAATTTATGTAAATCTATTTCCTTTTTGGTCCGTTTAAAAAAGAATGACCCTTTTCTAAATTTGGTAATAATTTAGCTTAATAGCTTGTTTGGATGGTTGTTACCCATTGTATCGTATCGTATTGTTACTTTAAATACAATGTTTGTTTTGATTGTTACTTAAATTTTATTATATCGTATCGTTAAATTCGTTGTTTCATAACGACGAAATGTGCCACTTTATGTAACGACCGATTTGGTGTGGTCGCGTCGTTACCTTATCTTTTTCTCTCAATCTCACCCTCTATTATTATTAAATTATTTTAATTTATCATTTATCCTACCTTTTTATATAATAATTTTATGTTGTATCATAATTTTTCTTTATAATATTGCAAGTTTATTATTCATATTGCTGGTGCGTGATATCATGAAACGATGGCAAACGATAAAATCTATCCAAACATTGTATTTATCAAACGATACAGTACAATACAATACAGTACGATACGATACATTATGAAACGATGCGTAACAACCATCCAAACAAGCTGTAAACTTACCATACTACCTTTAATGAAAAGCTTGTATCATCACACAAGTACTCTGAACCCTTTTTTGACTTGTTTAGGACCACAAATTTCAAAAGTATTCATTTTTTCTTAAATTTTGTGGCCAGTCAAACAGGTTCACATGAATTGAAACGGATGGACTACCATTTTTATTCAAAATGAGTGAGTAATAGCTGCTCATGACTTTGACAATGTTTATCCAGTTTAAAACACCTTTATTGGCCTTTTGACCAAAATCAATGTTAAGATTAATTTCATTTCTACCAATCTGATCCAAGAGAAAGTAAAAATGTCTCAAGATGAACAAATGAAGCACTTCTCTTAGTCTTTAAGAATACAACAACAACAACAACAACAACAACAACAACCCAGTGTAATCCCACAAGTGGGGTCTGGGGAGGGTAATATGTACGCAGACCTTACCTCTACCCCGAGGGGCAGAGAGGCTGTTTCCAGGAGACCCTCGGCTCAAAGAGGCAACAAGAGACACTATATTAGTACTATCAATAGACTCATAATAAAACAACATAAAATACCATAAAATCCATAACATAACATAAATACCATAAAAAACAAAGTAACAACAATATAAGAGATATAGGAAATACGAGAAAGATGTAAGGTATTAATACACAGAAGATAAAGGCCATCATCAGTAGTTGATCAATAGCATCCTAAGACTAATTCCTAACTGGCTAGTCTCACTCTAGTGCGCTGTAAAAAAGACATCACAATTTCCCCTAACCTACAACCTTAATGCTCGATCTCCACAATTCCCTGTTTAGGGTCATGTCCTCAGTAACCCTAAGTCGCGCCATATCCTGCCTGATCACCTCTCCCCAATACTTCTTAGGTCTCCCTCTACCTCTCCTCGTACCCAACCTTTAAGAATAAACACAATAAATACTTCAAAACAAAATACGTACACTAATAGAAAGTAGTATTGTAGTAACACTTAAATTAAATAAAAGTATGGGCTCGGATGCAGTTTATACTTTTATGTATAAGTTGTAGTTAAATATCATTAAATAGAGAAAAAGATTATGGACATCATCTATTTTTAGTATCTTTCCCACAGGAATCTGTCACTCACCCCATCAAGAGTTCCCATTGATGGATTCCAAAAAATTAGCACCAGGAAACAATACTGGCTTCCTGAAGCTCCTCTTCTTTTTTATTTTCTATTACTTCCTAATTAATTCATCAACCTATGCATCTCTTCCACTCCCTAAAGAAGCTCTCTGATGATAGGCTATAATTACGTGTTTTAGTTGATTATTACACTCTAATTTACTGCACTTTAGTTGTGGCTAAAGACATATATATCGCGATCAAGCAGTTTCTCAAGCTAAATGTGTCTGTTCAAGAATCGGCCTATTTACATCACAGGTGAGAGTTATGCTGGCAAATATGTTCCAGCAACTGGATATCATGTCATAAACAAAAATGCTCACTTGCCTGTTCATAGTAAGGTGAATTAGGTTGGTGTTGTTATTGGAAATGGACTAACTGATCCAGTTAGCCAAGTGGCCACTCATGCTGCAAATGCATATTACATTGGATGAATTAATGACAAGCAAAAGAGCCAGTTAGAGTCACTTCAAGCAGAGGCCATTTCATTGGCTAAATATGGCAATTGGAGTGAAGCAACAAATGCTAGAAGTGAAGTCTTGAACACATTACAAAACATGACTGGAATGGCAACTTTGTATAATATCAGAAGGCAAAAGCCATACCAAAACCAATTGGTAGCCAAGTTTTTTAACAACGTCGAGGTAAAAATTGGGTTCTAGAAAAGGGTCCTTTTGCTAATGATAGAATTTGTCTTCCACTTTAGCTGAAGTGCTTTAGGATCTAACATGGTATTTGTCTATGTTGTGCAAACTCTTCAAAATAGTATCACACTCGTATCGGATCCTCCAAAAAGACACTACTTTTGGATGATCCGACACGCACCACACAATATTTTCGAAAAGTCTGAACAACATAGTTATTTGTTATAATAACTTATAAGAGATCTATCATAATAGCCTATTCCTATTTCAGGGTTGCAAAGAGTTAAAAACTTGTCACTATGTTCTTTTGATTTCCTTAATTATTTATCTTAGTCTCGTGATCATAGCTCATTAGCTCCTTCACTTCATTTTGAAATTTCTTGAATTAATGTCATTGGGATTACAGGTTCATGTGTCCTCTTCTTCTTTTTTATTTTATTTTTTGTTTGTATGATTTCAACTATCATTGCTAGTACTTCATTTTCTTTACTTATTAAATTGAGCCAAAATCGGTTAAGAGTATAATTTTCTTTGCCTAAATCAAGTATCGAGTACCATTTTCTTTACGAAAAGACACATTAAGGAGTAATTTGTAGTTCGAGGGACACAAAAAAAAAAAATCTATATGTACTCTAAAGTTATTTTAATAGTTTGACAAAAAATATATAGTCCATCACCATGTTGAGAATTTTCGTCAACGCTTGAAAAATAGTCAATGCAAAATTATTTGCAAGCAAATCCTAGCAAATTATGCATTTAGAAAGTAGAATATTTAATTTCTTAATAAGATCAGCGTTACAACTTTTAAGAACGATGGGTCAAAAAAATTTAATTTATCCACAACCATTTAATAGTTTTTCCTTCTCATTTAGTCATTTTCTGCTCCCATTTTACTCAAAAATATCTGTTACCAATTTAACATTAACAAACTAATTCTTCAATAGTAAAAGAAAAACGAAAATGATAAACGAAAATGTAATCGCGTTTGGAGAGAAAAATATTGACAAAATAGCACGGGCTAGCCTGTTTTCGGACTGGCCATTGAAAAATAGCTAGCGTGTGCAAAGTCATTAAAAAATAGCCACTATTTTGTTGAAACACGGAAAGTTCCAGCATAATATACTGGAAATTGGTGCACATGTGTATGAACTTCCAGCATATTATGCTGGAACCAACACGAGGAAAGTTCCAGCATAATATACTAGAGATTAGAGCACCAGTGTATGAACTTCCAGCATATTATGTTGGACCAGTATATTATACTGGAACTCCAGTATATTATGTTGGAAGTCCATTATATTATACTAGAACTCCAGTATAATACACTAGAGTTTCAATATACTACTGGAACTCCAATATATTATGCTAGAGTATTTTTCGGATTTTGAACAGCATTTTTGTTCAGATTTATCTTTACATGAAAAGTAGCTAAATTTCGATTACTTTTAAAACTTTGACTATTTTTCAATGACCACTTATAAATTTGGCTATTTTTGAACTTCTCCCAAAAATATTGGGATGGGCTTTTGTGGTTATGTGAGTGAACTTGAGCCCTTTGCATTTGCCCTTTAGTCTTGGGTTTGTCCAAACACGTGCTTGTTCAGCCCATTTAGGAAACGCAGTTCGTATAAAAAATAGGGAATTTTACAGAAATGTCCCAAAAAAATCCCAACTTTCCAATCTTTATCCATTAATCATAGATTTACCAAAACTAGCCAAGCACATATAAAAATTGAAAATCCAAAAAAATAAGGTTCTTTTTCTCCAAGAATCACACACAAAGACCACCTTTCATATTTTTAAGCGTGATTAGCAACTTAAATGTAAGACGGAAATGAAATTTCATGGATGAGGTAGCAAATAAGGTAACGAAATACAAAAATATATATATATATACAAGATTCCAAAAATCTAAGCAAAAGAGGACTTTTTACCATGGGCATGGTTGGAATTCATTGAAAACATATAGACGAGCCAATATACAAAATTTGAGGAAGATTGGAGGTGATTTGGACTAATTTGGTATCAAAATTCGTAGTTAAAATCGAGTTCAAAAAATTCTTATGCGACACATGTATCAAACTTCTATCACGCATGTATCTCACACGCAGGTATACATGGATATACATGTGATACACAGTGTGCTACGCCTATCATTTTTTCATGTTCATTTTCTACTTCGAATTTTCAATTCAAAGCACCTCAAAACTCTACCAAATCATCTCAAAACTGAGATTTAAGCTCCTTAAAGTATACTCAATTTATTCTAATAATACCCACTCAAAAGAAAGCAAAAATTTGACCTTTTTTGGCTACAAATAACTAATTGACTAATATTAGTAATATTTTATAAATTGACCAATTTTTGTAATAAGCTATTTATAAAACATAGTGGCTAATATTTTCCCTAAAAAATATACGAAGTGTTTCGGTCAGCAAAAATAAGTTCCGGTCAGCAAATGCGAAGTCGCGGTCAGCACATAAGTTGCAAATGCGTATACCTTCAACTATATCTCCTTTTCTGTGCTCAAGTCTCACTCCTTTCTATGGGTTTTACATATTTTCTTGAATTCTCACAGTTTTGGGGAAAAGAATTTCTCAAAATATATTCCTTTAAAGGGAAACTAGAGATTGCTCCAGCAGTTTAATCCTCTCGACACTTTAATTTTGGAGAGAATTTTGATGTCTATACTATTCAGTCTTCCTTCATTTGTTAAAGCACATGGCAGTCTCAACCTTGGCTGTGCAATCACGGACTACCATGGTACGCTTCTTCCATTTTTATTCCTTTCATTTGTAGCCGTATGATTTTATTCTTTCATTTTGTCAATTGGGCATATAACACAGCTGCTTAATTACACAGAAGTTAGGAGAGTTGGAAATTCCTTTTTTACTTTCTAGTAATTATTAGCAAAGCTGCTATATTGAATTCAACTGTGCCCCATTTTGTAACTTAAAAGATAAATTGCAAGCATACATCAACTTAATTGCTAAGGAGTAAGACTGTGTAAAGGGCAGCCCAGTGTGCACTAAGATCCCCATATGCGCGGGGGAGGTCCGAGTAAGTGTTGGACCACATTGGGTTTTATGTATGCAACCTTACCTTGCATTTATGTAAGAGGCACTTTTCGTGGCTTTAACCCGTGACCCCTTCGGTCCCGAACCCAGTAACTTTGGCTTAAACTCTATATTTGTCTTAGGAAATCTATTTAATATTTACACATTATTAATTTAGAATCCAGTAACTTAAAAGGGCTAAGACCCCGAACCCATAAGCTTCAAATCCTGGCTCTACCTCTGGCCTAGTCATGCTTCGGTAACTTAATTACTAAGAAGTAAGACTGAGTGTCCAACCTAATTCAATGCTATTTAACCAAGTTAGTGTTCTAGGGGGGAGGGGGACATCTTAATGAATGAGTATGAAAACTAACCTGGTTGCTCATATAGAGATTTGAGAACTTTAGTTGTTTCCAGGAATGCTAAGTGAAGTGATTGTGCAGTAGCATAGCTCAAGACATAGGCATCTTTTATTTTACTTTTTTCCTTATGTGGAACATGTCAATTGTACAAGCTTTTCTGGTCACCTGCTCCACTCCTTGTGATATTCTGTTTTACCTGTTCCAGTGTTCAAGTGATAAGTGCTTGAGAAGTGCATTAATATTTGAAGCTCAGAGAGGTTATAGGAACCTTGTGAGCAAAGATATGAGGTACTGACATTGGTGGTTTTATCGTTATATAAATTCTTCCGATTTGTGACTTGAATACTATGTTTAACCCCTCTAATGCCATGCAGGTTGAACAATTTTCTTTCTTCCAAGATGTCAACTGTATTTTCTAGGTCGAAGCATAAGCTTGCAGAAAAGTTGTTGAAGGAAGTAGATGTTTATGGCCGTGCTAGTGTCAGGGATAGGTCTAAGTTGCTAAATAAGGTTACATATTGCTTATCAAACTCAGCTAGCATCACCAACATGTATCTTGTTGCTTCAGTGAATCTGTCTAAAATCTTACTGAATGGGAAATATGTATTATATTTTTTTAGTTTCTCCCCCAGCCTCCTCCTCAAGATGGTTTCTTATCCTTCTCTCTCCTTTTCTGTTTGTTGATTAATGTTTGTGCTATCTGGCAAATGATTGAATGTGGCTCAAGCTTGCAGTAAAGAGGAAACAGTTAAGACTTTATTAAAAGAAAACAATCAGTAAAATGAGAAACAAGTGTAGAAGAACTTGAAATATAAGTCTCATGTTTGATCATCTGTCATCATAATGTATCTTAAGACTTGAACCAAGCATAGTGTTGGTTTGAACATAAAACTTATACCTTTAACGATAAAATATTCCTTCAATGGGATGAGAAGATGTTCTCCAATTTGTTAAATATTCTAATTGTTTCTTATGCATCTTCCTTTCCCAGAAAGTTCCCATCAATGAGTGAGTTATTTCAATTTCTCCTAGGTTTCTGTGGTGATGGGTTATGATGGTTTGGATGACCTAATTGACGATAAAGGAGCTGAAAACCAATCTGATCTTCATCCTGATGGGGGAGCAGATGATTTTGATATCTCCTTAATGTGTAAACAGTTCTCGTCAATCACTTTGGGTTCTTCTCCACCTATAGAATTATATGATGGGGCACCATCCAACCATGGAGACAGTGGGCTTTGGGCCACTAAAATTTGTAAAGAGTTTCTCTCTAGCTCTGCGGGTAAACAATTGATCAGTCCTGATTCCCTGTTTGAAACATGGCAGATTTTGTATTCGGGGGCTGCTGATATGGTTTCCAGCACTTATATTCCTGATACTTTGGAAACAGAAACAAGACAAGACTTGCAGTTCAATGTGGATAAACCTTCTACCGTGCCTCAACATGGGGTCAAACAGAATGATGGATTGGTTGAAGTAATGCTCGATCAATCTATTAGCTTTATTCCTGGGCTCAGCAAACGGAACTCTCGTCAGCTGGAAAACTGTGGCTTTCACACAGTGAGACTTGGAACTATTTATACTACTATCATTTGCTCGCAAACTCACAACTCTAATAATCATCTGGTATATGTGTAGTTGCGCAAATTGCTGCAGCATTTTCCTCGGACATATGCTGATCTGCAAAATGCACAGATTGGAATTGAGGATGGGCAATACTTGATTTTTGTTGGAAAAATCTTATCCTCGAGGTGAATTACCTTTTCAGAAGTTCTTACCTTAGCTTTTATGATTTGCAAGAGGACTAATGCTTTGTTATTGATTCTAATAAGTTATGAATGTAAGATTATTTCAATTTCTTTTTGGAATGTGGAATAGTTAGCACCATTATTTTGGATTGAGAAATCTGTTTTCAGCTTAGAAACTTGGGTATAATGAGCCTTCCCCGCTGCTCTTCTCCACTTAAATACCGGATCTGTTTCAATAGACACACTTTGGACTAGTAGTGTGTGCCTACCACATATACCCTACTACACTTCCTTTGCTGTTGAACTAAAAGCCTTGGAGGCTGGTTAGCACTATCCAAAAGCCATGGAGGTTGGTTAGCTCTATCATTTATATGCCATGATCATGGATCTCCAATGAATATCCGGCACTCATTCAACTTTTTGCTAATTTATTTCTTTAGATTTTGTAAGAAGAAACAGAGTGGATGACTCTTTTGCTTACTCAGAGGAAAAAAGAAAAGAAATAATAGTGGATATACGAATATGATGTGCATTGTTTCCATTTTCCAGTATACCATGGATTATTTTATGGAAAGTGGTTCGTAATGTCGCGCCTTACCTTTTTATTCATTTTGATGCTGGGAGAGTAAAAGTGGGAATTGCTAAACTTTTCACTGCACGAATGATGAGGTACTATGTTCTAGGTAGGTGGATATCAATTTTGCCATAACTGAAAGAAATAAATCTAAGCATCCTACTGTAGATGAAAATTTCTTTTGGGGAGACAATCTTCAGTCAGTTCATCATAAGTGGTTTCCGTATATCGTTTGGCAGGATGTAACTTTCTAGTTTTATTTTTTCTTCTATTTTTCCTTTTAAAACTAACTACGACCTATTTGCTGTTTCCAATATGTGCTTATTGAATAAATATCAAGTTTTCTTGGAATTTGTTGTTCCCATATTTTGACTGAAGTACAATTATATAGTACCTGATGAAACAGTGATATGGTTTAGCAAACAGCTCCTAATGTATAAGTTAGATTTTTTTTGCTTTCATTGGTGTATATGCTTTCAAAACAGTGTAAATATTCTAATGCTTCTTACGTCAAATTGCATGTCATTCATCTTTTGGTTTTTATGCTTCTGTTACTATTACAGTTTCTACTGGAGCTACTAAATAATTCTCTTTTTTTTGTTACTATTACGGTTTTTATTTTCGTCTTTCTGAGTCGAGGGTCTATCGGAAACAGCCTCTCTGCACCTATCGGGGCAGGGGTAAGGTCAACGTACACATTACCCTCCCCAGACCCCACTATGTGGGATTTTACTGGGTAGTTGTTGTTGTTGTTGTTGTTGTTGCTTCTTACGTCAAATATACAAAACAATCTTCGTTAAGTTGAGTAAATTTTCTTTTCGTATTTTTCCATGCAGGGGAGTAAGAGCTAGTTATTCTTTGTCATTCCTTGAGGTGGTTGTCGCTTGTGATGTTGTAGATAGTGAATCACCATCCACTTCTAGGGATGACGGTGCTGCTTTAGAGAGTGATAAAGCTGATAGTGGAAGGAAGAAAACAGTATTTTTACACTTGAAAAAGTTTTTTCGAGGCACTCGTTTCACATATCTACCTTTTCTCAAGAGCCTAGAGGAGAAGCAAAAGGTGGGAGACATTGTATGTGTCAGTGGTAAGGTGAGTTGATCAATCTTTAATCTATCATTGGAATAATTTGATGTATCTCGGTGTTTTCTTCTAGCAATTTTAACTTTTATGCTAACAATAACAAATTTTTACTACTCATTGTACAAGTGATATCTTGGGCTAAACTGAAGCTGTTATGGTCTATTACATGATCCGGAAACAATTGGTTATTTTCTTAGTTATATATGTTTTTTCAGTTCCTAAAATTTCCCAAACTTAATGATGTGTTTATTAAGCCGTGTGCGATTTGATGAACTTTGTCATGGGAAACTCCTTAGTCCTTGTTATGGTCGCAACATGAATCTCAAATGTCAAATAGCAGCTTTCGACATTCAGCCATTCGTTTTCAATACAAGTAGAAGTCAATAGGGGCAGAGTTTTTAGATTTCTTAGTTTTCTACTCCTTGTTAATAATGAGACAAATGATAGATTCACTATTCCTTTTCAGTGTTTCAGTCTTTTTAGTGGATGAGCACATGGGGATCTATAAGGGTTGCACATAATTGTATGCCGTTATGTGGAGCAATCGATGGTTTATTGTTTTTATGAAAACATGGAAGTTGTTATCATTTTGGCACTGCATGTTATTTTGTTTTTCTAATTTCTCACATACTGTAATCTCTATGTTACTCTATGAAAGGTGCGGATCATGCGGTCGAAAAATCATTACGAGATGAGGGAATACAATATGGATGTGCTACAAGATGAAAATGATCCATCATTCTGTGCACAAGGGAGGCCGTATCCTATATATCCTTCAAAAGGAGGTTTAAGCCCTAACTTCCTTAGGGATGTGATTTCAAGGTCAGATCTCTAATGCTGCTTTCTAGTAGTATGTGCAAAGTGGAATCTTTAAGAAGCCATTTCTTGCCATATTGTTATGAGAAGCTTATTGTTTACATTCTCACTTTTTTAGTTTCTTAATATTCAGATATATGTTTATTTTGTTCTACTTTTACATGTATTTATGCTGTATATTACCAGTAAGGCATTGTCTAAATAAGGACAACTACTTTTTTTAAGGTAATTGATATACGTTCTTTGAACTTGCTTTAGTTTTTTTAAATTGCTCAAGAAGCACACAACTTCGTATCAAATTACTCTAAGATTTTCATAGGCTGCATGACATAACAGGAAGAAATGCATATGCATGTTTTTTTATGATTCATTAACCTACCTTAGTTGTTTGAAACTGTACAAGCATTTCATCTTAATAAAAGAACTCTAAACTTTTCATAGGCTGCATGAACAAGAGGGTTAAAGACAAGCTTGCTCTTGTCACGAGATGTTATGAATTAGTGGTCAATTTGATAATGGAATCAATGGACAACCTTAGAGAACATAAACTAAGGCTTGGAAAAGAGACAAGATCTCATTGTTGTACTAATATCTTATTAAGGTCAGGTAAATTTTTTAGGAATCTTACTAAGTGTAGTAAAATGATGATTCCTAGTCATTGTTCCACAACAACAACAACAAACCCAGTAGTTTCCCACAAGTGGGGTTTGGGGAGGGTAAGATGTACGCAACTTTACCCTTACTAGTCATTATTCCACCAAGTAATAAATTAGAAGGAAATATCCAAGGAAGAACCTAAAATACCTAGGAAAGTGTCAAGACCCAGAAATAGAGGGGCGTGACTGACACCCGACGAACCTCATGCCTGTCGAGCGAACCCTTAGCCCCATCATGATAAAAAAAACTTAACCACAAAATGAAGATCTGGGCGTCTCTGTAACATCACATGCATGCAAGTTGGGGCACTAGGTGGACGTACCATCATGCAGCAATTTAAAACTAAAAAACATAAACAAGAAGTCAAAAGTGGCCCAAAGTCATCATTGTAACAAAACAATAAGCCCATGCAAGGGAACTACCCAAAGATGTATAATTGACCTACTCTTGGTAGCCCAGTAGCTATTCTGGAGTCCTTACAGAATTAAAGGATTCCTTCTTACCTTTTTTTTTGTACCTATTCAGTACTAGCTTGGTATTGAATGTTATGATCAAAAAAATTACATATTACCTATCAAGAAAGGGTAGGTGTGTGCTTAATGCTCATAACAGTGCCTTCTGTTAGTTGCTTGTTAAATAACAACAAGAACAAACCCAGTGGGATCCCACTAGTGGGGTCTAGGGAGGGTAGTGTATACGCAGACCTTACCTCTATCCTGGGAAAGTAGAGAGGCTGTTTCTGATAGACCCAACATAGTCGGTCTAACCACCACTCTGTATAACTTACCTTTAAGTCTCTGTGGCACATTCTTATCACACAAGACGTCGGATGCTAGCCTCAATTTCATCCACTATGCTCCGATACGATGTGTGGCATCCTCGTCAATCTCCTCATTCCCTTGGATAGCAAACCCCAAATACTTGAAACTTCCTCTCTTGGGGATGACTTGTGAATCAAGCCTCACATCCATGTTCACTTCCTCGATCTCGTCGCTGAACTTGCACTAAGTATACTGTCTTAGCCCTACTCGACTTAAAACCTTTAGACTGTAGAGTCTGTCTCTAAACTTCCAGCCTCTCGTTATCATCCGCGAATAACATAGACCATGGTACCTCCCCTTGAATATGGCTCGTCAATGCGTCCATCGCTAAGGCAAATAAGAATGGGCTAAGAGCTGAGCCCTGGTGCAACTCCATCACAACAGGAAAATATTCTGAGTCTCCTCCATAGTCCTCACTCGAGTTTTAACTCTATTGTACATGTCCTTAATCACTCTAATGTACACTACAAGAACATCTTTAGTCTCCAAATATCTCCATAGAACCTCTTTAGGGACTTTGTCGTATGCTTTCTCTAGGTCAATGAACGCCATGTGCAAATACTTCTGCCTCTCCCTATATTGTTCCACCAATCTCCTTACAAGATGAATGGCTTCTATATTCGAATGACCCGGCATGAATCCGAACTGGTTCTCGAGAATAGATACTGTCCTCATAACCCTCAGTTCAATCACTCTCTCCCAAACCTTCATAGTATGACTAAGCAGTTTGATACCCCTATAGTTATTGCAATTCTGGACATCACCTTTGTTCTTGTACAACGGAAAGAACCATTTCAAAATCACGAGGCTATATTAGAGCACTAGGCGAAAAGGACATCTTGAAGAATATTGTGAATTGAGATTTAGCATTACTACTTATTCCTCTGTTAAAAGCTCTAACTGAACTATCCTTAATGATGGAATGTAACTAAATAATGCCTCTAATACCACTATGCACTTGTACTCTGTGTGGTGATCTGACAACTTTCATTTTCTATTGAATGTTTGTTTATTGCTGTTTATAATTTTGATTTTAACTCTGTGTTACCATTCTTCTGAAACATTATATGCATTTCTTTTAATATTTAAATAGAACGTTAAAGGTGCTTCCATCCAATATCGATCCCATACCTGAAGATCTCGCTCATGATTTTGGACTCCTATGCCTTCGTGACGTAAGTTATTGCTCTCATATGCCTCCTCCTCAGATTTACGTCGTCTTCTCTAGTTTTATACTGCACCGTGTATATTGGAAAATGAAATGACGTGTATGGTGTTGAGTTTGTGCATCTTTTCTGCTGCAAAGAATTGCTTGCATCATTTCAATGGCCCTGTGACTAACAATGAAAATGAGATCTTTCAGGAATATACATTAAATGCTGAGTTTACACATCTTGTATTAGATCTATAGTAAAGAAGTGCCTCTGGTTCCAGAAGAAATGAAACAAAAAGATATCATGGAGTGAGGGTGGTAATTATATGATGACTACTGAGTGCTAGATGCTTTGGCATAACACATCATGAGTTGTCCCGTAATAAATCCAGTTGTTGCTAATGCCTTCTTTCATAACCAGTCCTCCGATAGAAGAGATTAGAGACCACTTGAAGAATCTGGTCAGAAATCCAGTTACTGCAATAGTGACCTTATGAAAGAAGGCGTCAGCGACAATTGGTTCAAATTTATTTCGCTGTTTCCTTTTCTTCTTTTTGTTTCTCAATCCTCTTCCCTCCAATTTTACAGACCTCCTCTATGAAACTATTAATTTCTAATTGCTTTGTGTAATGCAATAAGATTTACATTTAGTACTTTGTTGTGCTGCTGGTGGTCGAACTGATTGTTTAGTGAATAAGTACCCGTCAAAGATGTTATTCAAAACTTCAATTATTGGGTTATTGATTGACTTTTCTTGGTATATCTTTGTAAATCTTCTATGTGGAGGCACTTAAGGAGGTGTTTATCCTGTAATTCACTCTCCATAACTCAGGATTTGTTATAGATTGCGTGGTGATCTTTGACAAAAAATGTTGATGGGGAGGTATTGAAAGGGAGAAAGTGAAGAGTACATGTCACGCTTTGTGGCATCTAACTGTTGATTGTGCATAAATGTCTTTTAGTTCTTCGGACTTTTTGTCTTCTGTTAGAATAGTCCCATATCGGCCATGGAGGGATGGGTAGGTCTCTTTATATGGTTTCGGGCAATCCAAACCACATGAGCTAGCTTTTGGAGTTTTGTTAGACCCAAGATCCATTTTTCCGCATCTTCAAATAAGCCCCTTATCTTTCCACTAACAAAACGAGGGTCTTTCGGAAACAGCCTCTCTACCCCTTTGGGGTAGGGGTAAGGTCTGCGTACATACTACCCTCCCCAGACCCCACTTGTGGGATTTTCCTGGGTTGTTGTTGTTGTTGTTAACAAAATCCCTTGAAGTATAATTGTTTTTCATAAATGACCCTCCATACTAGCTTAAAAACTAGTAATACTATTGTTATCAAATTAGGCTAGTGAAGCCTTCACGTGTCCAACATCACATTCCCCCTTTCCTTTATCTCTTTTGTTGTCTGGTTGTCCTATTTTCTGTTTCTGCAAAGATGCAACATGTTGCGTGACATTCTTTTGAGTGAAACAATGATAAATCTGAGGAGGATCTGGAAAAAAAGAACACGGGTGTTCCTGTTATTTTCTGTACAACTGAATTTCCACTGACTAATGAACTGTCAAGTAGCTGATGAAGTTATGAAGTATCTACTATTTTTACTTAATGACACCTAAAGATCTCACTCTCATATCTTAGTTTGTTATATTTCTTGCGACCTGCATTTCCTCTCCCATTGATGATGGATATTCTTATTCATGGTTGAGTATTTTGCACACCTAAATCATCGTCCCATACTTGCAGTGTTAGAAAACTACGGCTGAGACTTTCTTCTTTTGCTTTTCTATTGACTTACAAAATTCAGAATTTAGCTCACTCTTCTTCACAGTGTCTATGGATCTATCTGGCATATTCTCCATCCCCCCCCCCCCCCCCCCCACTCTCCTAATAGTAATTTGGAGATTCTCCAGTTCCCTTTCTCTGATGTTTTTATCATGTGGGAGAATAATAAGCAGACGCCGAAGATCTTTTTGTTGGGCCCGATTCATTTCTTAGGCCAAGCACATGAAATATATTTTGTTAATGGGTGACGGTGGACTCAGACCTACAACTTTTGTTTGCTCTGGTATTATGTTGACCTGTGTGAACGACCTTATTCGGGAGCTTAATCATAGAGGAGACACTTTTATTAATTTTTTTTATGTCAATGACAGGCCTTTTTACTCCCAGTTTGCATCTTTGTTGAGACTGATTTTTTCTTTTTCCTCTTGTGGCTTTACGATAAGCAGGCATATGCAGGAATTCACCAGCCAAAAAGTTTAAAAGAGGCTGAGTTAGCTCGCAAAAGGCTTGTATTTGATGAATTCTTTTATCTTCAGGTAATCATAGTTTTGGATCTAACAGGAGTTAATAGTTTCTTAGTTGTTGAATTTCTTGCTTTCTTTCCCTTTTTTCAAATTCTACATAATTATTTTTGTTTTCTTGTGAATTGGATTTTAAGCTGCACTGGGTTTTTCTTTACCTCTTTTGTTTTTTCCTTTTTACATGGATTCTCTAATTATATGCATGTGATGCTGGAACAATTACGCTCTTCTTTTGAGAAGCATCGTTCTTGGGCCTTTAGGTTTTAACCCTCTTCTCCAAAATCATACCTTGCAAGTTGCAAAGCTCCAAGACATTCTAGTTCTTCATTTGTTGGTTTTTTGGGATATCATGCTGTTTTAAGTTTCTAAAAACAAATGCTTTTGTTTTCTGGACCATCCTTGCACCGACTGCTTCAGTGGGACTTGTTGATCTACAGTGGAATTCGACGAGGATGAGCTTGAACATATATTTTGACTATAACAGAAGTGACCTTTTGACAGTCAATTAGCTGCTGAGAATTTAATCACATGAAATAGAGGCACAATAACAGACTTTCAGATTTTGACCCATAATTAAGAGACATGGATGCTTGTCAATGATCCGTGAGGCTTGAGATGCTTTTAATATCACTCACTATTTTCGTTGTCTTTCAGCTGGGGCGGTTATTCCAAATGCTTGAAGGTCTTGGCACAGAACTAGAGAAAGATGGATTGCTGGATAAGTATCGGAAATCTGAATTCAATTTGATCGATATAGATGGATGGTCCATGCTGACTAAGAAATTTCTGAAGGCCCTTCCATATTCTCTTACATCCAGTCAATTGCGAGCTGCTTCAGAAATTATTTGGGATCTAAAGCAACCAGTCCCAATGAATCGCCTACTACAGGTAGTGGGATCTATTTTAATGTTTACTTGCAAGTTGTTTTTGGGGCGGGGGTAGGGGGAATTGTCTTTGGTATTTGTCCATTTCTTCTAACATCACACTTTTCATTCGTATTGCAATCCATTGGCTTTTATTAGTAGTTTGATTATAAATTTCTCAGGATGTTGTAATCTGGTGGCTCCTTACTGTAGGAGTCTTCAATCTTAATCTGCATATTCCATTTCTTTTGTTTCTGTCATTGCCTCCGTGAATACTCTTTTGGAAGTAATGTTGTTTGCTTGCATTAAATTGGGAATCAAAACTTTTAGTTGAAGGCAGTCCTATGCTATTATATGATATTGATACACACACACAAAAACATATACATTATGTACATACACAAATATGCTTAACAAGCATATATACATACGTATGTGTATATGTATGCTACAATGTGTATCTGTGTGTGTGTAATGATTCTTGTAGGCTCTTTTATCCATGAGTTTAAGATTCTAAATTAGTTTCTCCCATCTTCCTACTACAGAAGCTATCCACCTTATCAGGTGGTTGGTGTTGTGGTTGGTGGTTGGTGGAACAGTACAGGGATAGGAAGAGGGATTTGCATATGGTGTTTATTGACCTAGAGAAGGAGTATGATAAGGTCCCTAGGGACGTCCGTTGAAGATGCTTGGAGGTGAAAGGTGTGCCAGTAGCTTATATTAGAGCGATAAAGGATATGTATGATGGAGCTATGACTCAGGTTAGGATTGTGGGAGGTGACTCAGAGCTTTTTCCGGTGGTTATGGGGTTACACCAAGGATCTGCGCTCAGCCCTTCTTATTTGCTCTGGCGATGGACGCACTGACACCATATTCAAGGAGAGGTGCCATGGTGTATGCTGTTCGCCGATGATATAGTTCTGATTGATGAGATGCGAGACAGCGTTAACGGGAGACTGGAGGTATAGAGGCAGGCCCTGGAGTCTAAAGGTTTCAAGTTGAGTAGGACTAAGACGGAATATTTGGAGTGTAAGTTCTGCGGTGTGATGGGGAAAGCGGACGTGGAAGTGAGGCTTGACTCACAAGTCATCCCCAAGAGAGAAAGTTTCAAGTACCTAGGGCCAATTATCTAGAGAGATGGGAGATCGACGGGGATGTTAGGCACCGTATTGGGGTGGGTGGATGAAATGGAGGTTAGCGTCTGGAGTCCTGTGCGACAAAAATGTGCCACCGAAACTTAAAGGTAAGTTCTATAAAGCGGTGGTTAGACCGGCCATGTTGTATGGGGCTGAGTGTTGGGCAGTCAAGAATTCACATATCTAGAAGATGAAAGTAGTAGAAATGAGGATGTAAAGATGGATGTGCGAGCACACTAGGATGAATAAGATTAGGAATGAATATATTCGGGAGAGGGTAGGCGTGGCCCCGTGGACGACAAGATGCGGGAAGCGTGACTTAGATGGTTCGGGCACGTGCGGAGGAGAGGCCTAGGTACCCCGGTTAGGAGGTGTGAGCGGTTGGCTTTGGCAGGTACGAGAAGAACTAGAGGGCGGCCTAAGAAGTATTGGAGCGAGGTGATCAGACAGGACATGGCGCGACTCCAAATTTCCGAGGACATGACTCTTGATAGAAATGTGTGGAAGTCGAGCTTTATGGTTGTAGGTTAAGGGGTAGTCGAGCGGTTTTCCTCTTTGTGTCGACTATTCTAATAGTGTTTTGTCTAGGACTGCTAACGGTTTATGTTGTGTTTCACACTTTTGCATAGTATTTGTGTTATTGCTTTTTCATTTATTTGTTGTCTCTCGTGTTGCTGATATTATTTTTTTGGTAAGGCTGCGTATGATAGACCCTTGTGGTCCGGCGCGGGAGTTTAGTGCACTGGGCTGTACTTTTGTTTTTTCTGTTGTTGTCATGGATCTATTGTCTCTGAGCCGAGGGTCTTCCGGAAACAGCCTTCCTACCCTGGAGGGCAGGGATAAGGTCTGCGTACACTCTACCCTCCCCAGACCCCACTAGTGATATTTTACTGGGTGGTTTTTGTTGTTGTTATATATTTAAAAAAAATTATTTTCAAGGGCTTATATTTTATAATTTTATACGCATTGATAGAGGATACACGCGCATCGCGCGTATCCTAAAACTAGTATCATTAAATGTATAAGGAATAAGTGTAGGTTAAGTTTTGGTATATTGTTAAAAAGAAATAACTTTTCTACCCATTACTAAAGAGTTATTCCTCTTAACTTCAAACTTCTTTCTTCTCAAAATTTTCAAGCGGTTTAAAAAGATATGAATGGAAAATTTGTCATCACAACTCTTCCACAATAAACCCAAATTAGCAATCCCCTATATTCTTCTTAAAAAAGGATAGAAGCATAGTGAGAAGAAATAGCATTACCTTGTAGATATAATGATGCTACGTGAATGAGCATGTAGAGTGTTAGAGAAGGAAAAGAAAAAAAAGAAACTGGAGAATGGATGGTGGCCTAAGACAAAAATGAAGAAAGAAGAAAAGGCCAAGCTGAGGGTTAAAAAGAGTTGCAGACTGAGCATTTTAATGCTAAGAGAAAATAAGAGCAAGAAGATACAAGGTATAAGACTTGTTGGGAAGTGAAAGGATAAGACTAGTTGTTTCAATAGGTAGCAAGCCACGTCTAATGAGATTTTTTTTCCCGTGTTAGATAATTATAGCAAGAAGTTAAGGAAAAGGAAAAAAACTACAGCAAGAAGTGCCTACTGCTTACTAGGCTTTTTTGGTACATAACATTATTTTGTCTCGCAATGACCTTGGTTGAAGTACTCAAGTACCTATAGGATTGTGTAAGATGAAGGAAAACCGTTAATATCTTTTTTCATTATCAATGTTTGTTACTTGATTCTTCTGCGATGAGTAAAAAAGAACTTTTTATGCTACACATTGTACTCCCAGGTAAAATTATGACTAAATATAGATGAAATTATTGGTATCTTTTTTCACTTTTGTTTCGGCTAAATAAAACTTGTGCAAATGCACCGGTCATTTGCTCGGGGTAAATATGATGGACATCTTCTTCTTCTTTTTTTTTTTTAATGACGGTGGTGTCCAGGCAAGCTTGCACGCACCTCGACTTTCTACCGGGTACCTACTACTTCCCACCAGCACAGGTACAGGGTGACTCTGCCCACAAAAGGCTTAGGCATATAGAAAGAAACCACCTAGTGTTTTTTGTCTCCTCTAAGATTTGATGGTGGATATTTTTTCTGCAGTTGTTCAAATTTGAGTGAGGATGTTGGGGTGGGGTAGAATTATCTGTACCAAGGCTTTTAATCATTTGTCTTTCTTCTGCAAAATTTATCTTATGCAGATGACATGTAAACCTTCCATTGAAGAAAGACACAATTGATTTTTAGCAGCAGGTTAACATGTCATCTGCATAAGTTAAATACAGCATTTTCCTAGAATTTGACTTTTTAAAATAAAATTCAAAAATGTTTTGACAATTCAAAATTTGTTGTGTGAGTTGGATATTTTACGTGCCTTCTCTCAATAAATGATTTTCTTTTAACTTCTTTTTTCTCAGATGTGGACTCAGAAATGATCATCTTGCTTCTAGAGTAGAATTACTCGGCTTTATTTTGGGAGACTAGAGAGGTTCTTTACTGATTTGATATGTGTGTGTTGCAAATTTGCACTCTTTTTCAGGGTGATGTTGGATGCGGGAAAACTGTGGTTGCATTTTTAGCATGTGTGGAGGTTATTGGTTTAGGTTACCAGGTTAGTCCACACCAATATTTCTTGCTGCATGAACATGTAATTTCTCTATGGCTATATTTTACTTTGTTTTATTAACTATATTATGATTGTTAATACAAGTATCACAAAAAAAATTTGGTTTGAATACATCCTTTATTTAAATACAAGCTTGGTGGCTTGGTCCCATAAACTCTTGCAACCTTCTGTATACCCTGTGCCACATGCAATAATGGCTAAGTTGTTCTCATCTTTAGGCAGCTTTTATGGTCCCAACCGAGTTGCTTGCTGTTCAGCATTATGAGCAACTTCAAAAGCTATTAGCAAACATGGAAGAGGAAGAATGCAAGCCATCAGTTGCTTTATTGACAGGTTCAACATCTACAAGGGAATCACGGTTGATTCGCCAGGTAAGAAATCTCTAGGCCGCACTTCATCTTTTCCTTGTTACATGATTCGTGCCATTGATGTGGGACATCTTAAGCAAAAGCTGCTTTGCTGACTTTGAAATTTAGGCTTCAAATTGGGAGAAAAGTTAGCAGTATTGCTTAAAAGGTTTGAAATAGAGAATTTCATGTGATTGTAGTCTAAACATTGCAGCACTTAAGTGTACTTAAAGGAGAAAGAAAACAAGAACGAAGACTTAAAGGGAAAAAAGGTTTCTGGCATTCACATGAGTTTCTCTATGAAACCCTATCAAAATTTAAAGCATAATTAGAGCCCGTTTGGACATAAGAAATTTTTTCCTTTTTCCCAAATTTTTTTCACCTTTTTATGAAATCAGCGTTTGTTCATAAAATTTCCAATTTTCACTTGAAGATGCATTTTGGAAATTTTCGAAAATTTGAAAAACTCCAAAAAGTTATTTTTCAAAATTTTCACTCAAATCACTCACAAAACCTCAAAACAACCCAAAATTATATTTATGTCCAAACACAACTCTAAATTTCAAATACCATTTTCACTTGAAAAAAATTATCACCTTTTTTGAAATTTTACAATTCTTATGTCCAAACGCCCACTTAATGTTAACAAACATGAAATATTAATTCTAAACTGTTATACTACTTTTTCATGAGTAAATTGTAACCTTCGATGGTTGATAACTACATATCTCGAACAACATCTTGCTAACAGACTTCTCAAAAAAGTCCTGCTAACAGTTGGCATAAGCTATTTTATGTTGCAGGCAATCTCATTTCCTTATTTATTATTGTTGAATTGCTTGAACCATCTCATCTCAAAATTTAAGTTGTTAGAGAGGAGATACTTTTATTTATCTTAGGTCTGTGACATTGTTCCATCACGTGCAAGCCTGATTCTTTTTCTTGAGTCAGGAGCCTACCGAAGATATTTTGTTGACCAGTGACAAGAGAGGCCCTAACTTAAGACCTTTTCTTGCACTCGCATAGTGTTAAGTTTATGTGAATCCCCTAGCTAAAAGTTTAAACTGTTAGAGATGAGACACTTATTTTATTTTATTTCGGTAAGCAACAGTTTTTCATCTCCTTTATCCATGTTCACCTCTTTCACCGATGAAACCAATAGTCACTTTAACTTCTAAGGAAGTGACATGATGACAATTTGATAACACCTAGGAGATGTAACTTATACTATCCCAAAATACTCGAATCTATTTTGATTGTGGAGATCACAAGCAAAATGTAGATAAATAGATAAAGTTGGATTGTAAAGGCACGGAAGGGTGTGTCCTCACGGTTGATGAATTTGGGATGAGAATCATGGAAGACTAGATTTCACACTTAGAGGGTAAAAAATGTGAAACTACTAAATGATTTTGTGTGTGCGCAATTATTGTTCTCAACTTTTATGTGGTGTATGGACATTGTTGGCTTTTTGTCCATATCATTAATTACCGAAGGAATATAGGTTAAGTAGGTCAAATCTTTTACCCCTTTGAATTCGAAACCCATTCTACATTATTCTATATGTTTATGGAACATTCTTTCATCAATAAATTTCAGGGTATTCTTTCGGCAATGAAGGACTAAACTGGAGAATTCTCCCTCTTAGTATCACAAATCACCTATAACTGGCATGTTTTTGTATTTTGTCAACTCCTTGACTTTTTAGATAGGAGTTCAAGGTATTTACAGGAGCTTATCTCTCTTTTTGTACTCAGCTGCATCCCTTGGATGCTTGTTATGAACGAAAATTAACTTTACCTGATCAAGAAATCACCTATAACTGGCGTGCTTTTTTTTGTATCAGTGGTGTTATGTATCTCCTTCCGGTTTATTTTATTGTTTGCCGTCTGTTGGCAGGGTCTCCAAACTGGAGATATCTCTTTGGTCATTGGGACTCACAGCTTAATCGCTGAAAAAGTGGAATTTTCAGCTTTACGCATTGCTGTTGTGGATGAGCAACATCGGTTTGGAGTTATCCAGAGAGGACGATTTAACAGCAAGGTAATGTGCTGATTGGTGATTGTGCTGCTAGAAGCTTCTGGGGATTGCACACTTTGCAATCACGTTGAAACCAAACAAGGAATAATAACAAATCATTTACTTGTTCGTCATCTGGCTGTTTTTATGTGTGAGTGTCAGGTTGCTAGTTCACTTTTTGCATGTAATGCAGTGGAGTTTGCTTTGTTGGGTCAATTTTGCTCTTCTTGTTTCTCTATCCGTTGACGAGATTTTGAAGGAAAGGAGAAATCCTTTGCACTAATGCAGAACATGATATTGTAGTATACTTAAATTTGTGGAGTACTGAAGATATATGCTGCTTAGATGATTGGTTGAATTTTATTGATGATAACCTGTTACTGATGAAAACTTACACGGCTTTTATGTGGGGCTGCCTGATTGTGACTTTGGTGAACTAATATGATATCATATACTTGTCAAAAACCTTTTTTCCACTAGCAAAGCCAAACTTTATAAAATACTGCCAAGCAACAGAAAACTGCTGCATTTATTTGTGACAGTTTTTCTTCAATGAGTAGGAATTGCCTTGCATCCTGGTTAAGTATGTCCTAACTTCGGTTATGTTGAAAAAGCTTTTTACTACAACTAACCAGATTTTTGAAGTTAAGCGTGCAGCTTCATGGTTCTTTTTTGTTTTTTGGGTGTAAATCTGTTGTGGTTAATATGATCAGTTCGCAGTTATGCTATAATGCATAAGCTCCAATCTGGTCAATGGTGATTTCTTTTATGTCAATAGACCATAACACTTGAATCTGAGATTGTCTTTAATTTCAAGGATCTGTAACAATCTCCATGCACCGTTGTCAATGCACTAATTTAAGTGGATGAAATCTCTATATAACAAGGAAAGGAAGCCTATAAACTCATGACTGTGGGGCACATGTTCGGTTTCACTTGGTGTCTTTCTTTCACCGGGAATTGATGAAGCCTGTGGTCTTGCAGTTGTATTACAACTCAATAAGTTCCAAGCTATCTTCGAGTATCTCGGATGAATCCTCCCAGGACAATGTAATTATGGCTCCACATGTTCTAGCTATGTCAGCCACTCCAATCCCAAGGTCATTGGCTCTGGCTTTGTATGGAGACATGTCTTTGACACAGGTATGTTAAGAGTTTGTATACTTTGTTATATTGATATGCTACCGCCAGTTTACTGAGATCATTTTAGATTATTAATGCATGCCTTTTAGTATTGAGACTGGAGTAAAGTACTTTCAAGTTTTTTTTTGCCCAAAGCCTATCTCCATATATTCAATTGACTTTCAAATTCTCATTTTTTACTCACTTATATACTTTAGGGAGTTACTTAAAGTAAGTGTCTAAGGAAAGGACCCATTATCCACCAAGTTTCGAACCGAGCGCCAGCGGCGCTCGGGGATTTCTCGGTTATTAAAAAAAAGGTTCAGGGTAAGGAATGTTGAGCAGAAAAGAAAAATGGGAACAACAGTGGTAATCTTGAGTTTTCCTAACTTTACTTCTTTATTTTTCTATTTTATTTGCAATACTCTTTCATAAATTACGTTGCATGCAAAGTTATGATAAGTCTATATTTGAGCTTCTGGCAAGTTATTCAACTGGTGGGATTACAAGATTTACTTAGACATATTGTCAAAAGTTTGGGCAATGAAGGCCTTTTGCTCTTTGAATTCTCTTTACCTGCTTTTCTTGATTTGTTGGGAATTCAACACTGACTTGGTTGCTATAAGTTTTAGTTTCTTGCTGTAACTTCAGAATAATCACCTTTTTCTATGTACCTTTTTTTTTTTGCTTTTTCTTTTAAAACAGATCACTGATTTGCCTCCTGGAAGAATTCCTGTTGAAACATTTTTGATTGAAGGAAATGAACCTGGATTTGAGAAGGTCTATCAGGTCGTATCTTTTCTTTTCCTTTGATCTCAGGCACAATTATACTTTGTATTTTGAAGTTTGGCATAGTGACATATACAGCTCTCTGTTCCATCTTGACATAATAATCAGCTTTTTGCTGTGTGTAATCATTAATCTAGAGAAATGAGACTTTTGAAGTCCAAAATGTTATTATTGTTACTTTACTAAATAAGAACACAGTCAATTTGTACTTGTCATTCACAAGCTTCCTTTAAAGCCTTCTTTTGCTGTAACTGTGTAGTATCTTCTAAGAGAGCTAGTCCTACACCTCTTGCATTCTGCTCTTTCATTTATAGGATCTTGCTTTCGACATATTTTTTTTCTAAATTTCTGCAGCACTCTTTGTGGTACAGATGATGCTTGATGAGTTAGAAGCAGGCGGTAAAATATATCTTGTCTATCCAGTGATTGAACAATCTGAGCAATTGCCTCAGCTTCGTGCAGCTTCTGCTGATCTTGAGACCATATCTCAAAAGTTTTCAGGGTACAAGTGTGGTCTCTTACATGGAAAAATGAAGAGTGATGATAAAAGTGAAGCATTAGGCCTGTTTAGATCTGGAGAAACCAATATCTTGCTCTCAACGCAAGTTATTGAGATTGGTGTTGACATTCCAGATGCATCTATGATGGTTGTTATGAATGCTGAGAGATTTGGAATTGCTCAACTGCATCAACTTAGAGGACGAGTTGGACGTGGAGGAAGGAATTCCAAGTGTATATTGGTGGCGTCGACCGACAGCAGCCTAAGTCGCTTGAAGGTGCTTGAGGAATCATCTGATGGTTTTTACCTTGCAAACATGGATCTTGTAATGCGAGGACCTGGAGACTTACTTGGGAGGAAGCAGTCAGGACATCTTCCAGAGTTTCCTATTGCTCGGTTAGATATAGATGGAAATATCATACAAGAGGCACATCTTGCTGCTCTGGTGAGTATCAATTCCTGCAGATGACTTCAATATCTAATTCATAAGTTTCTGGATCTTTATGGGTAATTCAGGTTGGATAAGTTTAAGCATTTTTTTACGCGTAAGATATCTTTTTTTCTTTTAATCAGCTTGGTGTTAGTACTGAGGACATGGACAGTCATTAAAATACAAAATTTTAGAAATTATAGGGACACGGCGTGAGCTGGATATGAAATCACATTCTATGACATGATGTGAGTTGACTCAAAATCATATTCTCTGTATGCAAGAAGCATTAGTTATAGCCAAAAGTAAAAGAAAGAAAAATATAGCAAAATATGATATCTGATAAACAAGCAAAACATACTAGAACAACCAGGGGCGGACCCAATATACTGCGTATACATGTAATTATCATTTGAAATAGAAACAATACGTTTATTTAAATAATAATGAATCCGCTTGTCACAACACACTTTTGTGGCGTAGTGGTCAAGCGGGTTCAAATGCTCTAGATGGTTTCAGCGTTCGAGTCTACATAGCAACACTCACTCTTTAGTTTTTGACAATTATTAGGTATGTTTGTATGGCTGCGCTACCCTTATTAAGTCCACTTTAGAGCCTTGACACTTTATTCAGAGTGGGTTCTTTTCTCTTCTATAATTTTCAGTGAAACGTGCAAGTCAATTTAAAAAACTTGCTCAACTGCTAAAGCTAAAAACATCAACTTTAAATTGGTGACTTTATTTTGTTGTCACGAATAAAAAAAGAAAAAATATAGTTGAGCAAATCTCGCTTGTTATATTGGTGTCGTGTTTAATGAACCCGATTGTGCAAATCCTGGGTCCGCCATTGAGAACAACTAAGGAGAAAAGTAGCTACAAAGGAAAAGGATGATAATTGATAAGTACAGCAAATCTAGAGGGCAGTAAAGTTGGAATCAAGGTCTTTTTCTTCTTTTACCTCGAATAGCGATTAAATAAAAGAAGACATGCATGCCCCAAAAATAAAGAAAAAGAAGGAAAACTGAAAATAGTGCCCAACACGTATCTGACACAGAGGCGGATGCAGCCTTATAGCTTGGGTTTCATATGAATCCAATCCTTTCGACGGAGTATAAGTTTATGTGTAAAAGTTCACTAATATTGCGACAAATAGTCGGTTTGAACTCATAGTTTTAGAAACATAATAGGTTTAATGCTAGGAACATAAAGCTTGAATCAAATAGAGTACAAATCCTGGATCTACCTCTAGTCTGACACTAGTACATAGCACTACCTTTTGCTCAGTGCTTCCTAGATCTCAAAAGCATGTCATATTCATGATACATCTTCAAATCTACTATCTGGTTCCATACTTTATGCAACATTGTTATATTTTGCTTTTTTATTCGTTTTTTAACCATGTACTTTCTTCTCTAGATTACATGTTATAAGGTATGATATGCCTATTAAAATTTCTAGCATTCTCCGATTATTGTGTCTGTTTTATCTTTTATTCTTCTATATCACTTTATTTTGCATGTGAGCAACAAATTAATCTGCATTCTGCATAATGTTTTGTCTCAACAACTTAGTATACCGTGATAATTTTCCACACAGTGAAATCATTTACTTAATCCTCAAACTGAATGGAGGAAGCATTTATGTATTTTTCTCAAAATTTGCAACATAGATTCTATAACATTTGAAAATTGTTGCCGGTGAGGTATCGAAATTTGTGTCTTCGTTTTTTATGAAAAAAATTAAATATTGGTTCCATAGTATCTACGATGGATCCAATAATGTTTATGTTGGATTGTTGTTCACATTGTATGTGATCAAGCCTAATTTTGGGAGAAATTTGAAGATCAAGAGATATTTAACTTGTTTCTACTTATGTAGCTTGGATCATCCAAAATGTCTCCGCGCCTGTGTCGGATCTTTCAGAACATTTTGGAGGATACTATATGGGTGCGGTTGCATTTTCTAAAAAATCTGAGTAACATAAATCACCACTAGTTATGATAATCCTAATTAATTCACTGAACTGTAAGAAAATATTGTTAGTTTGTATTTTGTAAAAGATTTCAGAAAGGATTTTTGAAGCCCGAAGTAGATGGTAGTTGACAAGGAGCTCTCCAGCAATTACATATAATGCGACCAAGGACTAGTATTAGGTAGACACGATTTAATACTGTGATGTTTGTACCTGAATTAAACGTGCTACCAACCCCAGTTATATTCCCCGTGCAAGTTCCCCGACAAACGGCTCAAGTGGCGATGACCTTTTTCGTTTCTACATGGTTATTTCCTATATCAATATATACAAATTTTCTGCTCATTTTATCTTGTTGGTGTTGTTTATGTATCCCATATTGGTTGAGAGAATATGTTGTTGTCTCCTTATATGGTCTGGGCCAATTCTTAACTTATGAGTTAACTTTAAGTTGAGTTAGGCCCCAGGTCCATTTCTTATGGGGATAATTCATACGTTGTACAACAACAACAAAAAACCCAGTGTAATCTCATAAATGGGGTATGGGAGGGTTATGTGTACGCAGACCTTACTCCTACCTTATAAAGATAGAGAGGTTGTTTCCGATAAACCCTCGGCTCAAGGAACAGTAGAGATAAGATAAAGCAGCCAAGTAGTAAACAAAGGTGACAACAATGCATTATGGTGACGGGCGTGAATGACACAACAACAACAACAACAACAACAACAACCTACAACCCTAATCCTCGACCTCCACACCTTCCTATCTTGGGTCATATTCTCGGTAAGCTGAAGTAATGACATGTCTTGCCTAATAACCTCTCCCCAATACTTCTTAGGGCTTCCCCTTCCCCTCCGCAAACCCGCCATGGAAAACATTTAGACTCTTGTAATTGTATTATTAGGAGTAGAAATTACTTTTCTTTCCTTTCATGGATTACTTCTAAACGCTATTTAAATTCCAACATGTTTGAGGGAATAATCAAGCAATACATTCCCCAAATCTCTTTTTTCTTCACATTTTTCACATAGTATTAGAGTTAGACCTATCCCGATTCTTGGTTTACCTAATGTTGGGCCCCGTGTTATGTTGCCCACACTCCAAATGTCCAACCCCGAGTATAGGGGATTTTAAGTGTCTCACTTAAGCTGAGGGAATGTGGTGTTGTCTCTTTATATGGTTTTGAGCAATTTTCACCATGAACTTGCTTTGGTGGTTGAGGTAGAGCCAATGTCAAGCATTCTTCTTAGTAGGTGTCATTTAATATATAATAGTGAAAGGAAGAGACTTTTTTTATAGATTATGTAGAATTACTAATGTACAAAATATTTAAATATGGAACCAATTTTAAAAATAAAGTATATTTGAAAAATTATTGTAAGAGGAGCAAATGGAGATTATTTTTTTGTTGTTGAGAAAAACAATATCTTAAATATTAGTATTAATATATAAACTATCAACTGAATGCTCCGTCGAGAACATAGGAGGTTCTTTGATTCATACTGCACCCAAACTTGGACTCCTGTCCAATCCAAAATTATCATTTTCTTATCATTGTCTCTTTTTTCCCCTTCTCTAATCTACCTAGTTTCTTTTTTTATGACGAATTCTCTTCATGTACGTCTTTCAGTTCCTGGCGACTTAATTACAAACATACCCAAAAACTAAAAGTTAATTGGATTAAGGAGTTCCGGACTAAACTATTTTTGACTTGGAAAATGAAGTGTGACAAAGATGAGACTATATGGGATATATTATGTTTGCACTGCTTATTCGCCTAGTGGTTGCAAGTGAGATGGTTTCCTTCATGGACGTTAATTGTGTGATGGAAGTATCAGAGTTTCATGCTTTTCAGCTTATGGTAGAAGAGATGTATATTCCTAGTTAGATGCCTTGATTAGGCTATTGGTGGCGCTCGCTGGAGATGGTGAATTGGTAATTTGGTGGCTAATAGGTTTTGATGTTAAAAATAATTTGCTTTTCTTATTCTATTAAATTCGATACCCTTCTCTTCATTTACCCATTTCCCACCTGACTCCGGCTTTATCATATTATTATTGTGAAAAGGAAGTAAATGATTGTGAGCTGTGGGATTAAAAAGTTATGATGGATGTGCTACTTAATCAGAGCTTCTGGCCTTTAGTTCTATGTTGTTTACTTGACATCTCTGTATATTCTGTTGGTCCCCTCATTTTATCTTTTTCCTGCCAAACAAAACTAAGATATTCTTGATCATGCTTGCAGAAAATCTTGGGTGATTCTCTTGATCTGGAGAAATATCCAAACCTCAAGGCTGAACTTAGCATGAGGCAGCCGCTATGTCTTCTAGGCGATTAATTTCCAGCGCATGAACATCGTTCCAATTATGCAGGTCGCGTGTGCTCAACTGTAGATGTTGCATAGTCTTTGCCAATCCCTGTGCAAAACTAACATATGTATAAAATTTTCAAGAGCTTGATGCACATCAATTAAAAACTTCATTTTGTACATGTTGTAAAAGGGTTGTTTTTCATTGTATATCCAATTTTGTAAGACTCTTGTAAGCTGCTACAGCTATGTCTTCAGAAGTTCATTTCTGCTTCTTGATATGGAGGACTTATTTCACATGTACATAACAGGTTTCAATATGTCAGAGATGACCCTATCTTTATGCTTTGGCACTGAAGAAAATTGTAGTAGCAGTTACACCCCACATTTTAATTGTAGTAGCAGTTACACCTCACATTTTTTTAAATATTCTTATCCTACTTTGTTACCTATCATCAGAAAAATAAATTACTTAATTCAAAGCTAGAACTTTTTCTTTTTGGATTAATTTTATGAATGGTCATTCAACTGTCATTTTATTTACAAAAGTCACCAAATTCGTTTTTGTAACAAAAAAGTTGTTCAAACTTACTTAAGTATCACAAAAATCATTAAATTATTTCTTGTAATGAAGAAGTCACTCAACTTTGCATAAGTATCACAAAAAAAAAAAAAAACTAGGCTTGATGTTCCAAGATAATGGTATAATAAATGAACATGTTGCACATTATTAAACTAGGATGATTGAAATGGAGAAGTGATAGAGATTTTATGTAGCAGAAGGATATCTATGAAAGTAAAAGGTAAGTTTTGTCGAATAATTATATACATATAGGAGCGAAAGTTGGGCTACTAATACATATTCATAATATGAGTATCGCTGAGTTATGCTCGTTTAGATTGATGTGTGACCAATTAATATTATACAAGATTAGAGATGATCAAATTCGACATAAGGTTCAGGTAGCACACATCACAAATAAAATAAGAGGTCGTTTAAGATAGTTTGGTCATGTTCTCACGTCGCCTGACCTCTCTTGCTACCACGGTAGCACCTAGTGTGGTCAGCACTTAGCAATCTCAGTTTGCTGCTGCCAATCCTTAGCAAACTTGTAAGCAGAGGGGCTCCTTCCAAGAGCCGAACGAGAATGAATACCACACAGAAGAGTCAAGACCAGGCTCCCTAATGGAATATTTAACCGATTCATTCCGGATCGACCGAATTGGTACGAAAGTTGTAACATGGGAAAACCACGAAAAAACACAACTTATTTTCTAGATATAACGATTTATAAAGTACGGAACTGTAGAGAACGAAGTTGTCTAAAGATCTTCAATATCTTGAAATCTACGTAGACATAGCGAAAAGTAGGACCACAATGAAAAAAAAATCTATATATACGTTATACGTCAACTAAAATTATGTTATCATGGTCACAAAATCAACCCAATTTGTTAAACGTACTTCTTGTGGTAAAAACTGAGATGAGTAATAATGGAGTGTCAATGGACATTCACTAAGTATAAGACAAGTAGACAGGTTGGCCCCTATTGTCCCATTTCCAATCATCAATTTAAGTGCATATTTCTGTGTGGGTTCCAACCTAATCATCAACCCTGGCCCCATATATTGTGTCTTTTGGGAGCCTTTTCAAGTTTCAACTCTACTTTTCATGCATTAGGTTTTCCTGTCCAACCGTGTGCGTGTTGTTTGTGGTTTTCCATTGTGTTTACTTTTAACAATGAGGTGCCGACTAAGTGATCAAAAGGATAATCAGATACAAAAAGTATTTTGTATTTACGTAGAGTCCTAGGAAGAGCCGCACCTAAAAAGTGTGATGTATATAATCTACCCTAATACAAATATTAGTAACTGCTTTCAAGGAGTGTACCGACTAAATGGTCGTTTGGTACAATAGTGAGATATCCCATAAGATGAAATAAAAGGGCAGCCGATGCACTAAGCTCCCGATATGCGCGGGGTCCGGGGAAGGGCTGGACCACAAGGGTCTATTGTACGCAACCTTACCCTACATTTTTGCAAGAGGTTGTTTCCACGGCTCGAACCCGAGATTATTATCCTTATCCCATGGAATAAAATTAATCTCCAAACTTTATCCTGAGATTATTATCCTTATCCCATGTATCCAACGAGCCTAAGTAATTAAACTTGCCTATACGTATAGCTGGGGAGATTAAACACCAAGTCCTCATATACTATGACTTGGTTAATTTACAATTAGAAGTCAACATCTCACCATCTCAAGATGGATTATTTGCGAGAAAAAAAAAAAAGTTAGATGCAAAGCACAATTTTATCGTCAAAATGCCCCCTTTTGCACGTATTGTTGACCATAGTGCCATATGATAATTGATAAACTTAAAGACTTTTTGAAACCTTCTGATAATTTACTTATGTTGTTCATCCATGCATTTGGACGCAGAAAAAAATGATATATATGACTAAATATAAGTCAAGCATTGAAAAACTAGACTACACAATTATATTAGCATGAAATTATATTTGCTTTGACTTCTAAGTCCAGATTCACTTTCCTTTTTTCTCTGTCTCTACGTTTTACCAATAAAGACTTATTTCTTTTATGAAGTCTTCTTGATGAAAATAATAAGAGTGGATTTGTGGTTTTATGTAAGAGTAAAATATAGGAAAATAACTTCTTTACCTTTATAAGTCAACTTTCGAGAGTGAAAATTAGGGGTGTTCAAACCGAATCGGAAAACTGCACCAAACCGGAAAACTAAACCAAAACGATTAAAAAAACTGATTAGGTTTGGTTTGACTTGGTTTGTTATTGAGTAAAAAAAATCCGAACCAAACCGACATATAAATATATAAATTTTATTTATATTTTTAAGACTGTATAGTAATTTTTCTTTAGAAAATATAGAAATATTGGGATCCTCTCATGTATTAACCTTGAAAGAGTAAATTAACGAAAAATTATTGTTAGACGACTAAGAAAATAACTATCATGTGTTACTAAAAAAATTCTCCCATTAGAATATTTTAATAGATCATATGTTTGTCAATTTTTTCCATATTTACTAAACATATATTCACTTATCAAAGCTTTATCTATAATTTTAATAAAGTAAAATTGAAATAATATACATATAACAAAAAAAACCCGAAAACCCGAAAAACCCGACAAATGTAATTTCAACATTGATACATAATGTACATGTACACCCCTAGTGAAAATAACAGTGATACATAATGTAATTTCAACATTGCATGCGATTCATTTAATACAAATTCTTCATGATTTTTTTTTCCGACTCTATGTCCGTACCTGCATTGTTGTCCAACTAAATTTGAATTCGCATCGAAAAATTCCAAGCTTAATAAAGGCCACTTAGCAGATGCATGTTATAGGTTATGGGTGCTTAAGCCCCCATTACTTTTGGAGCCACACACTATTATTTATATAGAAAAATTAGTAATTCATACAAATATATTACTTGAGCACCCAGTCTTAGTAGTAATTTTCAGATAAAAAATAATTAAGCCTCATGATTTAAAAATTTTGAATTCGCCATTGAGATCACTTCACACCTAGGATTCGAACCCGAGACCTATGACTATAAGGATGGCAAAGTTTTCCTGATGAAAGTTAATGGAAACCGCAGTTAGTAGAAAATAATTTTGGTGGTTGAAGGAGTTGAATGTGTCTAATGTAATTTATCAAATTTATTAGTTTTGCTGCAATATTTATTTTCCATGTACATATAATATAGTGCAACATTTATTTTCCATGTACATATAATATACTAGTACACAACGTGGAGAATGGAGTGGAACCTAACATAGATCCCATTGACAAATATATCCCAACCATTTCTGGCCTCTTTATTTATTCAGAGTATACGTAGCTCTTCATGTTTTATTTTTCAACTTTAATTATAATTCCTGAACTTTGAAATTTGAGGGGAAAGTGCACGGTTAGCCACTAATAACACATTTATTTACTTTTAAGTCACTGTTTAAAATGTCTTTAGTCTTTAGCCACTGCTTTAATAAACTTTAACTGCCCGGACGAAAATACCCTTCTGCTCATGTCCTTAACTTTTGAACTTAACTTTAGGATTTCAAGATTATATGTCCTTAACTTTTAAACTTAGAACTCTAAGTTCAGGACTTCAGGACTACATGTCCTTAATTTTTGAACTTGGAACTCTAAGTTAAGGACTTCAGGACTATATGTCCTTAACTTTTGAACTTAACTTCAGGATTTCAGGACTACATGTCCTTAACTTTTGAACTTGGAACTCAAACTTCAGGACCAAACGTCCTTAACTTTTGAACTTGTAAGTCAAAGTTAAGAACCTATTGTCCTTAACTTTTGATCTTGTAACTGTAAGTTAAGGACTGTCTGTCCTTAACTTTTGAACTTGTTAGTCTAAGTTCAGGACTGTCCGTCCTTAACTTTTGAACTTGTAAGTCTAAGTTCAGGACCAAGTGTCCTTAACTTTTGAACTTAGAATTCAAAGTTAAGGACTAAGTGTCCTTAACTTTTGGAACTTGTAAGTCAAAGTTCAGGACCAAATGTCCTTAACTTTTGAACTTGGAACTCAAAGTTAAGGACCAAGTGTCCTTAACTTTTGAACTTGAAACTTGAAGTTCAGGACCAAGTGTCCTTAACTTTTTAACTTGTAACTCAAAGTTAAGGACCAAGTGTCCTTAACTTTTGAACTTGGAATTCAAAGTTAAGGACCTATTATCCTTAAATTTTGAACTTGGAACTTAAACTTCAGGACCTATTATCCTTAACTTTTGAACTTGTAACTGTAAGTTCAGGACCTATAGTCCTTAACTTTTGAGCTTGTTAGTCTAAGTTCAGGACCTATTATCCTTAACTTTTGGGTTTCTTAGCCTAAGTTCAGGACTTATTGTCCTTAACTTTTGAGCTTGTTAATCTAAGTTCAAGACTTCAGGACCTATTGTCCTTAACTTTTGAAGTTGTAATTGTATGTTCAGGACCTATTGTCCTTAACTTTTGGGCTTCTTAGCCTAAGTTCAGGACCTATTGTCCTTAACTTTGAGCTTGTTAGCCTAAGTTCAGGACCTATTGTCCTTAACTTTTGAGCTTGTTAATCTAAATTCAGGACCAAGTACTTACCATAACCATGACTCTTTATTTCTTCTGCTATGCATTTTGTGTAACCCGATAACACCTCAAATTGCACTGACTGTATTTGCCTTGCCAAAAACATCAAGATTACAACTATCGAAATCATTATTAACAGCAAATTTGGGAATAATAACTAATAGATACTTTATATTTGTACGATTTCTTATCGTTCAAATTAAAATAACAAAACAAAAGCTCTTCCATAAATTCCCAATTGAGTTTGCATTCAGTGTTTCCTTTGAACTATCGGAAGTACTAATTGCCAATGAATCATTTGAAGTAGTAAATCTTTACTTCCCAAATATTTACAAGCTTCTCCATTTTCTTTGAGTCCATCCTTCTCTTCAATTTGTGTTTGTCACAACATCAGCTTCTCCTCCTTTCTTGAATTCCACAATAGTGATGGATAAAATATCTAAAATTGTCCATCAGAAAGAAAAAGCCTCCTCATCATCGCGGCCGGCTGGTGGTAAAACGCCGGTGGAGTCTCGTATCGAGGAGTGCGTTCCTGGGTCGTGCGAGCTATCTTCCGATTTCAAAGTCGATAGGCTTGCATCAGTTCCAAGCCGATGTGAGCCCATTCCCTGATACATCTGCTCGATATCTGAAGACGATCTCGAGCAGGTGAAAGAGAGTTGCAATTGGGAAAATAAAGAGGTGGTGATTCCTTCCCCTAAGGAGGACATCACTACCCATGTGAAAGGGTACTTAAGTGTGTATACTTATCCTTTCACACTGGGTCCCATAGATCCGGTCATACTCGATTTCTATCATCAATATCGAGTAACCTTTGGCTAGATCCACCCCTCTTTCTGGCGCATTGTCATTTTGCTCAGATATTTTTCGAGCAAGGTCAAGGGGATGTCATCTACCCTCGACCATTTGATCAGGCTATACAGCCCTCGCCTCTATCGAGGTGGGTTGATAAACCTCCAGTGTCGATCCACGAAGGCGCTGTTCTCGAACATTGATGAGGACAAGTACCGAGGATGGATGTGCCGGTTCGTCCAAATAAAGACCTCTAACCTAATTCCTGCCGAAAGAATGCCATTCCCTGAGGAATGGAACATGAAACGTAAGTACAACTCCATCGATGATGCTCGCTACTTTGCTTTCTTTACTCTTCTTCGATCTAATTTCCTTTTGATGGTGTAGCTTCCCCTTGGTTTCCTGGTGCGATTCCGGACCTCGCAGGTTGGGTTCGACAACTGGCCTCCACTTCTTCACATGTTGAAAGTTGTTGGCGCGATTTGGCCAAGGGTTGATGGGAAGCTAAAAACCATGGTGAGTTTCTTTGTTCACATGTTGATGTTTCTCTATAAAATACTTACTTTCTCCTTACCCAGACCTCGAAGACAATGTTGTTATGAGGCCACCCCCTCCCGATGAAGAGGAGATCCTGAAGCCAACCAAAGAGAAGAAGAGGAAAAGGGCCTCGCCTCCAAGTACCTCGAAGCCCAAGAAAAGTAGGGCTAAAAAATCGAGGGCCGGCCCTGCAGCCCTGTTTGCTGACGCGGTTCAAAAACTTCGGAAGAATGAGGAAGAAGGAGAGGATGCCGACTTCTTGTTGGTAGCTCGAAAGAGGGGGAGCATTGAAGCTTCAAAGGCCGCTGAACCGGCAGTGGTTGATGTGGTTCAATCTCGAACCAAAGAAATCTTGTAGGGGAGCTCGAGTAGAGTCCCCAAACCATCGGGTGATAAAAGCATACCTCGTCATGAAGAACGTCTGGCGGGTAAGCCTGAAGGGTCTAATTCCGAGGCCCCTCAAAGAGAAGAGAATGTCTCAAGTGACTCACTTGGGATAATTAATATAGATGGATCGCCGCCTAACCCTACATTCTCCGAAGGGCAGTTCCGAGATGCCCGGGCTATGAAGACTCCCGACGTGGGGACGACCCATGAAGAGAGTGGTATTTTCCAGGGATGATCCGCAGGGGTCGAATATAGTCCCGACCCGGATGCTTCATTCATTTTTGACGAGGCCCAGCGACTTCTTAAATAAGTAAGTTTCTGCCTCCATAATTATGCTTGTGTTTTTCTCATTTTTCTAAGTCTGACTTTTTTCCTTTGTGTGAAAGTCGTGACGTTCCATCGAGAAGCATTTTCCAAATCTCGAGCTGAGCTTGCCCGATGCGAGGCCGAACTCAAGAAGATCATGGAAGAGAGGGACGACCTCAAACTCCTCTATGTTCAAAAAGAGGAGGAGATCAGGGACCTCCGAGCCGAACTGACGAGGGCTCATCGAGAACAGACCGAGCTCATTGAACAGACAATGTAGCCTTTTGGTAGTTTGTTACGTGTTCATTTGACTTGGCCATTAACATATTGACTTTGCAGGCCTAGAAGAAGGGCGAGCTAGTGGAGCAGCTTCGAGAGGAAGTCAAGACAAAAAAGTCCGATACCCTGGGGTGGAAATAGAATATGGATCATCTTGCCTCGGAGAAAGACGCGCTTCGGGCCCAGCTAACTTCGGTCGAATGCCAACTTCAAAATATGAACGGGTAAAGCTTGGCCCAGATCCGAAAGATTGAGGAGCTCGAAGATAAGTCTGTCATCGAACTTGCAAAGGCTAAATTTGAGGCAGAGGCGCTTGTGGCCTCTTACTGAGCTGATGCCAAGGCTGCCAACATTCGGGCACATGAGATCTCTATTGCTACTGAAGTCAAATTGTCGTGTGATGTCGATCATGCCAGGCAATAATCCCGGAGAGAGACTCCCGAGGAAGTGCACGCTCGTAGCTTTGACCTTTCAGCCGATATCAAGAATGCAAAATCTTTGGAGGACAAGGCTGCAGCTTTACTCTCCGATGATGAAGACTCTACTAGTGGATCCGAGAGCAGAGGAGATGAGGATGAGGCCCTCGAGGAGGCGTCTCCCGAAGATGTGGCTTCAAAAGATGCGGCTCCCAAAGTGGACTAGGCCTTTAGGATTTTGTTTTTTATGTAAGGCCTCTCGTGGGCATTGTAAATATCTTCTATGTATAAAAAAATTACTTTTATTTCTACCCCATCTCCTATTTGTGTTAAAGTTTGCTTTGTTTTCGTCTTGCAAATTTTTTTGATGTTATAACTTCAATAATCGAGTGAGCACTAGCTCGAACTCAGAGTAAAACAAACCCTTAGGTTTTTTAGTAAACAATGGGCAAGTTTGAACTTATAATAGATACCTCTTAAGGTTTTATGATGAATCCTCAAGCTATGTTCAAGTCGATTTTATTCGAGCTCGGAAAGGTGGGGCCCTTAGGTCCAATCGAGTGAGAACAAGGTCTCGAACTCTAAATATTTTGGCCCTTAGGTTCTTTAAGGTTGGGCCGATATGGGTTTTAAAAAATGGCTATTATTTCACCCCTTTGGGCTTGAATGACTTAGTAAAATTTTCTTTATGCCTTAGCATGTATTTTTTTTAATTACCCATTGGTTTTTTGAGGGTTCGATGCCAATTGAGACCCTTTTTCCTTTTTGTGCCTTAGCTCATTTGTGTAAAGATAATTCGATACCCCTTAAGGTTTTTCGAGGGCTGATTTTATCGAAGCCCTTTTTTAATTGTTTTGCCAGGTATAGCCTTTTAACCGGGGTTTTTCAAAGTATTTTAAGGCCTATTGTTTATTGCGGGATTCGAACGTCTCCGAGCCGCGTTATTTCGGCCGTAGCCTTTATTTTGGCTGTAGTCGTTGGGTATGCCTCTTGGACTTATCTTCCGATAACATTTTGAATTGTTCGAAATGTCAGTCCCCGAGTATGATGGCCTTGGACTTTACGTCAAGGGGTGCCTCTTTAAGGTCGGTGACTTTGAAATTAGATAATTCGAGCGTACAGTCCCCGAGTGTTCGAGGTGTATTTGCGCTTGCCCTTAAGCCATTTCTCACAAAATCACAAGTATGGAGTATAGTAGCAAATTTTCTTTGAGACACAAGGTGTTTGATATAGAAAGAATGCTTCTTTGATTAATCGATACAGGCGTACATGTTTTGCCATCGGGGCTCGACTAATCTATATGGGCACAGTTCACTCGACCGTTTGGCCCATTACAAGGTTTTCCTATCAAGACCCTTTGACATGAAGTATTTTTATCAAAAATATAACCTCCGAGAGTGATGCCCCTAGTATATGAGGTTGATTGAAAAGAAGCCTTGGATACTGTTGAATTTTTCTCATGTAGCATATAATTGTTGCCTCGTTAAAAACCTCGCTGGAAAAACCCATTCAGGATAAAAGTCGATCTAAGGGAAAAAGAGTGAAACGCATGCTTTAACACCTAAGATCTTCGTGTTGAGAAGTTTCCTCGATGCCTCGATCGAACACCTGCAATAAGTTAGTATCACATACCAATGGAAAAGGGTGAGAGTCATACCTCATCAATAATATCGTTTGAGTAGTGATATGTTCCAATTGATTGGCAATTGTTCTCCTTCCATCGTGCCAAGTTTGTAAGATCCTTTTCCGGTGACACCAATGACTCGATATGGTCCTTCCCAATTCGGGTCAAGTTTCCCTTCGTTTGGGTATCGAGTATTGAGGGTGACTTTTCTTAGAACTAATTCCCCGATTCCGAAGTGGCGGAGGTTGGCTCTTCTATTGTAATACCTATTGATTCTTTGCTTCTGTGAAGTCATCTGAACAAGCTTTTCTTTTATTTTCTCATCTAATAGTTCGAGGCTAGTATTCATAGCCTCATGATTTTGTTCATCTGTTGAATGTCAAAATCTGGAGCTAGGTTCCCCGACCTCGACTGGGATTAAGGCCTTAGAGACATATACTAAGGAGAACAGGGTTGCCCCCGTGCTGGATTTCAATGTTGTTCGATACATCCAAAGAACATCGGGTAGAATTTCTCTCCATTTCCCCTTAGCGTCACTCAAACTTTTCTTTAAGTTTTGGATAATAGTCTTGTTTATCGATTCGGCTTGCCCATTTCCGCTTGGGTGATACGGCGTCGATAAGATCCTTTTTATTTTGTGTTCCTCGAGGAACTTCATTACTTTGCTGCCGATGAATTGCTTTCTGTTGTCACATACGATTTCAGTAGTTATCCCGAATCGATACACGATGTGGTCCCAGATGAAGTCTATAACTTCTTTTTCTCTGACCTTCTCGAAGGCCTGCGCTTCCACCCATTTAGAAAAGTAGTTAGTCATAAACAAAATGAATTTAGCTTTACTTGGGGCCGTTAGTAGAGGGTCGACGATATCCATCCCCCATTTCATGAATGGCTATGGGGACAAGACTGAATGAAGTTTCTCTCCGGGCTGATGGATCATCGGTGAAAACCTTTGACATTTATCACATTTTCGAACAAACTCCTTAGTGTCTTTTTCCATGCTATCTCAATAGTACCTTGCTCTAATGATTTTGTTAACCACAGATTCAGTGCCAGAGTGGTTCCCACATGTGCCTTCATGAACCTCTCGTAAAACATAATCGGTATCCCCTGACCCTAAACATACCGCCAATGGTCCATCGAAAGTCCTCCTGTATAACGTTCTATTTTCATCCAATGTGAGTCGGGCGGCTTTGGTCCGCAGGGCCCTGGACTTTTTAGGGTCCCATGGGAGCTTCCCGTTATTTAAATATTCAATATATTTATTCTTCCAATCCCAGGTCAAGCTTGTAGAGTTTATCTCGGTGTGACCCTCCTCGACCACGAATCTCGATAATTGAACGATAGTTCCCGGGATAATATCGTCTTCTTTGATTGATGATCCCAAATTTTCAAGTGCATCAGCCTCACTGTTCTTTTCTCGAGGTACGTGATCTAGAGTCCATTCCTTGAAGCGGTGCAATTTTACCAGTATCTTGTCCAAATACTTTTGCATTCTATCCTCTCGAACTTTGAAGCTTTTGTTTACTTGGTTCACCACCAATAAGGAGTCTCACTTGGCTTCAATGACTTTTCCCCCAAGCTTTTAGCTAACCCGATACCTGTAATCATGGCCTCGTACTCGGCCTCATTGTTATTCAATCTAGAAGTTTTGATAGACTGCCTAATAATGCTACCTGTGGGTGGCTTCAAAACGATGTCTAGCCCGGACCCCTTCACATTAGAAGCACCGTCTGTGAAAAGGGTCCATACCCCCGATGATGTGCCCGATTTTATCAAGAGTTCCTTTCGGCCTCGAGTACGAGGGTTGGCGTGAAACCGGCCACGAAGTCCGCTAGTATTTGAGACTTGATGGTCGTTCGGGGTTGATACTCGATATCGTACCCACCAAGTTCGATGACCCATTTGGCCAATCGTCTCGAGAGTTCGTGTTTGTGCAAAATATTACGAAGTGGATAAGTGGTTAACACACATATGGGGTGACATTAAAAATATGGTTTTAACTTTCTAGAAGCGCTTATTAGTGCAAGCGCTAATTTCTCTAAGTGTGGATATCTAGTTTCTACTTCCCCTAAGGTTTGATTTACATAATAAACGGGAAATTGTGTACCTTGATCTTCTCGAACTAAGACACCACTAATCACGATTTCCGACACCGCCAAATACAAGCAAAGTTTCTCATATGCCTTCGGGGTGTGAAACAATGGTGGGCTCGATAGGTATCGATTTAATTCCTCTAATTCCTGTTGACACTCCGGGGTCCAGGTGCAATAATTCTTCTTCTTGAGTAAAGAGAAAAAACTGTGGCTTCGATCCGATGACCTCGAGATAAACCGGCCTAAAGTAGCTATTCGCCCAGTTAGCCTCTGCACGACTTTTACGTTGTCCATGACGGTGATGTCTTCGATGACCTTGATTTTATCGGGGTTGATCTCGATCCTCCGATTTGACACCATGAAGCCTAGGAACTTGCTTGAACCGACCCTGAAAGCAAATTTCTCGGGGTTGAGTTTCATGTTGTATTTCCTCAAAATTTCGAACGTTGCGTGCAAATGAGCCAAATGTCCTCTACGCGTAGGGGACTTAACTATCATGTCATCGATATAAGACTTTCCTATTTGTTCTTCGAACATCTTATTTACTAGGCGTTAGTAAGTAGCCCCTACATTTTTTAGCCCGAAGGGCATTACATTGTCACAATATGTTTCGTACTTGGTGATGAATGAGGTCTTCTCCTTGTCTTCTAGGTTCATCTGAATTTGATTGTATCCAGAATAGGCATCGAGAAAGGTAAGGATCACGTGGCCAGCCGTGGCATCGATCATGCAATCGATGTTAGGCAGTGGAAAAGAATCTTTAGTGCATGCCTTGTTCAAATCCTTGTAATCTACACACATTCTAAGATTGTTCCCTTTTTTAGGGACTACGACTATATTGGCTAACCATTCGGGGTATTTTACCTCCCGAATGGACCCTATTTTGAGAAGTTTAGTTACCTCGTCCTTTATGAATGCATGCTTTACCTCAGACTGGGGCCTTCTCTTTTGTTTCACCGGTTTGAACCTGGGGTCGAGGCTTAGCCGATTTGTTATTATCTCCGGTAGGATCCTTGTCATGTCTAAATGGGACAAGCAAAACAGTCTATGTTATCGATAAGAAATTGAATAAGCTTTTTCTTGAGTTCGAGGGTTAATCCCGTTCCCAGGTATACCTTTCGCTCGGGTAGATGCTCGATCAATATAACCTATTCCAGCTCCTCGATGGTTGATTTGGTAGCATCGGAGTCTTCGGGAACAATAAAGGTTCGAGGGGTCAGAAAGTCCTCTTCTTTTTCTATCTCCTACTTTCCCGTTTCGGTCGAGGCTGGTGGTTGTGATTGCTATTTGGTTTCCTATTTGCCTTTGATGCTCGACTTCTTCGGAGTTGATAAAGTCAATACTGGTTTTACCTCGTCAACTGCAAATATTTTCTTTGCCTCTTGCTGCTCCCCAAACACTATTTTCACACCGTCCGATATCGGGAATTTCATCATTTGGTGGAGAGTTGAAGGAACCACTCTCATGTTATGAATCTAGGGCCTTCCGAGTAGGGCATTATATTTCATGTCGCCCTCGATCACGTGGAATTTGGTGTCTTGAATGGTTCCAGCCACGTTCACCGGTAGAATATTCTCTCCTTTAGTTGTTTCACTGGCCATGTTGAAGCCGTTTAAGACCCGAGCTACGGGAACAATTTGATTTTATAGGCCGAGCTGCTCCATGACCCTCGATCGGATGATATGCGCCGAGCTACCTTTATCCACTAAAACATGCTTAACTTGAACTTTATTTAATAAGATAGAAATTACCAGCTGCTTCTTCGTTTTTAAATGATAAGGAGCCCTCGAGCATGTAATCCCGGGTTCGTTTCTCCCTGGTAATCGATACCTTAGTGCATTTGAACATGGGCTCTTATAGAATATCGACCCCACCGACGATCATATGAATAACATGTTGAGGTTCCTCTTGTTCAATTTTCCTGTTGGCATCTCTGTCTCTGAAATGATTTTTGGCTCGATCGCTGAGGAACTCTCGAAGGTGGCCCTCGTTGAATAGTTGGGATACCTCCTCCCTTAATTGCCTGCAATACTCGGTCTTGTGACCATGCGTGCCATGATATTTGCACATCAAATTTGGGTTTCTTTGAGAATGATCGATTTGTATGGGTCTGGGCCATCTAGTATCCTTGATCCTTCCGATTGCCTACACAATGCCTGATACATCGCTGCCAAAGTTATATTCCGATAACCGAGGTGCCTCCACGGGATCGGCATGCTTATCAAACCCACTTATGCTCATAAGCCCCTGAGAATTTTGTCCTCGGTCTTTTCTTCGATCGTTCCTGGATGGAATGCGTCCTGAGCCATTGTTTCTTCGATCTGTGGCATATGGTTGATATCATTCCCTGTTCGACCTTGGTTATCTGTCGGTGTCCCTCAGGGCTTTAACTGCCAACCTGTTTGGATGAACTGAACCCGAAGGGACTCTTAACTGGTCGTCATCGGCCCTGATCATTGATTGGTATCGATTGTGCATATCTGCCCAAGTTACAGTTGGATACTAGATCAAATTTTTCTTCAACTGTCGTGATGCTATCGAACTATGCTCGTTCAACCCCTAAGTGAAAGCTTGAACGTCCCAATAATCTATGACTGGTGGTAACTCCATGCGTTCTATTTATAATCGGGACACAAACTCCCTCAATATTTCGTTATTTCTTTGTCTTATCTTGAGACATCCGTTTTTCTTGTTGCGACCTTTATGGCCCTGGAGTGTGCCTTTACAAAATAATCTACTAACATGGCAAATGAGTCGATGGAATTCGGTGGCAAGTTGTGATACCAAATCATTGCTCCATTTGATAGAGTTTCCCCAAATTTTTTCAACAAAACGGACTCGATCTCATCGTCTTCTAAGTCATCTCCCTTTATCCCACATGTGTACGTAGTGATATATTCATTAGGATTGGTGGTCCTATTATATTTCGGTATATCTAGCATACAGAACTTCTTTGGAATGGGCTTCAGAGTCGCACTCTGAGGAAAAGGTTTCTGCACGAACTTTTTTGAATCCAAACTCTTTAAGATCGGGGGTGCCCCCGGTATCTGATCAACTCGGGAATTGTATGTTTTCACTTTTTTGTCATTATCTTTGATTGTTTTTCTCCCGACTTGATTCTTTTGGTGAGCTCCTCAAGCATTTTCATAATTGTAGGATCAGTCCCTGGTCCGTTGCCGTTCGTCCTTTCCGGCGCTAGCTCAGTACGGGAGTGATTTCTGCCTCGACCACACTCGGAGTTCTATGTTGACTCTGAAGCTGAACAATAGCGGACTCTTGAGCCTGTAGCATCTCGAATATTACCTAGAGACTAACTCCCCCGTCTCCTACACCCTGTGTTTCTTAGCTACCAGATTGGCCTTCCCTACGCACACTCCCTCCGGGGTCTGCGCCTAAGTTCGTGTTTAAAGCAATGTGCAAACTTATATCGACTGGATTGGCAATAGGCACTTCCCCAGGGTTAATCGGTGGTACACCGACTCCTGGAGCAATTACATTATCGTTTTTCCCCTGAAATCCAAGACTATCATGGCCATGCACGGGTGTGTTTTGTGAGTTTGACATGTTTTAACCTGAGAACAAAAATTCTTGACAAGAACAAGTGTGAAAATAACGTGTGTTATCAGAATAAGTACTGAAACAATCACTATTATCCTTAGCCCCACAGTGGGCGCCAAACTATTTACCTTAAAACCCGAGTAACAATTAAACTTATATTGTGGTCTTAAAAATATGTGATTTAGTCCAATATAAACAAAGAATCAAATGTATAAATTAAAGAATAAAGTAAGTCAAACTAGTGTGGAAGCAAGTCTCGACCTCGAGCTATGACAGTCTCGAGGTGGGTCAGTGAGAATAATAAATTATAAGACAACTCAGATGAATAGTAAGCAAGAAAATGATGAATGTATATGCCCTTGTCAATGATTGATGATGGTATAAATGAATGAGCTCCCCTTTATATTATAGGGGAGTCCTAAATAAGGTATATTTCCATTTTTAGTGGGGTATCTTATTGGACAGCTAACTAACCGCCTAGTACAAATCCGTTCCGGAATTTATGCCGTGATCGGTATTATCTCTAGGTTGGCCATACTCGGCCTCGGTGTTCATCGAGCACTTCGATCTTTAAGTCATGTACTCTGCCATCGGGCTCGAGCCCGATCCGTTTTGAACTTATTCTTGAAGCGACTCTTCGATCCTACGAAATCGGGCATACCTAATTTTGACCGTATACAGGAATAATAGGAAATCCTTGACATTGTGATAGAACATGTCTAGAAATAGAAAGGTCAAATTTGAGAGGATTCTTCTTTCATTTTTCCAAAAGGACATATAAATAAAACTGGACCAGCTTGTACACTAAAATGTTTTAATTTTGAGAATTTAAAACGTGCAAATTTTTTGAGTATTAATGGACGTGTCCATGCAAGTTTTATTATAAACTAAACATTTGTGTTAATGATTTTCGCCCATCTTACCCATTCAAAAAGAAGGAAGTTGCGAATGTCAATTTGATAGTCTTGCAAAATACAAAATAACCGGAAAATTGTGACGTAATGAATTTTCAAAACTACCTTAAATTGTTGAAAGACAAAAGCATATGATTATTAGTTATTCTACTTCCAACAAGAATTAAATGTATTTAATTTGATGTTATAGCACTTCAATATTGACTAGTGGGTCAAAAATTCATTGATTAGTCATTGTTATAAATATATTATATTATGGATGTTCATTTATTACTTTGTTGTAAATAAACTTCTTGAAGAAGCTTATCTATATGGGACTCCACCGTAAATATGTTTATCTATTTAGTACTCTATTGGAAATAAGCTTTCTGAAGAAGCTTATCACTTCGGTACCCGGTTATGGATAAATATTACCCTGGTAGAAGATTATCCATACCGGGTATAATAAGCTTATCCTTTCAGTACCTAGTTATGGATAAACATTACCCCCGGTAGAAGATTATCCATACCAGGTATAATAAGCTTATCTTTTCAGTACTCAGTTATGGATAAACATTACCCCCGATAGAAGATTATCCATATCGGGTATAATAAGCTTATCCTTTCAGTACTCCGTTATGGATAAATATTGCTCTCATTAGAAGATTATCCATATCTGGTATAGTAGCAGCTTACACAACAGCTTCCTTTCTTCTATAAATAGAAGAGATTTCAGCTCATTATGTACATCAGTTTGAATTCGAATAATATAACAGTTTCTCTCTATACTTGTCTTTACTTTACAATCTTTATTTTATAACACGTTATCAGCACGAGACTCTGACATCTCGAGCAAATACTTTGAAAGTATTAGAGGTAAGAACTTTCTTTTCCTAAATAATGTCAAATCTTTCTAAACTTGAATTTGTAGCCCTGAATATATCGGGAAAAAGCTACATGTCTTGGGTGCTTGATGCTGAAATTCATCTTAATGCGATGGGTCTGGCAGACACCATCAAGGATAAAAATCAGGCACCAAACCAAGACCGTGCCAAAGCAATGATATTCTTACGCCATCACCTTGATGAGGGCCTGAAAATGGAATATCTCACTATTAAAGATCTAGTCATACTGTGGAATAATTTGAAAGATAGATATGACCACCTGAAGATGGTCGTTCTTCCACAGGCACGTTATGATTGGACTCATCTAAGGCTACAAGATTTTAAATCTATCAGTGAGTATAATTCTGCTATGTTCAGAATTATTTCCCAATTGAAATTATGTGGTGATAATATTACTGATCATGATATGTTGGAGAAAACTTTCACCACTTTTCATGCCTCGAATATGCTCCTGCAGCAGCAATATCGAGAGATGGGATTTAAAAAGTATTCTGAACTTATCTCACATCTTCTTATAGCAGAGCAACATAATGGGCTATTAATGAAAAATCATGAAAGTCGACCTATTGGTTCTTGTCCATTCCCTGAAGTGAATGAGACGAACTTCTACCAAGCTAAACGTGGAAGAAGTCGTGGCCCCAATCGTTGTCATGGCCGTGGTCGGGGAAGAAACCTCAATCATGGTAATAATAATGCACCAAAGAAGCCTCCTCACCACCAGCAGTGGAAAAGGAAGGAACAAAAGCATGAAGCGGTGCAAACGCCAAATGCAGAAAATGCATGCTATAGATGTGGAGAAAAAGGGCACTGGTCACGTACCTGTCGTACGCCAAAGCACCTGGTTGAGCTTTATCTAGCCTCCCTGAAGAAGACAGAGAAAAATGCTGAAGCAAATTTTATTTCTGAAGATAATTTAGACTTCATGCATTTGGATGTAGCTGATTACTTTGCACTCCAGAAGGAGAAACAAGTCATGTAATCGGTAGTGAATCGGTATAAATGTAAATATTTTAATTTTGTTGTTTGTAATTGATAGTATGGTTATGTAATTGTTGTACATAAATAAAATTATGCTTTGATAATGATGTTTACTATAATATATTTTATTTATGTTATTTTGAAGAATATGGATAACCCTCAAATTATGTTTGGATCAAAGACAAATCATGAAGATATTTGTGTTATTGATAGTGGAACAACTCATGCCATATTCAACGATCAGAAATACTTTTCTTATTTGCATAAGGAAAAAGCAAATGTTTCAACAATTTCTGGTAATATAAGTTTGATTGAAGGCTCCGGAAGAGCCATAATATTTCTGTCTAAGGGAACAAAACTTATTATAGACAATGCATTGTTCTCCTCCAAGTCCCGAAGAAACTTGTTGAGTTTTATAGATATCCGCCGAAATGGGTATCATGTTGAGACAATAGATGAAATGAACAGGGAATATCTTTGTATTACAAAGAATATTTCTGGCCAGAAATGCATTGTAGAAAAGTTACCAACTTTATCTTCTGGCTTATACTATTCAAAAATTAGTACAATTGAAGCACACTCTATCGTAAACCAGAAGTTTACGGATTCAAATACTTTTGTGCTTTGGCATGGCCGTTTGGGCCATCCCGGATCAATAATGATGAGACGAATTACTGAAAATTCGAGTGGGCATCCATTAAAGAACTTGAAGATTCTTACAAATGACGAATTTTCTTGTGATGCTTGTTATCAAGGAAAAATGATCACTAGACCATCACCAATGAAGGTTGGTATTGAATCCCCTGCCTTTTTAGAGCGTATACATGGGGATATATGTGGACCTATTCACCCACCAAGTGGGTTGTTTAGATATTTTATGGTCCTAATAGATGCATCTTCAAGATGGTCTCATGTGTGCCTACTATCATCTCGCAACCTGGCGTTTGCAAAGCTATTAGCCCAAATAATTCGATTAAGGGCACAATTCCCAGATTATCCTATAAAGGCTATTCGCCTTGATAATGCTGGAGAATTCTCATCTCAAGCTTTTGATGATTATTGTCTATCCGTTGGGATAAAAGTTGAACATCCTGTAGCTTATGTTCATACTCAAAATGGCCTTGCAGAGTCATTTATTAAACGCCTGCAATTGATAGCAAGACCACTACTTATGAAAACAAAATTGCCCACTACTGCTTGAGGACATGCTATCTTGCATGCAGCATCACTTATCCGTCTCAGACCGACACATTATAATAAATATTCTCCGTCACAATTAGTTTTTGGTCATGAACCAAATATTGTCCATCTACGAATTTTCGGATGTGCTGTATATGTGCCAGTAGCACTACCACAATGTAGTAAGATGGGACCACAAAGAAGGATAGGAATATATGTTGGGTTTGAATCACCCTCTATTATTCGCTATCTTGAACCATTGACAGGAGATTTATTTACTGCTCGATTTGCAGATTGTCGGTTTGATGAAACAAATTTTCCACAATTAGGGGGAGAGAAAAAGGAAATCAAAAGAGAAATTGTGTGGAAAATTTCATCATTATCTCACTTTGATCCCCGTACCCCTATATGTAATCAGGAGGTCCAGAAGATCATCCATTTACAGAATATAGCAAATCAAATGCCAGACGCATTTACTGATTTGAAAAGGATAACTAAGTCACATATCCCAGCAGAGAATGTGCCTATCCGAATTGATGTCCCAGTAGGACCATCTACTAGCATGAGAGATAGTGAACCTAAAGCACGCCTGAAGCGTGGTAGGCCTTTGGGTTCTAAGGATCGAAATCCTCGAAAAAGAAAATCGACAAATGATCAAAACGATACTATGAAGGGATCTCCTGAAGAGACCCAAAATCTGATTAGTTCTGAGATTCCTGAAGAAATCAATGAACCCGAAGCTCATGTGAGTGAGGAACTTTTAATAAGTTCGATCGGTGATGGGATTAATTTAAATCGATCTGAAATAGTGGTGGATAATATTTTTGCATATAATGTTGCACTTAATATTATGCAAGATAGTGAGGATCTTGAACCTCGATCTGTCGAAGAATGTCGACAAAGATCTGATTGGCCAAAATGGCAAGAGGCAATTCAATCGGAATTGAAGTCACTTGCTAAAAGAGAGGTCTTTGGACCAGTAGTCCAAACACCTGCTGGTATAAAACCAGTTGGTCATAAATGGGTTTTTGTGCGAAAAAGGAATGATAAAAATGAAGTTGAAAGATACAAAGCTCGCCTTGTTGCACAAGGATTCTCACAACGACCTGGAGTCGATTTTGATGAAACATATTCACCTGTTATGGATGCCATAACATTTCGATATCTCATCAGTTTAGCACTACATGAAAAGCTTGAAATACATCTAATGGATGTAGTTACAGCTTATCTGTACGGTTCACTTGATAATGAAATTTATATGAAAATCCCTGAAGGATTTAAAATGCCTGAAGCAAAATCTCAGGAAATGTATTCAATCAGATTACAAAGATCTTTGTACGGTTTAAAGCAATCTGGGCGCATGTGGTATAATCGCCTTAGTGAATATTTGCTGAAAGAAGGTTACATAAATGATGTTATTTGTCCATGTATTTTTATAAAGAAAATGGCATCAGAATTTGTTATACTTGTTGTTTATGTTGATGACATAAATCTTGTTGGAACTCCAGAAGAGCTCCAAAAGGCAATTGAATATCTTAAGAAAGAATTTGAGATGAAAGATCTTGGAAAGACAAAACTTTGTCTTGGTCTGCAAATTGAACATTTAGCAGACGGGATCTTTATCCATCAATCTGCCTATACAGAAAGGGTCTTAAAACGCTTTTACATGGACAAAGCGCACCCATTGAGTACACCAATGGTTGTTCGATCACTTGAAGTGAATAAGGATTTGTTCCGACCTCCAGAAGAGGACGAGGAACTCCTTGGTCCCGAAGTACCCTATCTCAGTGCAATTGGTGCACTAATGTATCTTGCTAATGCTACAAGGCCTGACATAGCATTTTCTGTTAATTTACTAGCAAGATATAGTTCTTCTCCTACACGGAGACATTGGAACGGGATTAAGCATATATTGCGATATTTAAAGGGAACTCTTGATATGGGTTTGTTTTATGCTAACAAAGATAGTGCAGACCTTGTTGGTTATGCAGATGCAGGTTATTTATCTGATCCCCATAAAGCTCGATCTCAAACCGGCTACGTATTTACATATGGAGGTACTATCATATCATGGCGCTCCACAAAGCAATCTATTGTTGCTACTTCTTCAAATCACGCTGAGATAATAGCTATTCATGAAGCAAGTAGGGAATGCGTATGGTTGAGATCAATAATTCATTTTATTCGAGAAAAATGTGGTTTGGAATGTGAGAAAAGACCCACAATTTTATACGAAGACAATGCTGCATGCATAGCCCAATTGAAGGGAGGATTTATAAAAGGAGATAGAACGAAGCACATTTCACCAAAATTATTCTACACACATGATCTTCAGAAAAGTGGTGACATTGATGTGCAACAAATCCGTTCAAGTGATAATCCAACAGATTTATTCACAAAATCTTTGCCAACTTCAACTTTTGAGAAGATGGTATACAAGATTGGAATGCGGAGACTCAAATATTTGAAACAAGGTTTTCATCAGGGGGAGTAAAATACGCGATGTACTCTTTTTCCCTTACTAAGATTTTTTTCCCATAGGGTTTTCCTTATAAGGTTTTTAATGAGGCACCTAGCAATGCGTCTTACTAAATATGTGTACTCTTTTTCCTTCACTGGAATTTTTTCCCACGTGGTTTTTCCTAGTAAGGTTTTAATGAGGCACATTATCTTTTAATGAACATCCAGGGGGTGTTATAAATATATTATATTATGGATGTTCATTTATTACTCTGTTGTAAATAAGCTTCTTGAAGAAGCTTATCCATATGGGACTCCACCGTAAATATGTTTATCTATTTAGTACTCTATTGGAAATAAGCTTCCTGAAGAAGCTTATCACTTCGGTACCCGGTTATAGATAAATATTACCCCCGGTAGAAGATTATCCATACCGGATATAATAAGCTTATCCTTTCAGTACCCAGTTATGGATAAACATTACCCCCGGTAGAAGATTATCCATATCGGGTATAATAAGCTTATTCTTTCAGTACTCCCTTATGGATAAACATTGCTCTCAGTAGAAGATTAGCCATATCTGGTATAGTAGCAGCTTACACAACAGCTTCCTTTCTTCTATAAATAGAAGAGATTTCAGTTCATTATGCACATCAGTTTGAATTCGAATAATATAACAGTTTCTCTCTATACTTATCTTTACTTTAAAGTCTTTATTTTATAACAATTGTCATCTTGTATTAAATACACACATTTTCAGTTTTATTTTTAAAATAATATATTTCCATATTCAGAAAATATAATGAAATTAAATACTACTACCAATCAACATTTTATAGTTAAAATATTTAACAAGTGTTTGAAAAATAGAAGTCAAAGTATTGGACTTTATTACATAGTACTCCCTCCAGTTCACAATAAGTATTCAATTTCCTTTTAGGACGTCCATTAAGAAAATGTTAAATTCTATACAAAAATATCTAGTATGACTAAATTACCCTTATTAAATATTGGTCACATAGTTATAGTGAGGAGTGAGAAAACTTTTTAGGAACATGCACATAAGGGTAAAAGAATAAAAACAAATTGAATTTTTTCTTGATTACCTAACTGGACACTTATTTTGAATCAAAATGAAAAAGTAAATTGATCACTTATTATGAACGGAGAGAGTAATAGTGTAAGATATAAAGGTGACAGAAATATTATTATTTTAACAGCTCTAAAAAGTAAAAATTACTAGTTGGTAAATTTCCATTAATTAAAGACCTCTTTCCGACATGAATTATATGTAGTACCAATTGGAGGTAAAGTGATCTAACTTTTGCTTTTTTTTATAATGTTTTTGTGCACAAAAAATTGATTGATTGGCACCAAAATATAAGGCAATATAAGAGATTTATTAAAAGAGAGCGAAAAAAGACAGAGACAAAGTTCCTTAATTAAATGAAGCATGTTTAATTTCTCCATCTTTTAATAATATAACTTCATTTTGGTGTCTTTTTCTTCTTTGTCATCAATGGAATGAAACGTTAATTTTCCCCTCACACCTGCACACGAAGTAAATCGCCATAAATGCCACATTATCTGTAAGCTCCTCAATTTGTAGCTTTTTTGTTATAATTAAGTGTAGTCAGCGGCTAAGCTAGAAATTTACTCAAGGATGTTCAAACTTGAAAGAAGTGAAAAAAAATTGCCGAGAAAGAATGTTCAATATATGTATATACCTCTAAAATCTAATATTTTACCTAAATATGTAGTATAATTTCCAACGAAAGGTAGTCAGTTGACCACCCTTTATAACATGTAGCTTCGCCCATGAGTGTAGTATGACGAAGACTTTGACTGTTAGTAGGGGCGGAACTACTGTTTTGTTTACCGATTAGGCATAATGAGCGAACTCAGTAATATTAGCTCGAATCCTATATTCTATTAAAAAGTTTATTCAATATGTATAAATAGTTTATTCAGAATCCAATAAGTATACTAGCTAATAGGTTAACGGGCTAATTAACACCTCTTATGGATGGACCCGACTAAATAACAACAACAACAACAACGACCCAGTATAATCCCGCTAGTGGGGTCTGGGGAGGGTAATATGTACGCAGACCTTACCCCTACCCCGAAGGGTAGAGAGGTTGTTTCCAGGAGACCCTCGGCTCAAAAAAGCAATAGGAGATGATATATTAGTACCATAAAAATGCATAATAAAAATAACAATAATATATAAGAGATATGAAATACAGAATACGAAATACGAAAATACGAAATAGATGGCTGGTATAAGTACAACTAGAAGGTAAAGCCCTGAATCAATAGACGACTCGACTAAATAACAATTACCTAACAAATGGAATAGAATCACAAATGAAATATAGATAAAAGTGGCATATAATTCCAAGTTTGAGGCTCAAGAAATAAAGTAGAGGAGAGAGCATTTTCCAATCATATTAGCAGCTGACTTATGAACCGACAACCCCTTCCCTTTTTGGCCCAAACATGAGGAGGAAAGAAACAACATCCTGCTTGCTGATTATTTTTTTCATAAATTATTTGCCGCAAAAAATATTATTTTGTAATTTATCCCCCTTTTGTTTGGATAGTTGTTATGCATTATTTTATAATATATTGTATCATATTGTGTTTAAATAAATATTGTGTTTAAAGTAACAATATAATGCAATACAATAAATAACAACCCACCAATAAAAATAAATTCAAAGTTCTTGTATTTACCGTGTAATTAATAAGACATCTGTGACTATTTGACTTGACGACAATGGTCATTAGTCAAGTTCCCAATAAAACCAAGACAGGAAATTTATAACATTAAACATTAGTATTATTACCTCTTTGTTTTTTTCTTTCCAAACAGCAATATATACCACCTCTTCACTTTCTTTCTTTCTTCTATTTATTTGACCTTTTTTTGGTTCTTCCATTTCATCATTTTCTGCTCTTTTCTTTCCCTTGTCTCTCCTTTGTCCCCTTTACTTTATTCTCTCTTATTCTTGTTGCTGTTGCAGAGAATAAATTCTGATTTTTTTCCAGCTTAATTTCATGGCGGTTATGCCTGAAAACTCTACTTGTTTAGAGCTCACCATATCTATTCCTGGTTCTTCTTCTTCCTCATCTTTCCCTTCTTCTGGTAAGCAAAAAAATATTGAACTTTTGATTTTTTTTAAAATTCAAGAACATTTTTTTATTTTCATCTCCCTAAGGTTTAGGGTTTCTTGCATGGTACTTTGTCTGATTACTGAAGTTTCTTTTTTTTCTTTTGCTGTTTTTTTAATTAGTTACTCCCTTCGTCTCAAAAAAATTATTTTAGTTTGATTTGGTACAAATTTTAATAAAAATTGAAAGACTTTTGAGATATGTAGTCGTAAATAAATCATAACATTTGTATAACTGTAAAATCTTTGAAACTTGTGATCTGAAACCTGCTATATTATTTGTATGGCTATAAATCCTTTTATTAAGGAAATATTGAAAGGTGTCTTTTTAACGATTCTTTTGGTTTGATTTTTATTGTTTTTAATTGATGAAGGTGAAGGGGGTGGTTATAATTTGATGAGAGAGCTGGATATAAATCAAGTGCCCTCAAATGGAAATATTAATGAAGAAGAAATTAGCATTGAAGAAGAAGAAGAAGAAAGCTGTAATATTAATGGAGTAAATGGTGGCCGTCCAAGAAAGAAACTCCGTTTAACAAAAGAACAGTCTTTTCTTCTTGAAGAAAGTTTCAGACAAAACCACACCTTAAACCCTGTAAGATTATATATATCATCATCTCCATTTCTTCTTTTGTTTTTTTTCTTCCTTTTGTTGAGTGTTTAATCCCTTCTATTTAGTGTAGTTATTAGAGTTTAGTTCTATTCACAGAGATGATGTCAAATAAAATATATCAAGATACGTAATTATTGGTGAAGCCAAAAAAAAATTTTGAACACCCTTTGCCAGTGGTCTATGCAAGAATGTTCATCCTATATTTTTTTATCAATAACAAATAACATTTATCCTATGTATAATATAGTTTTTCGGAACTGAACACCCTTCGTCACACATAGTTTCACCACTGTATGTAATTAGTATAGTTTTCTGTGAAGGGTATTCAGTTGACCACACTTGATCACACATAGCTTCACCATCGTACATAATCAGATCACTTGTAAAATAATTACAGGTAAATTTTCCTAATAAGCATTAACCGCTAACCTAATAAAATTATATATACTTATAATTTAATATTATATATATAGTGTATAGTACAACATAAATTCTTGGTATTGCTTTGTCCTTCAACTTCCTTCTTATTTATATCCATATAATATAATATACTAATAATAAATAATGGTAAATGCAGAAACAAAAGGAAGCATTGGCCATGCAATTAAAGCTAAAGCCAAGACAAGTGGAGGTCTGGTTTCAAAACCGTAGAGCAAGGTACGTTCTTTGCTTGTCCACTTTTCCAGTAAGATTATTTATTACTCTGAACTCCTGTCCTTTTTATTATCACTTAAACCAAAAAATTTGGTCAAACTATTTGTCAATTAAAAAATCAAATTAAAAGACTTTAATTTTGGTTTTCTAGTTCAACCGTTACTATTCATAGAAGATATATAGTCATTAATTCATTGATGGTGTTGGTAGTTGAGATGAGATCATGGCAAGGAACATTAATTCCTTTTTCATTAATCTTACAATACCAATAACTTATTATAGAGCTCATGACACTGAATAAGAACAAGTACTGGCCATTAAAACAAGGATCAGATTCTATCCCATTGTTCTTCTTGTTGATCTTGATTTCTGAGAATAGAAAGCGATAGTTCATTGTATAATGCTAACAGAAGGCAAAATATCTGAAAACTTTAAGTACCAAAGAAAACTAATTAAGGCCCACATCCCAAAAGGCCATGGGATTGTTTCGAGTGTACTTTGTTCTATCGGAATTAGTCTCTTTGTCCCATCGGGGTTGGGGTAAGGTATGCGTACACTACCCTCTTCAGACCTCACTTGTGAGATTTTACTGAATTGTTGTAGCTGTTGTAACCCGCACCAGAAACTATTTACATTCGATAGCCGAAAAACTATATAAAATTTCTATAATTCTTGTATATAATATACAGAATGTATATGTATACAAAATATATATTTTTTGGCTATTATTTTGAAAGCAACTATACATGTCATTTTTCCTATCGGAGGATGGTAGAAGGTTAGTGGCGGATGTAGAAAATTGGTTACGGATTCACGTAAATCCATTAATTCAATTACTGTGATAATATTAATTTTAAATTGTTGTAAAAACTAGTTTAATTCAAATTTTAAATCTACTTCGACAAAGGTGGAGGTTGGAGAGGCTAGGCCATTACTAGTTCAAAGGTCAATTAAATGCAGCTGCTAATAATGTTGGTAAACACGGGGCAGACACGCAGGTAGCTATTTATTAAAGTCCATGAGTAAAATTCATGACTTTTTATGTTAAAGAGTACAATAAGGTTCCAAAATTCAGCATGTGTTACATCCCATTCAATTAAGTACTATTCCCTTGGTGTATATTTATGGCCACAACAGTTATATTAGAATACAATTTTTTTATATAAAGAAAAATAAAGGGAGGATATGCATATACTTTTATGATACGCACGTAACAATTATATTACAATTGCTATGGTGTAAAATCAATCTTCATGTATAGATATTGTCGGAATGTAACCATAATTAATAAGTGGTCCTACGAATGTACATTTGATTCTCAATAACTTTTTTAAAAATAAAGTTAACTTATACGCCATTCGTTTCAATATACGTGAATCTATTTGACTGGACATGAAATTTAAGAAAAAATAAAGACTTTTGGAATTTGTGATCTTAAACAAGTCAAAAAGGAAGTTCAGAGTATTTGCGTGGTTAGAAAAACTTCTTATTAAGGGTACAATTGGAAGTTTAAGCTAAATTGTTTTCAAATTTGGAAAGGGGCCATTCTTTTTTGAACGGACCAAAAAGGAAATAAATTTACATAAACTGGAACGAAGTTCGATTGTGGCAAGTTATTTAATGTATTTTTATGTTACCAAATCAGTATTATTATTGACAATTTCATGTAGTCGATATACTGTTAGTTTATAGAAGTTAAACGGACAGAAAACATCAGCTTGTATATGGATATTCAGGAGCAGGAAACATAATTTTTAAGGAAAAAACAGTTAGTGGGAACAAACTCCAGAAAATTAGGGTCACAAAAAAGTTCAAAAATAGTTTGATTCTCTCCAATCGTTTGTCTAGCAAATGGCAAATTTGATTATTTGTATGCCAATATATTTCATATCTTTCTGATTTATTGCAAATTTTTCTCTGGGATTTTCCTTTTTGTGATTTCCCTTTTAGAGAAGTAAGAATAATCGGTCAATTTGAGCATTTAATTAGTCAACTGTTAAAAAATATACTACTAGTATTTTAATTAGTCCAATATTCCGGACCATGCATATAATATTGTGCCACAAAACAGTTTTGTAGACCAACTTTTTCAGGTGTTAGCCATAATGTCTCTCGTGCACGTGCATTTAAATTTAGAAAAAAGATTTATTATTGCATTAATTCCTTTATAATTATCCAACAGTTTCATCTTTTCAGACGTGCAAAAAGTGTATTTACTACACTTCTGCTTCTGTAGCAGCATCAACTAATAACTTCTTAGGACCAGATCACTAGGAAAAAATGAGAAAAAGTAGTTCCCTTTTCTTAGAATAAACATTGCAGTAGTCTAAGGTCTAAGACAAGAGGGGTTGCTTTGATGGTAAGCAACCCCCACTTCCAACCGAGAGGTTGTGAGTTCGAGTCTCCCCAAGAGCAAGGTGGGAAGTTCTTGGAGGGAAGGATGTCGGGGGTCTATTTGGAAACAGTCTCTCTACCCTAGGGTAGGGGTAAGGTCTGCGTACACACTACCCTCCCCAAACCCCACTAAGTGAGATTATACTGGGTTGTTGTTGTTGTTGTTGTAGTCTAAGGTCTAATAACTCTATCACTATTCTGAGAAACTGTGAATACTTGAATTTAGAGAAAAGGTTTGCTTAAATCTCCAATAATGGTTCTATCAGGGAACGTAAATTCTAAATTAGGCTGGAAAATCATTCTATTCATGTTTGGGAATACTAGGCTGTTTTCTTGCCCTAATATGAACTATATATATGTTCTATTGGAAAATTTTAAGATTCAAAATAGATATTTCTATATCTTTTATTCTTTAGTTTTGATAATCATGGTGTCCGGATCTGTTACCTCTCACACCAAGTAATTTTGTCCACGAAGGCTGGATATATGCTAAGAAATCACCTAATATTTTTATCACTGCTGGCAGAGGCGGACCTACCCTTAGGGTATAGGGGGCACCAACCCCTAGTACTTGACTTTTAGTGCGCTGCTTGGATTCTATTTCCGCTCCGATACATTTCTTCAAATTTTTATTTGATAGTGGTGCCCCACTACTTCTAAATCCGGCGCTGGATTTTGAACTTAAGACCTCATGGTTCTCGATCTACTTCATTAATTACTAGACTATACCCGTAGGTGTAATCGATATTTTTATATTAACATGTTAATAAGTTACAAAAATAAGCATGTTGTTTAGTCATAAACTCATAATATTTGTCTTTATACAGGAGCAAGCTGAAGCAAACGGAGCTGGAATGTGAGTATTTAAAGAGATGGTTTGGATCATTGACTGAACAAAACAGAAGACTTAAAAAAGAAGTGCAGGAATTAAGAGCCATGAAAGTAGGCCCGCCAACAGTGTTATCACCACACAGCTGCCAGCCGCGCCCCGCATCCACCCTCACTATGTGCCCTCATTGCGAACGCGTCACCGCGACTATTATCAAAGACGAATCTAAAATCTAAAATTAGTGGTTCAGAATGAATACGATCCTTTTTTAATATACATATTATATTTTTTTCGCATATATTTATATGATCTTTATATATTCGGAAACAATAGTTTAGTGGGCTCAGTTGAATTTAGTGCGAAGAGCTAGATCGACCATGGTTGTGGACAAGGTTGGTCCAACAAATGGCACCATTAACCCTAACTTGTCTGCTAAAGTAACATAGCCATTTCTTCAGACCCGACATCCGCAGCTTGCTAGTCAGCTTCTTTCATACGGAAGTCTTTCATACGGAAGCTAGCAAAGCAAACCTTGAGCGACGATAAATCATACAACAAAAAGAAATATACTAAAAGAGGCACAAACATTTAACATGGTTCGGTCAACTGACTTACGTCCACAACGGAAATGAGTAATCCACTATATAAAAAGAGAGTACAAAATATCGAGAGAACAACCTCACGAAGAGGCAAACACAAGTGACACACTAACACTTGTCCCGTAAAGTTCTCCTCCTAAACACTACTCTCAAGCCCCTATGGCTACATTGTGGATGCTACTGAATGAGAAAGAAGGATCCTCAATTTATAGAAGTCCAAACCTTTTCCTACAAGAAAAATGACTAGTAGTATAGGAGAATTATAATTTCCTTCTACAAAAAGGAAAACCCAATTAAGGTAATTATATTGTCGTTTCCTTCAACAAATAGGAAAACCAAATATGGTAAGAAAATTATCGCAAACACCTAACATCATAGCCATGTCTTCAGACCCGACATCCGCAGCTTGCTAGTCAGCTTCTTTCATAATTCTGTTGTAATGACTAATGATGATAATTTGATGAATTCCTCCAACAAAACAAAGGGTATAACAGACCGAAAAATTATGTTGATATAGTGGCAAGCTAGCTTTATACATTGTATTGAAGATATTTAACTAAATTTGGTGCGTCTCTGTATACCACTTTAATAATCGAACGCTATAGGAAATCCTAATTAAGGATTTGACTTAGGGATAATTAAGGGGCAAGTGCACGTATAGTCATTTTCAGGGATGCTATTTAGAAAATAGTCAGTACTGATTTTATTCTGAAATTTTAAACTAAAAATTTTAATCTCAGAATAATTCGGGACATTTTGTCCCGAAAAATTGTACTAAAAAACTAATTTCAGGATGTACTGGCTAATTCCTAAATAACAGTCCTTTAAAGTGGCTACCTGATGTCATGTCTACAATAATTTAAGAGTCTAATGATGGTTTCAAAAGAATATAGGCCCAACGCAAGAATAAAGGATCTTACATAAATAGTCTCATTCATTGTTTACTTTTTTAAGCTATATGAATAAATTATACATTAATTATCTACGGTTATACACATATTATTTATATATAAGTACTACCTTACTCAAAATTTATTATGAATATTATATACATGTCCATAATAAGCAAAGAAGTAGCAGACCCTTAAAAAGGGACATATTCCTCATCATGGGCTAAGCCCAACTGCACATGCAGTGGGCTGGCCAGCATCCCAGCCCCTGTATGTATGTATAAGAAATGCTCGTCAAGATGAAGAAAACCATGCATTTCGGATTAGGGATGGTAATGGGGCGGTGGGGGTTCGAGACGGGGCGGGTTACAGTGGGACGGGGCGGGTGCTGATTTTAAAAAAAAAATTAACGCGGGGCAGGTCAAGATTTTAATTTTTTTTGAAGAGCGATCTAGGAGGTAAAGAGTTGACGCGAGTGATTCTTTTTTTGATTTTTTCTTTTACTTCTGTGTTATGACTTCTTTTTGCTCAAATATTTTATCTAATTTTTTAAGATCAAGGACGTTGTAGCCCGCATAGTAATGAGTTAAAGAAAGCATGTCGCCATATTAATAGTTAAAAACACAGTTAATTATTTGCATTTGATCTTGTAAGGAATTTTAAATTTAAGACTTCTTATACAAATATTATTTTAGATGCAGAGTGATAATGCTATTCAAAAGAAGAAAAATTACATAAAATTTCTCTAAAAAGAAGAATATATAAATTATAATACATTGGAATATGGTATCTTTTGATAATATTCTCAAATTAGAAAAAAAAAATTCAAAAAATAATAATATGCGGGGCGAGTTTGTGCGGGGCGGGACGCGGCGGTTTAAAAACAACAAATTATACTTTGCAGGGCGGAGCGGGTTGAAACCTTTGCAGGTTTACGTGGGTTTACCCCGCAACCATACCGCCCCGCACCATTTGCCATCCCTATTCGGATGCATATTCAATAGTTTTTGTATATGTTTTTTATTGTACCACCTTGTGAGTAATATACACCATGGCTAACGTTGTATTTTAGCATTTCAAGACCATAAGAATAATATGCATAGCCAAATGCAACCTACTCGTGCTATGTACATCCACATGGATCCTATAAGTGATTAAAAAGTAGACGATTGATTCGAAAAAGACCTAGTGACTAATACTCATTATTTTGCCATGACTATATCATTTTTTGGCGTTTCGGTGTCATTTTATGAATTAAACTTCCAAATTTGCCTCTCAATTATTGGAGTATGAACTCATTAAGCAGAATAGGGAGTGGACTAGGGAACCCTCTTTATGCTGATGATTGCACAACAAAGGTTGAAAGAGTCTCATATGCAAGGATGCTCATTGAGATGGATGTCACACAACCATTGCCAACAAATGTGATTGTTGAAGATTCTAATGGAGAGATATTTGAACAGGTGATAACATATGACTGGAGACCATTGTATTGTCCTACATGCTTGCAAGTAGGGAATCATTGCCAACAAAAAGACAACGTGAGACAAATCCAAACCACAAGGAATCAGGAACAACAACCAAAAACTATGAAGAAGGCTACAAACCAAATATGGGTGAAAGCAGTGCAAAGCAAAACTGTAACACAAGGGGAAACTAAAAACGACAAGGAAGTACCAAGCAATAAGGGGAAAGCCAAAGAAGGTGAGGAAGGCTGGACAAAAGTGCGTGGCCGATCAGCTGGGAAGACATTTAAAGTAGGCCAACTAGAAAGACACAACATCTGGTTAGCATAAATGGTTTCAATTCACTCCTTTAAGAAGCAAACCAACAGAGAATGGACCCACAACATGCACAGTATAAAGAGGGGGAGGAAGTAGCATAGGAGTGGAGGACATGGCTCAATTTCCTTTTCTACCAAGATGAAGATAGTTATTTGGAATATTCGAGGGGGTGAATAAGTTGTATTAACAAAAGGAGGCAAAGGAGTTTATTAGAGAGAATAACATAGTGTTATAGCAATAATAGTGCATAGAGCTCAAGAGAGTAAGGTTGCAAGCATAGTTAATAAAACTACACATGGATGGGACTGGATCACTAATGCTTCTCGTACACAAAGAGGGAGAATATGGCTGTTATGGAACCCCAACTTTGCAGTGATAACTGAACTGGATATGCACCCTCAATTCATACATGTTCAAGTGAAAAGGATAGATGTGAATGTTGAATATCACTTTACTGCAGTGAATGACTTACATATTATAAAGGACAGGCTGGTCTTGCGGCAACAACTGGAGCAAATGGAGTCATGACAGCAAGGACCCTGGTTAATAATGGGGGTCTTCAATGCTATATTGAATGTATAAGACAAAGTACATGGTACAGAGGTGCAGGGTGCAGAAACAAGAGATTTTAGAAAGTTTATGGTAGAAGCTAGGATGACAGAACTACAAAAAATTGGAAGATCATAAACATGGAGAAATAATCACACATATAGTAGGATTGATAGAGCCATAGTCAACTCAAACTGGATGACTACAATGCCACCTCTATCAGTGCAAGTTATGGACCCTATCTTCTCAGACCATTCTCCAATCTGCATTAAATTAGGCAGGCCAGAAAATAGATGCAGGAAAATATTTAGATTCATGAACTGTATAGCAGAACACCCTAATTTCATCAAGGTAGTAGAGGACAACTGGAGGCAAACTAATAGTGCACGCTATATGAAGGACATCTGGGAGAAGCTGAAGCATGTTAAAAATGTCATCAAAGAACTGAATGTCAAGGAGTTTAATGGGGACACAGAAAGAATCAAAGACATCAAAGATATCAAAGGCAAGCTTAAAAATGTACAAGAAGACATGAGAACTCCAAACCACTCACAGGAGCTATTTGAAGCAGAGAAGGAGTTGAGGATATAACTTGAGAAATGGGATTTGATACAAGAAGACATAAAAAAAAATAGAAATCCAGGGCGCAATGGCTAAAGCTAGGAGACTCCAATTCAGCATACTTCTTTGCAAGCATGAAGAATATGAGAACACAAAGTCATATCAAGGCTTTAGTGTCTACTGAAGGCAGAATGTTGCAAACAGAGAAGGGCATAGAGGATGAAATACTCAAATGCTACAAGTAGTTGCTAGGAAATGCAAATGCAACACCGCCAGCAATACAATCTAATATAATGAACTCAGGTCCTATACTTAATAGAAGGCAACAACAAGCACTCATTAGACCTTTCGACAAAGAAAAAGTATATCATGTATTATAGGGGACAACTGAAGCTAAAGCGCCAGGGATAGATGGTTTCAACTCATGCCTCTTCAAAAACTCCTAGACAATAGTTGGAGAGGAGGTGACCAATATAATGCTTAAGTTCTTTGAACCTAAGGCATGTACAGGCCAATAAACTGAATTGTTGTTATACTAGTGCCAAAAGTAAAGAACCCATCTTATGTGAAGGGGTTACAGATGACTTGATTGATAAAGGACAAGCTGCATTTGTACCTGGCAGAGTGATGATTGATAATATTATACCTAGCCATAAGCTAATAAAGGGGTATGGGAGAAAAGAAATATCACCTAGATGCATGATCAAGATTGACATACAAAAAGTTACTGGAATGGGCTTGGAAAAGGTGCTTATTGGGTTGAATTTCCCTAATACATTTGTGAAATGGCTTATGACCTGTATTCAAATAGTATCCTACTTTATTGTAGTTAATGGTAAGGCAACTACTCCATTTGCTGCAAAGAGAGGGGTGAGGCAAGGAGACCCCCTATCTCCGTATCTTTTTGTAATAGTAATGGAATGCTCTACCAAGCTGCTGAAGACTCTGAAGAATAATCCTGATTTTAACTATCATCCTAGGTGTGCAAAAGCTAAACCTAGTGCATTTGGGATTTGTAGATGATCTGCTCCTATTCTGCAGAGGAGATGTGATATCTGCAAAGTTATTGTATGCTTGTTTCGACAGTTTTTCTAAGACATCTGAGTTAGTAGCTAACCAGGGGAAAACTCTATTTATTTTGGAGGAGTTGCACAATAGGAAATTCCTGAAACTTTGGGCTTCCAAGCTGGCACATTGCCTTTCAAATACTTAGGTGTACCTCTGAGCTCTAAGAGGCTATCAATTGGGCAATGTCAACCACTATTAAATAAGATGACATGAAAGATCACTACTTGAACAACAAACTATTGTCTTATGCAGGCAGGCTGCAGCTGATTAAGATTGTACTTGCAGCTATACAAAATTTCTGGTCTCAAATATTCATATTGCCTTAAAAGATCATTTAGGTGATTGAAGCAATTTGCAGAAGCTACCGCTGGACAAGAGCTGCAGAATGTTCCAAAAAAGCTCTCATTACTTGGGAAAAGTTATGCTTGCCTAAAGTTGCTGGTGGATTGATCATAACGAACATAGGCTCATGGAACAAAGCAGCTATCCTAAAACACTAGTAGAGTCTGCGACAGAAAAGAGATAGATTGTGGATCAAATGGTCCACACATACTATATAAAGGAGAATATGATGAATGAAGTAAAACCAAAGCAGGCGTCCTGGGTTGTGCAAAAGATCTTCAATGCAGGGAAATATATTGAGGAGGCTGGGCTAACAATAGAGGAGATTATAATCAGGGACAAGTTCTCCATAAGGCAAATGTATAACAACATGCGACGTAATTATTCTGGAGTTCATTGGAGGAGGCTGATATGTAATAATCAAAGCAGTCCAAGGTGGTCCTTCATCTTATATATGGTTGTACAGAATAGGCTATATACCAGAGATAGGCTCATCAAATGGGGGATGCAGAGTAGCCTGATATGTATTTTATGTGAGCAAGACCAGGAAATCACACAACATTTATTCTTTGAATGCAACATAGCATCTAGAATATGGCAAAGACTACTCGCATGGCAGGATGTCAGCAGAGCTGTAATGGGATGGTTTGAGGAGATAATATGAGCAATAAATAATGCACGAGGGAAATGTGGGAAAGATGAAATATATAGAATGACTTTAGTTAGGAGCATCTACTATATCTGGCAGGAAAAGAACCTAAAACTATTCCAAAACAAAAACTACTAGAAATTTAGGATATGGAAATGCTTTTTATCGAACGGATCAGTAACCGTTGCTATAGATAGTGTATTACAACGGTTTTAGCCGTTACAAATAAATATTGAGACTACCGGGACACTTTAGCAACCGAACCGTTGTAATAGTCTAAAAATCGTTCCGATAGAGGTATATATGTCAACAATTTGTATAACCGTGACAATAAATATATCTATAGTAACAGTTGGAGAAATTTGTTTTGCTATCGTGACGGTCAATAATTCCCTCCTTATTTTTTGTCCCAAATTTTCTATACCCGGTCAAATTAAACGGGCCCACAATTTGATTTTTAATTTTTAGTTTTTAGTTTTTATATCTAATAAAATACTAAATAAGTAAACCCCTAATTTTAGAACAAGCCATACTCACAAAAATAAGATTTGTGTCCTTAAACATTCTCCTCCAGGTTCCAACACCTCTATTCTTCCGAAAATTAGTAGGAGACAATCGACCGGTCATCCATCATCGGCCGCACCAGCAGTGGCGCGCTAATCCTTTAGGGTTTCTCCAAATCTAAAAATCGGTGAACATACTCTTATTGCAAAAGTTTCTTAAATCTTGTGGATGTCGATTTTGGGCCTCATTCATGAATTAATCAATTGAGTTTATGAATCTTGAAAGTGGGTCTCAATTTGAGTATATGCTCATGGTCGAAGGCTTAATTTTTAGCAGCCTTTTTAATTTGTTTCTTGTAAGTTTATCCATGTGGGTTTTTGTTTCTGTATTTGTTTGATGGTTAATTTGTGTTTGCTTTTTATTCGTTGTTGGATGGTTTGAGTGAAAAAAGTTGACTTTTTTCATATGGGGTTGGTTTTTTTTTTTAAATTTCTGTATTTGTCGTAAGCTTCCTTCATGTGGGATTTTGGTTTTGTATTTGTTTGATGGTTAATTTTGTGTGTGTGTTTTGAAGTTAATGAAAAAAAGGTACTTTGCATTTCTGAATTATGATTATCTGAAGTACTCATGTGGGTTTGCATTTTAGTATATCTATCAAGAATTTTAACCATACGGTATATGGGAAAACTCTAAAAAAAAAGCCCTCATTCTATCTATGTTTGTCTGATAAATATGGCAAACAATGTTGATGTCTGTCACTCGTTTATAAAGGATTATAGTAAAGTGTAACTGCTTTTAACAGAGAATCTTCCCTCTTTAGTTGTTGTCCAAATTAGGGAAGAGCTAGCTGAAACATACTTATCCAATTTGTAGATATTTGGTTTCTCATGTAGAGGCTCAGTTTTGTGTGTGGAAAAACTAGCTGAAACATACTTGTCCAATTTGTAGATATTTGGTTTCTCATGTAGATGCTTATTTTTTGTGCGGAAAAACTAGCTGAAACATACAACTTAATCCAAAACTTAGTTGGATAAGTATTGTCATTTTGTGGATTGATTCTCTGTGAACAAGTTTGTAATTTAGATTTTATCTGTTTATATATGCTGACTTTTTATATTTCTTTGCATTGTGCAGAGATATATCTTCGTCTAATTACGAGTCACATAACTCAGCTATTTTTTCTGTTGCAATCTTAACTTTTGTTAGTTTAACTGGAGCTTCAGTGTTCAAGTTTGAGCAGGTATAATTTGTTTCGCTATCTGAAAGTAGTTTAATTTTTCATACTTTATTTTGTGGCTATTTTTGGTTCCTTCTGAGCAATTTTTTTGTGTGTATATAGAGGTGTTTTTTTTTTATATTTCCTTAATCTCATGAAGTTTAATCTCTATTTCATAAATTAATCTTTAAAAAGTAAAAAATTAGAGCTGGTTTTTCGTATTTTCATTTTAGTTGAATCAGGTTCTTGTGTTTTTGGAATAAATAAACTTGGAGTTCTACCCAATTATATATATGTTTTGATTATGTCCAGTCGTCTTGAGTCTCGGTCATAGTTGTTTGTATGCCTTGATATAAGGTATATTGTCTTGTTGCCAAAATACAATGTCGTTATACTGACTAATGCAATGTATTTTTTGTTCTTTGGTTCATTAGATTATTTTTCTTATTATAGTGCTTGTTTATGTATTACTGTAAAGACTATGCATGTCGACATGGATTATTTGAATTGATATATTTTAGGTATTAATTCAACATGAGTAAATTAGTTTTGCATTGAGAAAGTATATTATAGGTCAGAAAAATATATAAAAAGCTAGAGTAAAACAATAATGAAGGTCGTTGTTAAGTAAGAATCTCTCTGGGTTATAAAATCAGAAATATAGTAGTCCAACACCTTTCTTGTTATTCTTTCTAAAAGCAATATGCTATATTTTTTCTTGGTAATAATAATATAGTATCGAGATGTAACTTTTCTTAGCTTGAATATTAATTTTGGTGATTTGACTATGTTATATAAGATATCCATAGATTATGGTGATAAAAGTTGGATGAATCTCCTAAGATGGACGGATGAGTATATTCATCGAGTGAATAATTTTCTTAATCTAGGTTGGCAATGGGGTTTATTCTCTGTTCTAGGATATTTAGGGAAAGATTATAAAAACATATAAGACTATATTCGTATAGTTCCCTAAATATCTTAAGATAGAGAATAAACTTCATTGCTATTTCCCATAGGTTCCTATCAAATCATCTTGTTGTTGCTAACTTTTTGCATTCTTATCTTGATCTGGTATGCTTGTAACATTCTCTATTTTAATAAATTTTGCTTATTCCTCTAAACTACTGTTGGGAAGGGTCAGTAACATATGCTATGTTATTCTTTTTTAGTAGCTTGCATACACATTTGATATCTAAATTTGGGTCTACATAATGTGTTTATCTGTAGAAAAGCTAGGCTCATGACTAGCATCTTGTATGGCCAATCTTTTCTTTTCTTTTTTGTTCCATATATTTTGTCCAGACATTCAATATCTTTGGGTGTGCTATGAGCATTCTTCGACCGGATTCTCTTGAAGGGTAATGACTTTATTTATCCTCTTTTGTAGGTGGAGTAGATCAAGAAATGGAAGATGAAGGCAGTGAAGATCTAGACCTTACTTAAGATTAATTTTGAATTGCTATAGATGAATGTTCTAGGAATCTTTTGTTAACAACATTCTGATACTTACTATCTTGAAATGTATTAAACTTATGCACTTGGTGTAGAATATTTGCTTTATTGATATTATTAGCTTGTTGGACAATTTATATTATTAATAATTTCATTTTATGATGTATTTAAGTTTTAGTGTTATTATAATTTATTATATATATAAAAATTTATTTACAACATGGGCTATATTTCAATTTTAAATGAGTTGTTACAATAGCCTACCAGAACCGTTGCAATAGGACACAAATGACGTTCCATTAGAGAATGTAAATCGTTGCAATAGGTCCGGTAAACTGTTCCAAAATGTCCTATAAACCATTTCAATATCCATACATAACCGTAACAATAACTTTCATAAGTGTTACATTAGATATATTGTAACGGTTAAGAACCGTTGCATACACAATATAGTAACGATTTTAAACTGTTCCAATTGGAAAGAATAATCGTTCCAACAGAGCAAGGGCAAAACCGTTGCGATAGACGTATCTACAACAATGGAGATGCAAACCGTTGCAAGAACCGTGCCTATAGCTCTATTGGCACGCGGGCTGATAGAACGGTCTGTAAACCTTTCCAATATCTCTATGGCAATGGTTTATCTACCTACTGGAATGGTTTTCCATGTGTTATTATAGACTAATTTTTCAGTAGTGAAACGTATATCAGAGGATGTGATTGTAAAGATGATTATACAAGCTATACACTGCAGAGAAAGCAAAGTACCAAGACTAGCAAAGAAGATGGCCATCCTAAACTTCTATCCATGAAGTAATAAGGAGAAGGTCTAACCAGGTGCAAGAAGATACATGATGCTAAGTAGTAAAGATTTCAGAAGGTTAGAGTTAGTAGAAGAGGCTATAAATGCACGCTAAAGCTGGGGCTGCATGTCCAACTTTAGGGTGATGACATACTTGTACAAATTATTCAGATAAATAGAAAGCTTATTTACCAAAAAAAAGGTTATGATTTTTTCATGTGTTTATATACATGATGATTTTCCTCAACTTAGTTGACGGACTTCGATTGGCTTAGAAATTGGTGGATCCATTGGATACGACCTTGTGCTTTTCTAGAGTTGTTTGACGAACTTTGATTGGCCTAAAAAATGACATATTTTTTTAGTATTTCGGGATCATAAGAATACTATGTGCGGCCGCATGAAAATATTAATTAGTGATTATATTTATTTTTTCGTGTGTTTATAAACATAATAATTTTCATGCGTTTATAAACATAATAATTTTCGTGAATTTTGTTGATGGATTCTGATTGGCCTAAAAATTAGTGAATTCATCAGATACAGCCTTGTGAGCAATACTCACCATGACTAACATCATTTTTATGTCGAGTTTTTCGTGTATTTATATACAAGATGCTTTTCCTGAGAGTCGTTGACGAACTCTGATTGGCCTAAATATTGGTAAATCCATCGGATACGACCTTGTGAGTAATATTCTCCCTGACTTAAATAGTTCTTTAGCATTTGGGGTCATATGAATATAATGCACGGTCACATAAAACAGGAATTAATAATTATATCCATTTTATCATGTGTTTATATACATGGCGATTTTATCAATTTGATTGATGGACTCCAATTGACCCAAAAATTAGCGGATCCATCAGATGCAACCTTGTGAGCTATTTCCAGGACTAACATTGTTTTTCAGCGTTTTGGGGGTCCTAAGGATACTATATACAACCACATGAAACATGAATTAATGATTATATTAATTTTCATATTTTTATATACATGTTGATTTTCCTAAATTTGGTTGGTTGACTCCTTTTGGACAAAAAATTGGTGGATCGATTGGATACGACCTTGTGAGTAATACTCATCATGACTAACATTGATTATTTTTGTTTTGGGGTCATAAAATAGGAATTAATGATTATGTCCATTTTTCTATGTGTTTATATACATAATAATTTTTTGAGTTTGGTTGACGGAATCCGATTGGCCTAAAAATTAGTGGATCCGTTGGATATGACCTTTTGAGAATTACTCTACATGACACTATTTTTTTTAGCATTTTGGGGCCATATAAATATTATGCACGGCCACATGAAACAGGAATAATAACTATGTCCTTTTTATCCTGTGTTTATATACATGATGATTTTTCTGAATTTGGTTGACGGACTCTGATTGGCTTAAAAATTGGTGGATCCATCTGTTACGATCTTGTGAGTAATACTCACCGTGACTAACATAATTTTTGGATGTTTTTGAGTCATAAAATAAGAATTAATGATTATGTCCATTTTTTCATGTGTTTATATACATGATGATTTTTCTGAGTTTGGTTGACAGAGTCTGATTTGTCTAAAAATTGATGGATCTATCTGTTACGGTCTTGTGAGCAATACTCATCATGACCCGTATTGTGTTTTAGCTTTTCGGAGGCTATAAGAATATTATGCATGACCACATGACAACCTACATTTTATTCTTCCAGTTCGCGGCTTATTCTATAATTAAAATTGACAAACTCAAGTGTTAAGATAATTTGTCTTTTATTTTTTCCTTTTTGACCGATCTTGAACTGTAAAGTAATATATCTATCTATACTATATTAAAAGCACGAAAATCCTTAGCGAAATATCGTTCGCCTTTTTTACCCGTTAAAAATAAATTTTACATAGACAAAATTGTAATTTGGTTATTATCCTAATATATAGGACTTTAAAATTAATTTATTTTTCTATTATTAAATATATCCTTATTTGAATTATGTAAGAAGTTCTAATATTAAGGACTCTAAGGTAGGTATTATTTGGGGAAATAGAAGTAATATTACGTTTCTTTTCCTTGTGTATCCGACAACAAATTTCAACAAAAATACGTTTCACATTCATTCTTCTTATATTGGGGACTTATATAATTTAATAAGATATACTACTAAAATTAAGAGATTTGGTACCTAATTAATTATATATTTTAATTATTAATATAGTTTTTAATTATAACAAAAATTTGATAAAGAAAATAATATATTGTTCGAATAGGAAAAAAGTTCAAAAATAATTTATATATTCTGTTAGTTGCACGTGTACCTATATCAATAAATATATAATTTTTAATAAATATGTAAATATTATTAAATAATATAGTTGAGTTATTGAAAAAATATTAAAAAAATATAAATTCCTAAAAATAATGAATTTTAATCTCACTTAGCTAGCTCAGTAAAATTATTGATAGAGCTAGCTTAGTGAGATTAACATTCGTTATTTTCAGGAACTTATAATTTTTAATATTTATTCAATAAGTCAAAACACAATATTTAACAATATTTGCGTAATCTTTAAAAATTAAATATTTACTGATATAGGTACACACGCAAAGCACGTACCCTAAGACTAATTCACTAAAGATCATATGTGGTTGCAAAGATATAAGTCTAGAATTTCAAGTTTACCAGATTGTTATATCAAGTAAATAAAACGTTTTAATTTGTGCTTGACAACTTTCTTCGGTTTATCCATGCCAAATGCTAACTAATTTTCTAGATTTTCTTTCTTTAATTTATTGTTCATAATTTTTTAGATTCTTTCTTTTATTTTATTGTTCTGAGACAAACATAATGTCGGGCCCGTGCAATGCACAGACATACCACTCTAGTATATTAAGAAATCCACTGTATATTGATAAATATCTGACGAGCTTAATTATTATTATAAATTAACTTGAAATTACTATATGAATTAATAAACTTTAAATCTTTTATCCGCGTCTGCTCATGCTTGTGGGGACTTGATAGTTCTAGTTCTAGTAGATGGCAAGAGAAAGAGCACTAAAATGTGTGGTGGTGGGGAAGTCCAATGGGCCAACAAGCCCACCACTTTTGACTAGCACATTCAGAGTGTGACTTCGAACCACTTCACTTGGACCATACCTTTGTCACAATTTTTGTACTAGCAGCTCACTTGCATCTTATTGTCCTTCCTCTTTATCGATAGGATCTTTAAAGACATACAGAGTGCAATAATATATGTGTACAAGTAGCTAGGAAGTTTAGTTACTTTGGGACAAGAAAGAAAGAGATTAGAGAGGGTTATCTAGAAATAGGGTCTGAGGTAGGGGTGAGCATCGGTCGGTTCGGTTATGAATATTATCGGTTTAGCATATCGGTTATCGGTTTACAAATTTGATAAACCGATAACCGTACCGATAAGATATTGATTATCGGTTATCGGTTAATCGGTTATCGATCATTATCTGTTCGGTTATCTGTTTACCCGATAAGATAACTCAATCTAGAGTTAAGCAAAAAAGAGAAGACAATTCACTGGAGTTAAGCAAAAAAGAGATGAATTCACATATAGTATACTACCCATTTTTGTGTTATGTCCCGTGGTCACAACTGGAATAGTATTAATTCTTCAACAACAGTTATCCAAATACATTAATAATAATACAAAGTAGTAGCCATTTCACCTTAAAATTAACAAGTCCAAACATATAGTACTAACAGTCCAAGATAAACTGGATATTGTTTGTCAAATGCCTAACTTGAAAAAAGAAACCATAAAGCAAAATCTTGATCTGTGCATGGGCAATACTAACACGGAAATGAAAAACACCTAGAAGGCAAGAAAATATTGTCCTGTTGTCAAAGCTCAGCACTATACAGAAGAATAATGTTCAAAAATATCCCTGAAACAGACGAAGATTGTCGATTGAGAATTGATAAGTGCGAAGAGAAATTGGTAGTAGGTATAGGCTGCACTACGTGAGCCCACAAAATTAAGGAACGAAAATAAAAAAAATCATTAACAGTCAAAAGTACCAATTTGAAGATGAATTTCGTTATAGAAATTAAAAGCCTAATGTATAATACTAAAGACTTACGCTAGGAGTAACTAGTAAGGTCTATAAAGATTGAAGATGAAGCAACTGAAGAGTGCGACTGAGAAAGAATAGGAGAGAATGAACTGAAGCCCTAGCATATGTATATACTTAAAGTAAAGTCATAATTTTATTAATTCTTATTGGATTATCGGTTAACCCATTAACAAAATTGGCAAACCGAGGCCCGAACCGATAACCCAATAGTGAAAAAATTCTAAATCGTTACTGAACCGTTAACCCAATAACCCGATACCGATAATCCAGTAAATAATTAACGGTTCAGGTTATCGGTTTTACCCGATATATGCCCAGCTCTAGTCTGAGGAGGACAATGTGTACGCAGACCTTACCCTACCTCATAAAGATAGAGAGGTTGTTTCCGATAGACCCTCGGCTCAAGAAATAGTGAAGATAAAGCAACCAAGTAGCAAAAAATATTAGCAACTATGTTACATGGTAACGGGAGTGAATGCCACAACATGCATAATAAAGAACCATAAATAGAAAAATACAAAAATACTCCTAGTACTACTGGTCGGCCAGGAGGAACACACTACTATCTGTCAACCTACAACCCTAATCATCGACCTGCAAACCTTCCCAGTTATTCACCTATACGATCCACTAAAATATGGGTTGGATAATGAACTTATTAAAAATGAGTCAAATATGGATAAGATTCATATTATCCATTTAAAAATGGATAATCAATGGATTTAACTTTTATATTTGAAAAGACTCAACTTAGGGATTCCTCAAATTTGGGAGACTAGGAGTTTTAGCCAAAGTAATCATATTCAAGAAGCCATGGATAATATGAATGTTCATATTATTCACCAATTAATCCATTTTGTATTTGTATTAAATATGGGTCGAATCAAATAATTTTTCCATTTTTACGTTATCCATTTTCGACTTGCCCATATCCAATCCGACTCGCGCCCGTTTGCTATCTAAGAAGATTTCAATTTGGCATTTCATATATGGATGAGATTCTTGTTTAATTTGGTATATATCTCATTCTTTCATATGTCGCTACATGAGGCCAAATTTAAGGGTATGGTCAGTGAATATTGAGAATTTTTTAAAAGCCAAAATAAACACATAACAAAGAAAAATATATAATACTAGCAGAGGAGTTGCTCTGATGGTAAGCAACCCTCACTTCTAACCAAAAGGTTGTAAGTTCGAATCACCCCAAGAGCAAGGTGGGGAGTTCTTGGTGGGAAGGATGCCGAGGGTCTACCCCCCTTAGGGGTAAGGTCTGCGTACACACTACCCTCCCCAGATTCCACTAGCGGGATTATACTGGGTTGTTGTTGTTGTTACGTAAGTAGTGACATCTTTTTTTATTTTTTCAAAAGAGTAATATATAAGGAGTATCAGTACATGACTACAAGCTATATAGATTCTATATATTATGCATAGTTTCTAATATGTCTGCATTTAGAACATCTGTGACAAACGTAGAAGAAACTCAAGATATAATATATTACTAGCAGTTTTCCTATGACATAATTGTGGTAATAAAATAATATTAAATTTTCTTTACTACGCTATATATGTATGCCAAATCCTAGGATTCATGCTTATTTAATTTTTAGCTATGTAATTTGATTGTACACAACCTTATTCATTTAAACATGATTAATCTACCTGCAGCCAAAAGAATAATGATAAATTTAATCTGACGGAAAACAAACGTTTCAAATATTTAAAACTCTATAGTGTGAGCTATTGATCACTTTTAGCCTACACTAGAAATTATTTATATTTTGTAGCCGAAAGTATATAAAATTTGTATAATTTTTGTATATAACATACATAATATATATATATATATATAAAATATACAAATATATATATATATTTCGACTATTATTTTAAGAAGAGCTATACAATATCATTTTCTCAAATAATCACATTGGTCCACAGACGAGGTATGTATGGTTCTTGAATAATATGTTGTAACTAACCAATAATCCTCCTAAATTTAGGTAGAACCTATTCTTTTGTTTTATAACATGTAGTTTGGAAGTGTGGCTATTGGGTGCTTGTGGAGGGGTGGTCCTCTTGTGGTCTAATCATTGTCCAAAACAAACTTTATTTGAGTTGGGACTTTGAGAAGAATTGCCTATATAGTGAGTGAGGGAGCTTGAAGAAGAAAAGATCGGGTGCGAATTCAGAATTTAAAGTTTAAATAAATTCAAGATTGTAGCTTATTTGCGTTGCTAAGTTAATAATTTATATATATTTATTGAATTTCATAAATCAAATACTAAGTTTACGTTAAACATTTAGATTCAGATGAACCCGAAATCACAACGTACATCCTCTCCTAAAAAAGAATGTTACCTTTTTTTAATGAATATGATAATGTTACTCAATCATGCAGGCACAATTGTATAAAGGTGATTGATCTTTTAGGTACATGAGTGTGACATATGCTAGTTTTCCCACCCAAAAACAAAAGAAAGAAAGAATGATTTTCTTCCCAATAGTTTGTGTTATATGGATATGATTTGCTAAAGAAAATTGCATAATACTTGCTGATTGATTTTTCTTAGAATTTTCACCAAAACTGGATGCTTGAATTGTATATTATATCCTGTCCCAATTCACAAATGTCAAGTCCTCCTTTACTCTTCTTAAGCGACAAACATATACTTAACATTAACTAAATTCTAGCAAACAATATTGTACCATATCTTATCGGATTTCATTATTATATATACTGTATACAACATAAATACTGTACATATACAACCCTTTTGTTTTTTTGTAAGAGTGGAAATCCGCAGCCGCTACAACCTCTGCCACAGCCTCTGACCTTCGGATGAGCACTCTGTGGTGAGCGCTTTGTGCGCAATGGGTAAACCTCCCCCTGTGTAATAGCCTGCAAACCACACAGGGGATGTAAATCGCACTAGGCACGCCCTGCAACATGCTCAACCCAGAAGGCATTGAGGGGGGATTCGATCCCAGGCCATCCGTATGGATTACCACCCTCCAAACCAACTGGTCTAATTTTTCAGGACTCTCTAAAATGCTAGAGAGCCTACGTCGGATGTCTGAAACTATACTACTTTTGAAGGATCTGACACGCACCCGTCAACATTTACGGAGAGTTCGAGCAACATATGATTTCCAGAGTATTCAATATAGATAGACTATAGAGCATTTTTTTTATCCTCAACCATTGAATGTAACATATGTTTTGGGGAATAATATAAATGTAAAATGTGTACAATCATGTCAATTTATAAGAAAACAACATAAACCGAGAATATGGGAATATTATATCAAGAAACTGTTCACACACAGTTGCATTTTAGGCAAGTTATGCTCTGGATTTCTAGAGAAAGGAATATGTCAAAGAAAGATGTTAGCTTCTTTATCTTAGTAAACTATTGGGCTTCAAATGAAAATTCTCTTTTTAAGTGTTGGGTCAAAACCATATTCCACAATCTATTTTAAGTTGAAATAGTATAAGATATTATATCAAGGGAAATTAGAAGATATTATTGGACATAAGAAAGGTCACGGACAGACCAAGATTCACCTAAACTATAGCATGTGATATTTTACAATTAATTCCAAAAACATATAAAAGAAATAGGAAATACACTCTCTTCTAGATTTTGACTTATTCTTGAATAATTTTTGGCTATTAATTAAGTAAAAAGACGTTCATGAAAAAGAAAGAACTAATGTCATTTTCACCTTATACTTTATTCAATCAAAAATTGCAGCTTGAGAACTCCTCTTTTTTTATTTTTCCTTTTGGCAGCATATTAATCTTTAGTCACGGCAAACTTTTGACAAAAAAGAATACCTAGCTAGTTTACATCCTCATACAAAGAAATTAATATAGTAATGTTCTGACTGAAACATCCAAATTCGTGATCAGGTAATTAAGAATTTGGCCATGCTATAAGGTGCCATTCTACATGCTTTGAACTTGAGAAAATTAATAGGGCAAAAGTTACGTATTAGCGTATTAGAAATTCGGTAAAAACCGACCACGGTCGACCGACTAATTTTGATCGGTCAAAAACCGGCCAAAAAAACGACCAAAATTGGTCTAGTGGTAGAATAGTATCCTGCCACGGTATAGACCCCTACTCGATTCCCGGATGGTGCATTTTTTAATTACATAATTAAAAAATTGACCAACTTTGATCAGTTTTTCTGGCAATTTTTTCTTTAATTTAATTGACCGACCAAAGTTGGTTGGTAATTTCCGACCAACTTTGGTCGGTATGCCCTTCCGACCTTCAAAATACCATCCGCACGTAAATGGTCGCATTTTGGACGGTTATTGGCCATTACCGACTAACTTTGGTTAGTTTTTTTGGATGATTTTGCCCGAATTTCTAGTAGTGTAGGCCAAATATATTTACAGTTGCTAGTCAAATATTCAGAAAATATACACTTATTAGGTATATAAAAATTATACATTTTATCAGATTATTTTTGGGAGCAACTATACATTATAATTTTCCCAAATTAAACTTAATATACTTTGGTAAGAATCCACTTTTGCCGAATTGAATCATTTAGCGGCGGACCTTTCGGCAAGTAGTAGTTTTTGTACTAAGATACAATTACCCAATGTAATGATGTTTTGTTCTTCACAATCCTTCTCTCGGTGCATAAATTGGTGACTTTAAACTTTTTACATTACCTCAATAATTAAGCTAAGGTGATTCAACCCTCTGCAAAGGAATTACGAAAACTAATTTAATGATGCACTTTTAATATCGTGATGCTCAAAGGCAGATCTAGACTTTCAAATTTATGGGTTCCTATAACGATCTCAAATTAGTAATTGAGTTCACAATTAAATATTTAATAAATTTTTTAATACATATATAAGGACTATGCAAAAGCATTGGTGATGCTAATAATGATTATGAGACAAATGGTGTATGTTTCTTACTAATAATATATTTAATGCGATGATATGTATTAATTGTATTAGTTAGATAGCTTGAATATACAACGACATATGATTTTTCTACTCTAAAGTAAGGTTTAATCTGCCACATTGTAAAGCAAAAAACAAAACCATATCAGTTCATAATAGTAGTATAGGAGTTGCAATATTGATAATAAAAATTGTAAGTCTTATATATGTTTAATGATAGACAAAAAGAAATTTTTTGATAAGCTATAACCTCTACTAAACTCATGTTGATGTAACTAACATAAAATACTAGTTAATTTAGGAGAATTACTGGGAAAATGAATTTACAACAATCATAACTTATATCATCAGTCATCGAAAATTCTCACAAGACGGATGAACTCCCTTATTTTTACAATCTAGATATTGATGCAGATAATTTTCCTTTTGAACTCGCGCCATCATGTGTAATTGGAAAAAGCTCTTTTCCAAGACCCATAATGGTATATTATATTATAATAGAATTTTAAGAGGTGGACTAACCAATTGATTAACGGACTAATTAACATCCCTTAAGGGTGGATCCGGCCCAATAATAATTTTCTAACACATGTGATATTTAGAAAATTAACTGGAATCATCAAAATAATAATTAATGACTACAAAACTTCTCTATTTTATTTTATTTTAAAAGTTTAATAAACGGATCGGAATAGCACTTCTTACTAAACAAAAATGTAGAAACAAGAGGAATAACATGATAGAGAGTAAGGGAAGCAGTTAGTTGTTGGAAGCACTGTAGGGTCCACTAGTTAGTTAGGAAGTTGGTAATTAATCATTGATGTATAAATACAGCTGTACAGAGTATAAGAGTTCGAGCTATGGTTAATCATTGATGTAATTAATCATTCTTCCTCTTACTGATTCTTTGAAATCTAACATGGTATCAGAGCTTCGAGCTATGGATTGAAGTTCGCAAATTGATTCGAATTTGTAATCATCTCCTCTATTCTCTTCTCTGTTCAATTCTCTTCTTCGCATCTCAATTCGAAGCCCTAAGTAGTCAAAAATAGCGGTCGACAACTCTGAGCAGGAAACAACTGCAACTATGACTGAAACATCTCAAGTATTATCAGAGGATGAATTTGAAGAAGGAATTTAGATTGCAGTCACTCATCCTCTCTATTTGGCACCTACTGATATGAGTGGAATCTCACTGATTTCATTTCAATTAACAGATAACTTCTTGTTGTGGTATGGGTCTATGAGAATTGCTCTTCTAGGTCGAAATAAGCTCAGGATGGTAGACGGAAGGTGGAAGAAGGAGAGATTTTGAGAAATATTGGTATTAATGGGAAAGGTGTAATGCAATCGTGTTATCATGGCTGATGAATGTTGTAGCATCGACTTTGATTAGTGGAACTGCATATGCGACCAATGCCCACACTGTGTGGATGGACTTGCAAGAGCACTTTGACAAAGTAAATGACACTAGATGCTACAATCTACATAAGGAAATTACAACTCTAATACACAGTATCTCCCCTATCACTGTGTATTATTCGAAACTCAAGGACTTATGGGATAAGACTAAAGACCTAGTGCCACAACCTGGCTGTGACTGCCCTAAAACTAAGAAATTTATTGAATACCTTCACAGACAAAAGTTGTATCAATTTCTTATGGGCTTAAATGATTCCTACTAGTATTGCTTTACTAGCCTTGTGGACAACCAACCTCTAGTTCACAAACAAAAGTTGAACTTTGGTCTCAAGCTAATGCAGCAGGTACTAATATTGCTTTACTAGCTTCCACTAGTCCACAAGAGTGGATCATTGACGCAGGAGCAACTAGCCACATGGTGTCTAATGTCAATCTATTAAATAAAGCTTTTATAGTTGAACCCTACTCTAGAAAAGTTGTATTACCAAATGGAGCTATCACCCAGGTGACTCATGTTGGAGACAGTCAAACATCAAACAACAATACCCTAAAAGAAGTATTCTATGTGCCATAATTCAAGTACAACTTGCTGTCACTATCAAAAATGACAAGAGACTTAAGGTGCTTTGCCTCTTTCTGTCCTGATTTTTGTGTGTTTTAGGATCTCTTCAATGGTAGGGTGAAGGAGATTGGTAGAGAAAGAGATGGCTTGTACTTCCTACAACAACATGGAAATAAGAGACTGACTGTTGTATCTTTGGCAGCTGTTAGCTCAAAGACTGACTTCTGAACTAGTTCTACTGATATGGTTTTGTGGCACAGGAGACGTGGCCATGTGTTCATTATTGTTCTGAGGAAACCTTTTCCTGTAAAACTAGCTAGTATTACCAATACTGTCAATAAATGTTGTGTTTGTCCTTGTGCTAAATAGTTCAGGCCACCATTTCCTACTAGTAGTATCAAGAGTACAAGTGCATTTGATCCCATTCATGTAGATGTTTGGGGAACTTATAAAACTGCAACCTTTAATGGTTATAAATACTTTCTCACAGTGGTTGATGACTTCACTAGAATGACTTGGCTCTTCCTATTGAAATTAAAATCTAATGTTTGTGTTGTGTTGCCACAGTTCATTGCCTTTATGCATACACAGTTTAATAAAACAGTTAAGATGGTAAGGTTTGATAACGACATTGAATTTCTAAAATTCAGTATGTAGAACTGTGTTCAAAAACCTTGGCATCATCCATCAAACTACATGTGCCTACACTCCTTAGTAAAATGGAGTAGCTGAGAGGAAGCACATGCACCCCCTAGAAGTCACCAGAGCTATGAGATTTCAAGCTCACATTCCCATTAAGTTCTGGGGTCATTGTGTTCTTACTGCAGCATATCTGATTAACAAACTGTCATCCTCAGTATTGAAGGGCCATTCACCTTATGAGTTGTTGTACAACAGGAAGTTTTAGCTGGGACATCTCAGAACTCTTGGCTGCTTGTGTTTTGCAAGGTAAGTACAGGAGACAAACAAGTTTATGCCTAGGGTAAAGCCTGTTGTGCTCATAGAATTCGCATACACTCAGAAAAGTTACATTCTCTTGGATATTCTTACACAAAACTTCTTTGTTAATATGGATGTTTCTTTTAGAGAGGATGTCTTCTCATTCAAAGACTCTCATTCTGTCACTCCTCCTATATTCATGCCTCCTTCTTCATCTCCTATCTGTGAAGAAGTTTCCTCAGATGTTAGTCATTCTTCTCACACCAATTCACCTATTCAATCAATTGGTGATAACTTTTCTCCTACTTTGTCTGAAGGTATGCCTAGTCCTTTGTCTAATGCAATTGAGACCTGTCCTACTCTGAGGAGTTCTCTCAGAACCAAACATCCTTCATTATGACTCAAGGACTTTGTCACTCTGCCTACAAACATTTACACCCCATATTCTATTGCCAACCATATCTCATATGAAAGTTTATCTCCCTCTTATCAGTCTTACCTTGCAGTTTTCTCTACTATTGTGGAGCCTACCTCATATGAAGAGGCTGTCAAAGGCCTAAGGCGGGTGGAGACTATGAAAGCTGAAATAGCAGCTTTTGAGGCTAATCACACCTGGGAGGTTGTATCACTTCCTCTAGGAAAGATGCCTATTAGTTGTAAGTGGATATTCAAGGTAAAATACAAAGCTACAGAGGAGGTTGAAAGGTTTAAAGCCATATTAGTGGCTAAGGGGTACAATCAGCAAGAAGGGATTGATTATCAAGAGACTTTCGGTCCAGTTGTTAAGATGGTTACTGTTAGAACCATCCTATCTGTTGCAGCCTAAGAATATTGGCACATTCATCAAATGAATGTGTACAATGCTTTTATTCAAGATGATTTGCCTGATGAAATTTATATGACTCTTCCTCAGGGTTTTGAGTCAGGGGGAGACCAGACCAGCTTGCAGACTCTTGAAATCCCTATATATCCTTAAGCAGGCACCTAAGCAATAGAATGCAAAGCTATTAGAAGCATTGATTAGTTTTTATTTTATGCAAAGTCAACATGATCACTCTCTATTTGTAAAGGGGACTGAAAGTTGCACTGTTGTTATACTATTTTATGTGGATGATATGCTCATCACTGGGCCTGGTTTGACCCTAGTAGAAAAGACCAAAACAACATGACAAAAGGCTTTTAAGATGAAGGACTTAGGGGAGTTAAAATACTTCTTTGGAATAGAGTTTGTAAGGTCATCACAGGGCCTTCTATTGCATCAAAGAAAATATACATTAGAACTTATTTCTGAACTTGTCTTAGGTGCTGCAAAGCCTGCTGCTACACCTCTTGAATTAAATGTGAAGCTCACTACTCAGGGGTATAATGAACATACAAGCACAATCAATAACTTGGATGATGCATTGTTATCAGATGCTACTAGGTACCAAAGATTATTGGGCAAACTCCTATATTTGACAGTAATAAGGCCAGATATTGTATTTAGTGTTCAAACACTCAGCCAGTTTATGCAAAAGCCTAAGAAATCTCATATGGAGGCAACCCTTAGGGTGATCATATATGTTAAGAATCATCCTGGGCAAGGAGTGCTCTTATCAAGTCAAAAGAAAGGTGTAATCTCAGGCTTCTGTGATGCTGATTGGGAAGCATGCCCTTTGACTAGGAAGTCTGTGACTGGTTTTTTCATTAAGTATGGAGATTCACTGATATTATGTAAATCAAAGGGCAAAGTACAATTTGTAGAAGCTCTGCAGAATCAGAGTATAGAAGCATTGCCACGACACTAGCTGAATTATTCTAGATATTTGGATTACTCAAAGACATAGGGATAGTGTTTGACTTGCCTGTAACCATCTACACTGAGAGTAAGACAGCCATACAAATAGCTGTCAATACTGCCTTTCATGAAAGGACCAAACACATAGAAATTGATTGCCACTTCATACGACAAAAAAAATACAGCAAGGGTTAGTCAAGACACAGAGTATGTGGGAACCAAGGAACAGTTGGTAGATATGCTAACTAAAGGTTTGCCTAGAGTACAACATGAGTACTTATTGTCCAAGCTAGGCTTACTTGATATCTTCATACCACCTAGCTTGAAGGGGAGTTTAGAAACAAGAGAAATAATATGATAGAGAGTAAGGGGAGTTAGTTGGTGCACAGTAATTACAATTAGTTATTGGAAGCACTGTAGGGTCCACTAGTTAGTTAGGAAGTTGGTAATTAATCATTGATATATAAATCCAGCTGTACAGTTACATTGAAAATACAAAAAATCATTTCTTTCATTTCTTCTTCTTCTTCTTCTTCTCCTCCTCCTCTTTCTCTCTCCGTGTGTGTTCTTCCCAATTCTAGGGTTCTTCCTCTCACTGATTCTCTGAATTCCAACTAACAAAAACCAAAGAAAGATAAACTCCACTTAACCAAGGAGTAATTTTCTTATCGTGAGGAACTACTTTAAATGAAAATTCGCAACTATATGAATTCGAGCCCATATGGCTATGAATTTGTTTTTTACTTTTTTTCGAAAGCAGTGTTTGGCCATAAAAAATTTAATTTTCACTTGAAAATGCATTTTGGAATTTTTTAAAAATTTAAAAAACTCAAAAAAATAGTTTCTCAAAATTTTCACTCAAATCACTCACAAAAATTCAAAAACAACCCAAAATAATATTCATATCCAAATACAACTCTAATTTTCAAATACTAATTTTCACCTTTTTCCTGAAATTTTACAATTCTTATGTCCAAACGCCCACGAAATCTAAAGGCTTCAAAATTTGCTTGTAGAGAAACACCAATGGCAAAAAGATATAAAGGAAGAAAAGTTGTCCACGTCCTCAGACAACCCAGGCCATCTAATAGTAGCCACGTTACAATATTACATGCAAACCCTTGTCCCTTTAACCTAACCATACTATGTGGTCACCTCGTAAACCCTCCCCCCCCCCCCCCACCCTCTTTTTTTTTCCGGCCTTCTTTTTCTTAACTTCTTTCTTTATCAATATTAATCTCAAAATTTCAACTGGTCCCCAAAATTTCCTCTTAAAAAAAATAAAAAAAGAAGTTCACAAGTTTCCAGTTGAATTATCCCCACTAACCTCACTCCCTCTTCCCTATATATAAATCTTCCACATTTTACACTCTCGTGTAATTTCACTCTCTTTTGTTCACTCCTTTTCTTCTTCCTCTTCCCCAAAAAAACACACTTTCTCACTAGTCCTTTTTTTTAACTCTCTGATTTCCATCAGAAATAGAAACATTTCTGAGATAAGTCAGCACCACACTGCAGAAAAACATATATCCCTTTTTTTAGTCAGTAGTACTACAAACAGTTCAGTTAAATAACGGTTTTTCTTCTCTACATTCACTCTCCATTACGATATTTTCTTGATTTTTCTCAAGTTTTGCAAAAATGATCACTTGGCACGATCTATATGTTGTGTTATCAGCAGTTGTTCCTTTATATGTTGCTATGATCTTGGCTTATGGTTCTGTCCGTTGGTGGAAAATCTTTTCTCCTGATCAATGTTCTGGTATCAACAGATTTGTGGCTATTTTTGCAGTCCCTTTACTTTCTTTTCACTTTATAGCCTTGAACAATCCTTATGAAATGAACTTCCGTTTCATTGCTGCTGATTCTTTACAAAAGGTTATTATGTTAGTGGTGCTTTCATTATGGGCTAATTTGACAAAAAATGGTAGCCTAGAATGGAGCATTACAATATTCTCACTTTCTACACTTCCTAATACTCTTGTTATGGGAATTCCTTTGTTAATTGCTATGTATGGTGAGTATTCTGGTAGTTTAATGGTACAAGTTGTGGTGTTACAGTGTATTATTTGGTACACCCTTTTGCTTTTTTTGTTCGAATATCGTGGGGCTAAGATGCTTATTATGGAACAATTTCCAGAAACTGCTGCTTCCATTGTTTCATTTAAAGTGGAATCTGATGTTGTTTCTTTAGATGGCCATGATTTTCTTGAAACTGACGCTGAAATTGGCCAAGATGGTAAACTTCATGTTACTGTAAGAAAATCAAATGCGTCTAGGAGATCATTTGCTATGGATCATAGACCATCAAATTTAACTGGAGCAGAAATTTATAGCTTAAGTTCTTCAAGAAATCCAACTCCTAGAGGATCTAATTTTAATCATAATGATTTTTACTCTATGATGGGTTTTCCTGGAGGAAGATTATCCAATTTTGGTCCTGCGGATAATATGTATTCTGTTCAATCGTCTCGGGGTCCAACCCCGAGACCATCTAATTTTGAAGAAAACTGTGCTCCAGGAGGTCTGATTCAGAACTCTCCGAAGTTTGGATTTTTTCCGGCGCAGACTGCTGCGCCAGGATCTTATCCTGCACCGAATCCCGAAATTGCTTCGACAGTACCTAAAAGTACAAAATCTCAGCAACAACAAAATGTACAAGTACAAAAGCAGGATGTACAACAACAGCAGCAACAGCCGAATGCTAAAGGAAATAATAATCATGATGCTAAGGAACTTCACATGTTTGTTTGGAGTTCAAGTAATTCTCCGGTGTCGGAAGCCGGCGGCCTCCACGTGTTCGGCGGCAATGATTTCAGTGCTAATGAACAATCTGGTCGGTCCGATGGTGCTAAAGAAATTAGGATGTTGGTTTCTGATCATCCTCAAAATGGGGATAATACTAAAGGTACAATTTTTATTTTTTAATTAATTTTAACAGATATGTTAAATTAATTAAAGATTTCATTTTTAAACGTTTGTTAATATTCTTTTATTATTTTATATTTGAAGCCATTCCGCAAAGTGGGGACTTTGTTAGGGAAGATTTTACCTTTGGTGGTGCCAATGGAGGTGGAAAAGATGGAGATGAAGAAAAAGGAGAAAAAGAGGGACCCACTGGACTGACTAAACTGGGGTCCAGTTCCACATCGGAACTACACCCAAAAACCGCCGGAGTTCAAGATTCCGGTGTCGGAAAACAAATGCCTCCGGCCAGTGTTATGACCCGTTTGATTTTAATCATGGTTTGGCGTAAGCTTATCCGTAACCCGAACACGTATTCGAGCCTCATTGGTCTAATATGGTCACTAATCTCATTTAGGTAAGCTAATCATAAATTAAAAAATTAATTACTGTCTCAACTTTTTCAAACATTTTCAGTTGAATAGTGGATATTGTTTAAAAATTTGTCCATCAATTAATTAGGTTGGTTTGTTTGTTTGTTTTTGCAGGTGGCATGTGCACATGCCCAAAATTATAGAGAAATCAATCTCTATTCTCTCAGACGCTGGTCTTGGAATGGCTATGTTTAGCTTAGGTAAGTAATAATCAAATGTCGGCACTAATTCTTGACACTCACATTGTCAAACTTTTAATGCATTCATATTTTCATCTATTTTTGTACTCCCCTTATTTCCAACCACCCATTGCTCTGATGGTAAGCAACCTCCACTTCCAACCGAGAGGTTGTGAGTTCGAGTCTCCCCAAGTGTAAGGTGAGAAGTTCTTGGAGGGAAGGATGCCGGGGTCTATTTGGAAACAGTCTCTCTACCCTAGGGTAGGGGTAAGGTCTGCGTACACACTACCCTCCCCAGACCCCACTAAGTGAGATTATACTGGGTTGTTGTTGTTGTTGTTGTTTGTACTCCCCTTATTTCGTAATGCTTGTCATACCTTTCTCTATCATATACTAAACATTTCTAGTACGTTAAGTTTTACAAATTTGACCATCCAATCATAGAGTAATAGGGTAGTTATATTATCAAAATCATAGTCTTGTGGGGTCGATAAGCTTATGTCTTTACTAGACTAGTGCGAGTAGTATTGTCAAAAGTAGTTGAAATTTAATGGGAGAATTTTGATGAATTGTCTCGACTAATTGAATCAGAATAGACGCTGTTGCATCCGTTCTAAATCTGCCTCTGATTTGGTTATGTTATGAATTGATGAATAGGTCTGTTTATGGCTTTGCAACCAAAGATCATTGCATGTGGGAACACAGTGGCTACATTTGCAATGGCTGTGAGGTTTTTGACTGGCCCAGCAGTTATGGCTGCTGCTTCCCTTGCCGTTGGTCTTCGTGGTACCCTCCTCCATGTAGCCATTGTACAGGTAAATTATGCATTAATTATATTTTTGGTGGCCATAAAATGACAAAATTCTTATCTTTCCTATTTAATGTTTCATTAATATTGCTGCTTCAGAAATAGTTCAGCATTTCATTATGAATGTGATAAAAAATCGTATAATAAGGGGATATTATCACTTTAGCTCGCGTCATAAACTATTTATGTACGGTAGTCAAAAAATATATAAAATTTGTATATAATATACATAATGTATATATACCCCTACCCTGGGGTAGAGAGGCTGTTTCCAAATAGACCCCCGGCATCTTTCTCTCCAAGAACTTCCCACCTTGCTCTTGGGGAGACTCGAACTCACAACCTCTTGGTTGGAAGCGGAAGTTGCTTACCATCAGTGCAACCCCTCTTGTCACCAAAATTATACCAAAAATGTTTATATATTATATACAAAAAATATATATATTTTCGATCATTATTTTGCGAGCGGCTACACAGTGTCATTTTCTCTATTATATTTTTTCATTCTTGATATATCGTAATTGTTGGTTTCTTTTAACATGTTTTTGTAATTTTATATGTTAGGCTGCATTGCCACAAGGGATTGTCCCATTTGTGTTTGCTAAGGAATACAATGTTCATCCAGCTATTCTTAGCACTGCGTAAGTAAAAATTCCTTTGCGCATACATCACTGTATATAGCTTTAATCCTTCATTTTTTTAAAGATTTTTATTCATGTGACAATTTCTCTTTTTCTTTTTACTTTTCAGGGTTATTTTCGGTATGTTGATAGCATTGCCAATCACATTAGTGTACTACATCATTCTTGGATTATAAAATTGTGTCAAGTGAAAGAAAAAAAAGATAACTAGGGCGAAAATGAAGAAAATTGAATATTCACAAGTTGCTGAGTTTGCATCAAATTTAATGGGAATTAAAATCACCCATGAAAATTCCCAGATATTTGGAGCATAGGACAAGATATTTGACTTAAATTAGTTTTGAGGTCCTTATATTTGAAGAAAAAAAATCCAAATGTGCAAACTTAGAGAAGAGCAAAAAGGAGACAAGGAGGAGCAAAACAAGGAAGCAAAATGAATGATTATAGTTTATTTTCTTCCCCATAATTATTACGCTTGTAAATTGTCAATTAGTAGAAATTCAGATTTCTTCTGACTTTTCGAGGTGGAGTGAATGGTAGAATTGTAGTTTCTAGTTCAGTTACTTTTTTTTTCCCTTTTTTATTTAATTAACAACTCGTGTGTATTTAGTTATTGTAATAGTTTGGTTTGTTATTTACTTTCTTTGTAATTACTTTAGATTTTTTAAGGAGTATATGGTCAAAAAAGTTTCATGTCTTGTTCTCATTGTTAATGTGAAAATGATGTACTCCATATGATAAGTGATTTTTTGTTGTTGTTTTCGGATTAAGAAATTTAATTTTTAATATTAATTAATAATGAAATTGATTATAAGAAAAAAAAATAATTAATTCATTCTTAAAATCTGATAAAATCGGATATTTTGAATAATAAAAAAAGTTAGAAAATCACTATCGTAAGAGGAGAAATTTCATAAAAAAGTGAGACATTTCACATTCAAAGTTGAGTATTCACCTCAAAAGAAAAAGCAATAGCTAGATGCTAAAAGAATTATAAAAGAAAAAAGGAAGAGGAAACATTGGGTTGGATCTTTGAAAGTAAATTGTATTTTTTCCGGCTAAGGCTACTATGGATCTTTGCAAATTGCAACTTTATTTTCTTTGGCAACAAAGCACTTTAGCTGTGGGGGCTTTCATTGAGAGCAACGTGAAGTGAGATAACGCTAAAAAAATAACTAGCGACAGTTATGATGAAGTGATAAGTTATCTGTTATTTTAATTAGAAGTTTCGAATTTAAATACGGATTATAGAATTACTTCTGTGAAGGAGTCGTTTACCTCTAATATGACATTCTCGATAACATAACTTTGAATTTAGTCGAACTCTAACATGGAATCCGAATACCATATATAAAAAACAACTCATAACAAGAGTAAAAAGCAGAAAGCTGCGTGAGTCAAAAGCTGTTTACTTTTGGCTTTTGATCTCTCTATTGTCTATATAATGATATTGATGTGCCCATGATCCTACCCTACTCCTAACACTGTAGCATGGGTTGTAATACAATGAACAAATCACCTCAAAAGTTGTCCTACTTTTTTCATTTTCATCACGTTGAAAAAGTCATAGCCAGCATATTCCTAGTAGGGCTGTTCATTCGGATCGGATATCCGAAATCCGAACCGATTCATTCAATTTTGAATTTTGGATTTCGAATTGGATCGGATTTCGGATTATGTTTATTAAAATTTTGGATTTCGGATCGGATTTCGGATTGATATATTTTAATCCAATCCAATCCGAAATCCGAAATTATTAGGACATGTATAAATACTACACTTTAATTTACATCAACCACCAAGTTATTACCTTTACAATTGCTAGATTTAGCTATATTGGCACCATAGTACTTTCATAATTGCATAAACATAAATTTTTCTTAATGTATTGTCTCTATTACAAAGAAAATATACATATTAGTTTAACTTTGAGGCATAATAATACGATCCGATATCCGATCCGATCCAAACTTTAAAATCCGATATAATTCGGATCGGATTCAGATTGCATTTTCTAGAATCCGAAATCCGAAATTCGAATCCAAAATATGCTAAATCTGATCCGATCCGATCCGTGCACGGCCTTAATTCCTAGTTCACGAGTTTAGGTGTATTGACAATGTAAAATCTTCTCTACACTGCTAAAATAATATAGTATTAATAGTTTTAAAATTGAGACTTTATAACTTATGTCATTAGCAAAATGTAAGCTAATCTGCTGCTCGCTTCATGCAGCTTTTTAATGTTTTTTTCTCGAGTATTTTGCGTGATTCACCTATGAGATCATTTGCAATGTCTTTGGATTCAAGAAAATCGATGATAAAATATAGTTAACTATGACTAGCAGGGGCGGAGCTACCCCTTCGCGTATGAGTTCGGCTGAACCCAGTAACTTTGGTTCAAATTCGATATTTGTCTTATAAAATCAATTGATTGTTTACAAATTATTAATTTAAATTTAGAACCCAGTAAGTTAAAAGAACTAGAATCCTGAACCCATAAATTTTAAATTTTAGCTCCGCCTCTGATGGCTGATATCCAATATTTATACTGATAAATCCGATTAATCTGAATTCACATTATATAAGACCTACTATTAAGATAGAACGCTCTCTACCAGAAATTTATTCATTCTCTTGAATATGAGACCTCTAATTAAAGTTGGAGGGATCTCGATCATCCCACCACTCACCTTTATGATTGATCAATAAGCAAATTCTTTCCCGTTATCAACCTTTCTCCAAAATAATAATCCCTCTGTTCCAGTTTACGTGAGCCTATTTTTTTTTTTTGGTCCGTTCCAAAAAGAATGACCACTTTCTAAATTTAGTACCCCTCCGGCCCACAATAAGTGACCAATTTGCTTTTATTTTGGTCCAAAAGTAGTATCCATTTATATAATCAAGAAAGAATTCAATTTATTTTTACAAAATTACCCTTATGTACATATCCTTAAAAAGTTTTCTTGCTCCTCACATTAATATTTAATTAAGGGTAGTTTAGTTATACTAGGTATTTTTATATAGAATTTAGTATTTTCTTAATGGCCGTGCCAAAAACAAATTGGTCACTTATTGTGGACCGGAGTGAGTAACAATTTAGCATAAAACAATTCTACCTTTAATGATAGCTTAAACAACGTAAAAATACTCTGGACCTTTTTTTGACTTGTTTAGGACCACAAATTCCAAAAGTCTTTATTTTTTCTTAAACTCCTTACCCAGTCAAACAGGTTTATATAAATTGGAACGGAGAGAGTAATTAACAAAATAAAATAAAATAAAATTGAACCCTCCATTTCCCCTAGGTCATCGCTCAATCATGGGCGTACGCAAGAATTTTTGTAAGCGGTGTCGAAATTTACAAAAAAAAAATTGGAATATAACTTTGATTAAAAAATAGCCTTAGTCTATTGATTTTATTGAGTTTTAAGTTAGAAAAAGTCTTGAGTTCAATTCTACTTCATAAAAAATTTTAACTACAAAGGCTCTCTCAAATATTCGAAAAAGAAATATATTCTAGTTGAGGTTTGAACCTTTGACCTCTTAGAGAAAAATCAAGAACATTACCAACACACTAAAACATAATTTATGTCAAGTAATGTCATTTGTTCATATTTATTCATTTCCGTACTGTATTAATACTATATTTAACAAAAAATTTCGACGAAGCTGGGTCGCTTCGGCAAGCGTAAATCCGCCCTGCACGCAATCCCAAGTTTTTATCAAAGTAATCCTTCTAAAAGTTCTCAAGGAAGATTGTTTCCAACAAAGAAATGTCACGTAGCACAACATTCTCCTCAATCAAAATAACGTTGATTTTACGTTGTCGTATAGGAAGGGGGCACATGCACTACATTTGCATTTTTCCCGAGCACTTCGATTTACCCGTAACTTTTTACTTTAATTTTTTTACCGTCAGTCTCCCTTGAATTACGGAGTTAAAAACTTTAAAGAGTGAGTGAAAAGTGAAAAAATTAATTAAGTGTCCATTAAATCGCGTGAAACCAACATGCCTTGAAAAGGACCGAACAAAATAGGGGTGTCAATGGTTCGGTTCGGCCGGTTATTTTATAAAATTTGTATCATATCATTTTTTCGGTCATTCTATTATATATAATCAAAATTAGATTTTTCGAAACCGTCTTAATCATGTCGGTTTCTCTTCGGTATCGGTACGGTTCGGTTAATTTTCGGTATTTTTTTAATATCATGTAAAATTCACTAGTAGAGGTAGAATTGCAATAACATACGTTCTTTTATAGGACTTAGCAAAACTCTCTAGACATTTTTACTGTTTAAAGGGTGATGAATTAAAAAAAAGATGGCTAGAGTATAGATCCATCAACTATTCTACAACAGCGTAAAAGAAATCAAACAAAGGCAAAGAAAATATTAATCACACGAGTTGAAAGATATACCAAGCTGGGACTCAAGAATAAAGTTTATAAAAGATTAAATATTCAAAAAGATAAGTCTAAATTATATGAAATGAAATATATTCAATACATTGTAGTTTGCTACTTTGTGTCTTGCTAATAAAGATACTTGAAATAAAGTATTCTATACCGTAATGAGAAACTTCCTCTAATTCTCCTAACTCCATTTAAGGGAAATAAAAAAAAAAGTAGAAATTTGCTAATATTCGATATTATTTATTAAACTTGAAAAGAAAAGTACTTTTACTTAAGGTGTACATGAGTCAATTTGGTTCATGTTTATATATATCAAAATCAAAATCAAAATCAAAATCAAATCAATTGTATTTTTTGGTAGATTCGATTTTGTTAATTTTATCAAATTTTTTGATTTTTTTTTTCCACATAAAATTGTTCCAATTTTACTTTGTTTGAGCTGTAGATAAAGTATTGATAAGTCGATACATGCTCAATAAGAATCGAACATTTGACAAGCATAAAATCTATAATATGAAACTTATCTAAGCTTAACTTTCTCTTATTAAATGGTAACATAATTCATTTTAAAATGTCACTCCAAGTCCACTTAATGAATTACCGTAGTTGTTCCGTATTATTCTTATTATCATCATTCTCGTATTATCTTATTTTTCGCTTTTCTTATTGATTTATTATTTTGCTGTTATTGTTATTGTTCTTGTTTGTATTATTTTTAACATGGCTTCTTCACTACTATTTTTTTGTTCAAACATGTTGATAAATGCTTTTTATGAATCGAGAGTTTATTGAAAATAATTTCTCCATCTTCATAAGATAATAGTGAGCTCCGCGTACATATTTCTCTTTTTGGGAAAATAAAGGATTTTATTAACCAAAATGTAAATATGTACAGCTCAAGGTATAAAAAAACACCCTGCGTACATATTACTTTCCCTAAACCTCGATGTTGTGGCCATACACTGAGTATGTTATTGTTGTATTCTATGTTCACTTCATTTGACTCATGAGAAGTGAGAAGTGACAAATATTTTACATAAGTAAATTAAAATTATGTCCTATGTATTACGTTACGCTTTTATACTCGATCTAAGAGTCTGAGACTTTTTCTTTATTGATTTTCAATTGGAATGACTAAAAAATCAAGAATAAAATTGCATTGAGATGACAAAGAATATTATTTAACAAGTAAAATTACCTTTTTTTTTTCTTTCTTTTACATTTTTCTTTGTTGATGTTATCAAGATGAGATCAGAATTGGATTTTCTTGGCATCAATAATAAAGATATTGTGGTCTCGATTAGTAATTTATTGGTGAAACCAAAAGCTCATTGCCCAAATGCAGAAGCACTGTCTTCGATTTTCTAGGGATTGAGCTTTTGTCCTTTTTCTCTATATTTTTCTTTCTTTTAAATAAGCAAATAGATGTTTTTAGTAAACGTCAAAATAAGAAAAAATTAGGAGACATAACAAACAATCTAACTTCAATTAGCGGAAGAAATCAGTCATTCTTTTCACATATTACATAATTGATAAAATAGTAAATAATTTAGGTATAACCTGGACTTTAAGGACTATTTATGTTTAGCCATAAGGTGACAACATAATATTCAAAGAAGAGACTAACATAATATTCAAAGAAGAAAATTAAATTAATGTAATCATTCTTTTTACAATCTTAATCTTAGTACGAAATCTCAAACGGTTTATTCACACACCACCAGGTCAATTTGAGAAATGGGACCCTATATCACCTACGGTTTTCTAAAGCTCGTCAAAGCTACTTAATATCTATGATCAACAAGGGTCGTAGCGGAGTGATAAGTACTCCTTCATTCTTAATTAAAAGCCTCGAGTTCGAGTCCCGAGAAGTCAATTTTTAGGGAGCGCTTTAGCTCCCCTAATGTGCAATCTCGCGATACGAGTTCCGGTTTAATTGGACCACAATATAAATAGCAAACATAAGATGGTTTAACGCTAAGAATTTCTTTTTGGTAACTAACTTTTTATTAATCACCAGTAAACTTTACAAAGTACCATAGCTAGCTATACACAGCTAAAACTATCATATTTACATGATGCTCTTACTCTTCCTATTTTTTAAAATTTATAACTTTGAACTATATTAACTAATCTAGGAGGAGCTCGTACACAACAGACACAAGCTATCTCTTTAGCTATCTTCTCCCATATTTTCTTAAAAATCCATATGTTTCTCTCAATTCATATAACAACAACAACAACAATAACAACCCAGTATAATCTCACTTAGTGGGGTCTGGGAAAATTTATATACTATGTACTATTTCAGAATAATTTCGGCAACTCAATTTGGCTTTATATACGCTTTTCTTGTCAAAGAAGAATTTCAAATATTTTTTAACAGCAAATACTAGCTAATTAAACAATTTAAAAGGATATTCTTCTAAGACGTGTCATTTTCTTAAGTATAAAATATATACCTAACTAGCTGCTCTGAAAAATGAAAGAAAAGTTGGAATACAATACTACAACGTACTCCATATTTGTTATCGCCATTGACCAAAATGGTCCCAAATTGAATACTGCATATACTTTTGTAAAGCTTCCAGGCCATGAGAACAGAGATTTGTAGCTTTTAGCCATGGTTGACCACATAAGCTTATATTACCACATTACAAAAGAAAAAAAAAGTTATAAGTTCCTAAAAATTACCGAAAATATATTATCAAATATCTTTTATGTGGTCAAACATTGTTATACCAGACAGTAGGGGTGTACATGGACCGGGTTGGTTCGGTTTTTATCAAAATCAAACCAAACCAACTATATCGGTTTGGATTGGTTCGGTTTTGTCGGGTTTTTCGGGTTTTTTTGTTAAATGAATATTATTTCAATCTTACTTTGTTAAAATTATAGATAAAGTTTTGATAAGTGAATATATGTTTAGTAAATATGGAAAAAAATTGACAAACATGTGATCTATTAAAATATTCTAATGGGAGAATTTTTTAGTAACACATGATAGTTATTTTCTTAGTCGTCTAACAATAATTTTTCGTAAATTTACGCTTTCAAGGTTAATACATGAGAGGATCCCAAATATTGCTACATTTTCTAAAGAAAATTCAGTATAAAGTCTTAAAAATATAAATAAAATTTATATATTTATATATCGGTTTGGTTCGGATTTTTTTTTTACTCAATACTAAACCAAGTCAAACCAAATTTAGTTGGGTTTTTTAATCGGTTTGGTTTGACTTTTCGGTTTGGTGCGATTTTCCGGTTCGGTTTGAACACCCCTATCAGACAGCGTAGCAATACTCTCAATTTTCGAAGTACAAATATTTTGTTATATTAATCCATAAGGACGACCGCGCGTCTACATTAATAAGTTTTGGATAGCCGTAATAATTTGGTACCAACCGCTATGTAGTATAGTTAAGTAGTTAACGTAACCGCATGCACACGGGTGGATCTATAATTTAAACTTTTTAAGTTCAATATTTAAGATTTTTAATATTGAACCTATGCTATCCGTTCATATCTACATGCATGGAAAAACATCGTGTATTAATTTTAGTTTGCTTTGCTTGTCAAAACTGAGGGAACTGAATCATATATTTGAATCTAAGTTTACAAGACCATGGCTATTATAGCCAACAAGAAAGCCAGAATTCGAACACATCTACTTGTTGTTTCCCCTTTTCCCACTATTGTTTGTTATTGTTTGTCTCCATCTTCGATTTTTTCCTCTAGATTTTACTAATTTATCTTTGAAATTTTTTGATACTGTTTGATAAATAAGGAAATTGCTGTATTTTGCTAGTTTTGGACTGGCGTTGTAGCAGTATTCTTAGCATTGGAGACATCCATGGCCCTCTCTTGATGTGATCTCCATAATCCCTTGTTTTCGTACACTACCGTCTGTACTGGACAAAATAATTATGTTCTTAGCCAGCTACTATAACATGTTCTTCTGCTCTTTTTGCTGTCTGATTTTGTTTTTTTTCCTCTCTTTTTTCCTTCTTTTTCGAATAGATGAATGAATTGCAATCCTGTGTATTTCATGGAATGATAATCTAGAAGATTAGTATGGTCTTTGCACAAAAAATGTGACACATAAATCGACAAATGGTACCTATATATTTCATCTCCTAGTGTCGCTGCAAGACTCGATATCTAACTTGACTCAGCATATAAAATAGTGTACAAGAGGCTAACAATGTAACAATAATAAGATTGTATAAAACAAACTAGTGAACCGTAAGTATATTATATATAGCATATGAATTCAAATGCTAATATCAACTAAAATACCCTAGTGAATTACATACATTTTTCAATAATTTACTAGACTTGCACGCCAAAACTGGTTGAAGTAATTGCACAGAAGAAAAACTAAACGAATTCTGTTGTGTAAAAATTTAAGATCCACTTGTTAATTAGCTCTAAGAAAAGAAGTAAAGAAGATAATTAAGTTCAATATCATATTTTAGGACATATTCACTTGCTATAATTACTAGCTCCCGTGAACTCTGAATCCACCTTTGAATATGAATATATTGACATAACATAGATGAAGAAAAGGTTAGCATCTTCATTTAATGGTATAATTAATGACTTGATACTGGTGGGGGAGGGTGAAGGGAATAATTTCCAAAAACATAACATTTTCAATGGGTACACTCGTATCTGCTTTTGGTGATATATCTATTTTATTGCCATTGAATAGCATAAAAGAAGAGACAATGCCAAGTTAAATAATCAATGTAATACGACAAGTGAATGCGCATGGACTAGTTAGTACTACGACGTAGACTTATGCCTATCTAGCCCATTAACAAAATGTAACATTTTATTTCAATCCAAATTAACGAGTGTCTACACATTTTTGCAGAAATATGTCCACTAGTTTTCAGTCTCTCAACGTGCAAATATTTTGATGTATATAGTAGTGTCATTACAAATACAAAGAGCATTTAATGTCACATTTAACTTATATACATTGATGTGTAAATAAATTATATACTATCAATATAATTTTACGTATAGATCATTACCATGCATCTTTATAGGTTACGTTACCATACCATAATTGCTATCTAAAGTTAGTAGTTTTCAAGTAACCGTAAACAAAGTATATTCATGATGCATGTAAAGTGAACTTGTCTATGAATATATATCTACATCTATACACACACAATCATGGTACAATGTGTAGGCACAAATCTCATACTCACACGTGAGAGAGAAAAGGAGCTAGGGGTCCATTTGCATGTGGCTGCCCATGCTGTAGACATGTGGGATATATTAGGGTTTTGGGCGAGTAAAGTGACTGAAACCAAACATGCACATATTGGCTTGTATGCTATTATTATTGCAGGTCGTGGAGTGGGGTGGAGAGAAACAGATTTAGGATTTGGACCGGATGAGTTCAATCTTTAAGTTGAATGCATTACCTTTCTTTTATTTACTATCCTTGCAGCTGAATTAATCCCCATGTGTCGGGACCTAAATCGTGGTGGTGCTATATATATATATATATATATATATATATATATATATGTATATGTATGTATGTATGTATGTATGTTCGCGACGAAAATATTGAGTTCAAAATATAAGTTCCATTGGGTAGGTGGTAGGGGTGGAGTTAGTGTATTGGTTGCAAGTACGGTCGACAATGAAATTAGTTTAAATTATGTATTTGTCTTATAAGAAATATATTGAATATATATAAATTATTAATTTAAAATACAATAACGTAAAGGAACTAGAATCTAACTCATAAATTTTAAATCATGACTCTTACGGTGAGGGAGAAGAAGGAAAAGGGGTGGTAGGGAAGGAGGTTTTGGAGAAGATAAAGGCGAATTAAAGGTAGGGACTAAGGACTATGGGATGAGAATGAAGTTTGGCAGAGACTTATATGGACTTTTGTGGTTACTCATTTTATGGCTTTTTCCTTGTTTCTATGTGAAATGGAGGATGGAATGATAGACCTCTTGATTAATTGCTTCTCTTTTCATTTTTCTCTTCTCTGTCCCACATTTTTTTGGTTTTTGCAGAGTTTTAATTTTCCTACCTAGCAAAGAATATATGTGGTTGAGATTTTGATGCCTACCAAACCGTCCCTACACTCTTTTAGAATTACATGAAAAAGCTTGAGATTTATCATATATTGTGAGAATATATAAAATATTTCTTACCTATATGAAAAAAGAAAAAAAAAAGAAAATAAAGGTCTTTCAAACTCTTGATTCTTTAATTTGGGGGAGAAGGTTTATGCTTTTAGGTACAAGATAACACCTTTTTTCTTTAATTAAAACTTTCAATCAAGCAACAAAGATTGGCAAAATTTTAAGCTAGTGTGTACATAAAATGGTATCCACTTTTTAAGGAATCTTTATATAAATAATCGACTATTTTTAATTTAAGAAGTTGATTGAGCTGTTATTTAGAGGATTCTTCTTATTTTAAACCCTTAATAATTTTGATGGACTGTTTTAAAAATGATGTTGATATCTTTGGACTATAGTTAGCAACTTCTTTTTGGGCATGGATGAGATATACTTATAAATAGGATAATCCCGAAATTAATATTTATTAAAAATCTCCACGGCATGAAACAAACATACTTCCACAGCTTCTTTTATGTTTCTTATTTAATTAATGCATTTTTTCTTTATATATATGGTCAATTATTATTATTATTTTAGTAACAAGAATAACTAAATTTGCATAGTTGGCTTATATAACTTATAAGGATCGTTTGACTAAATTGTATTATTTATGGTAATGAATCCCACCACAGGCACATGAAAGAGGAAGAAAATGGACAAAGTTAATTTCATTATTATTAAAATACATTGGCTAAAAACATTCGAAGTTAATGAATGGTTAATGTTATTCCAAGAGAAAACAAACATATGATTGTGTCCTCGTGTGCATGGCTTTATTCTTCGACATACTTCAAGGAGCCCATCTTCCTAATTGTAACGATTTGACATAACTATATATATATATATATATATATATATATATATATATATATATATACACATCTTTTAATAGATTTCTGTTAGTATTTTTTAAGAAAAAATTAACGAAATAATATTTTTAAAAGCATAAAATTTTCACCCTTTTACATATTTCCAATTTTAACTCTATCACCCCATTTTTATACAATCAACTCTTAACCCACGTATATGCTCTTCGGCAATTCAAGATTTGAATTTTATTGTTTCAGAATGACATTAAATTTCTCAATCCTTGAGTTGGCCCGAAATTTAATATTTATACATATTTAGTAGATCTTTAACACATATGCATGTCTGTCCCTATTTATAATTTGCTTTCTTATCGTATAACATATATTTTCTTTAAATGGAGGACTCTAATAAAAGCAATCTAGCTCAAGGTTTCTCATTAATAAATATAAGATTGAAAAAGGAAAGAGCAATAATGTATACAAGTGGGACTTGGACATAGGAAATCTAAATCATAGTTGAAATAAGAATAAATGTAAGCAAACAAATAAGAAAGAAATGAATAGATAGAGAAGTAGTCATGGAATAAATGATATTATGGGAAAGTGATAGGAAAGAAATGTCACTTTCTGTGTAGCTTGAACCAGAGACATGTGTTGAGGTCCTTTTGGGACCATTTGAGACTTTGAGAGAGACATTATTGGCTAAGTTATGAAAGGCTCTACGACCTTTTCTCTCCTTAAATAAAATTAAAAAAAAAAAAAAAGAGGGCAAGTTTTGACAACACATCTTAAAATCTTTTGATGGTGTCCGAATCAATTTGTGTACATTTTTCTAATATATTAGGCATTTGCTATCTTTTACTAATACAAATATTGAGTAACGTCTCTGCCATCAAGACTTAAACCGATAAAAAAAAATTATTTTTTCTGTCTCTATCCAAATTTGAACACGTACTGATCCGATCTCCCATGAATTTTACTCAATTCATTACTACAACCTTGAATGCTGAAAGATCACCTCGATGCATATTCACTAATGAGTCTATTTTGGTCCCGAAATAGTTGGCACTGCATGTACATGCATGATGCAATAACAACGATATCTTCATGTGATAAACGTTTTTGGCTATAATATATAGAAAGAAAAAAAAAAGGACAGTTCGGTGCATTAAGTATTCCGTATTCACGCAAAATTCGACTAGAAAGGACTTGATGTAGACAGTCTACCTTAATACAAAGCACAGAGGCGGCTCAATACTATTGGGGGCCTAAAGCCAAACTTCCATAAGAGACCTTTAATTATTTTTTTATAATAAAAAAACTTTCATATATATTATTTATTTGAAATTTAATTTTCTAGTTTTTTCAGATGCAAAATTATGAATATTTATTTTATAATTAATTTCTTCTAATAGTTATTTTTTAGCTGATAATATAATTAATCCATTCAATCTCTTGCGGCATGGTTGATCTTAAGTAAGATTTTATCAATTTAATTTAAAAAACTTCTTTCAAATTTCTAGTTTGTGACCGAGGACGACCCGGGACAACTGTTACATGAACTGTTACCATTATTCTATATGCAATATAAACATTTGAAAAGGAATCAAGTTTTTTTAATGGATTGAGTATATCAATTAGAGTACTATCATTTCTTCTTTTTGGGATTGTATCAAAGATTCAACTTTTTTTCCCTTAAGTTTTGAATAACCGAATTCATATTTTATATTTGGCATATTTAAATTTTAAGAAATACTAAAAGGAAAATATATGCGTACGTATAAAACAAACGTAGATGAAAACTAGTACTAAAAAGTTGGAATAGGAGACCTTGATTCATTAATTTGATGTGAAAATAAATATTTGTTGCTTTCAATATACTTTTGTTAGGCTTTAGCTTGATTGACAAAAAATACATAACAATATGATCTCTTGGAGGTACAAAGAAAAAATATAATAGTAGTAACATTTGGTGAGAACCGAGAAAGATTGAAAAAAGAAAATTGAATATTGTGCAAACCAAGAAAGAAAGTGGAAAATGTTTACATAACATTTAATGAGAAAAAGACTAAAGAAAAAAAATAATCACTTGATTCCTTCCATAAATTTTGCATTTACGTTAAGAGCCCATTTTTAAGAAACAATTTTTTTTTTAAAACCAAAATATGTAATAAGAGTAAAAATACTTAATTAAAAAAAAGTATAGGGTAAAAAATGAGGCCTCCTAAAATTGGGGGCCTAAAGGTTGGGCTTTAGAAGCTTTACCCAAAAGCCGGCCCTGACAAAGCATAAGTAACTACTTTTATGGCTTGCATCCGTGATTTATAGGCCATACAGAAATAACTTTATATATCATTACTCCAGTGCTCCCCGTTATAGTAGGTAGAAAATTTAATTAAAATTTTCCATTTTCTATATCTTTACTTTTAGTGCTTTGGGTATTTCTTATAGCTATCAAGATTTTATGATGCTGGACCAAAAGCAGAAATGAATATCTGGCAATATATATGCAGCTAGCCATGTGGGACTGTTTCTGTAAGATTAAACGATAGGTCACTAGTGTACGTCTACTAGTGATCCATTCATTGTTTCTCTTTTTAAACTCTGACCAGTTTGAGATTATTGGGTCTTCACTTTCAGCCTACGGTGGGTACGTACAAGAAAGTTCCATATATTGTGAGGTGTAACTATCAAAAACCAATCATACCTCCCGAGGCGAATTTAGGATCTGAAATTTATGGATTTCTACTGTTATCTCAAGTTAATATACAATAATAACTCAGCTCACACTTATATATTTATGGAAATTTGATGCCATTTTTATTTAACCCAAAAAATAGTTTTCAAGGTCAAAGCAATAATTTTATGACGGGCCACAAGCAACCAGTTCAATCCGAAAGATATAAAATTTCGTTAATACAGCGTGATAAAGAAGTGAGAAATAAATTCAATGACAGATAATATAATAAAAATAAAGCAGAAAAGAAAGAATTCTTATTGAATGATCCTTGATAGGATAATGAGCCGAACAAAGCTTGAAGGGCGGAACTATGGCTAACTTGGGAGCAAGATGATATGAATTATAATGTATAGAATTGTAGAGAATAAAATTAGATTCCTCTGATGGTGGTAAAAGTATGTCTATTTATAGGGCTAAATCTAAGTAACTAGTCTCCTTGAATTATGGGTCTACTATGAGCATTTACTCAATTCATCCATTACTTTTGGAAGACTTGTAACAGCTGTGTAAATGCTGGAATTCCATAACTGATGAGTTAATTCCATAACTGATGAGTTAATTCCGTAATTAATGAGTCAATCCCGTGCATGTTGAGTCAATCCCGTGCTTGTTGAGTCAATCTCGTGCTTGTTGAATCAATCTCATAATTGATTGCCTTGTTCTGACCGTTACGATCATTTATTGCATTTATTAATAATTTATTTGTAACTGATGGTGTAATGATGATAAATCCCATATAATCCGGGATTAATTTATTCCTTCCTCATTTGTAATTATAAGATATTCTCCCGCGCCTGATCTGGGCTATTTCATGATGATCAGCTTCGGGGCTAACATGCACGATATGAATATGTTCGGTCTCGGAGGTGTTTCACATATCATCTTTACATGTCATTCTTCACTTTTTTTCAAACTTTACTGACACATGTCGCCATTTAATAGACCCACATGGCGAGTCTAATTTTCACTAATACAGATAGTCCCCCACTTTCCGGTTACTCACTATGATGTGACCGAGAAGTGGAAAATTTTATCCTTTTCATCCTTGCCTCTGCCTCATTAAAAACCTTGCCAGAAAAACCCAATAGGGACAAAAATCGGACGAAGGAAAAAAGAGTGCAGAACTTAGATATTCAGGTGATAACTCCACCGCTTATGTTCCTTTTGTCAATAATCGGTTGGTTTACCCCTGTCTTGTTTCGGGGTTTGAAGACAAATCTTTGCCTTATATTTGCAAAGTTTGATATATATATTTCGGCTTTATTTTTTGCCTATTTTAATGTTTGGGATTTTGTTTCACCCTTTAACTTTACATTAAAAATGCTTCAATGCTCCGTGACTTTTTTGAATAAGCACGAATTATAAAAGAGGGCCCTTTTATGAACGACACTTAATGAAGAAGACGTCTCAATTTCATAATGGTGTAAATATGCAAAAGAGATATAGGAATTTTCACATGTTTTTCTTTAACAATGTTTTGAAGAAAGTTTTTACATTTAACTTTCATAACATTTCACATGTGTTTGTGTATCGTCTATAACTCATTTTGCAACTGTTTTTTCTTTTAACAGACTCGATATAAGCTTGCACTCGTAACTGTTTTTCTTTTGCAATAGTTTTTTTTTGAATTAGTACAAGGAGATAACTATTTTTGTTTACAACAGTTTTAAATATAAGGGTATGAATTTTTACCCATAACTATTTTTATTGATAACAGTTTTCAAATGAATACAAGGGTAATGTTTTTCATCCGTAAATATTTTCAGTTATAACAGTTTTTGAGTAAGTACAAAGATGTGCATTTTTACCCGTAACTAATATTCTGCCTTTAACCTTTTTTGAAATATTAGTTTATATTTACGAATATGTTTTCAAAGGTTTTCGAGTCATGCTTGTATTTTTGGCTCGTGACTTTGCTCTTAACTTTCGATTTGTTGGGTAGACCTTAGGCTTGACTTGAATTTTGATTTTTCTAGTCTTCTTTGCCTTCCATATATATAGTCCCCAAGTGTTAGAGCTTTGAAGTATGAAATCTCGAGCATTTGATTATTCCTTCCACGTGGTCCATTTCCTGAAAAGGAAAAACATACGGGACTCGAAGGTATATATTTAGATGATGACTGCTTAACCCCCCTCCCCCCCACACACATTTTTTTACCAAAAGGGTTGTAACCTAGACCGGGATTAATACAGTGTTCCTCATATCTTTCGGGTCTAGCATCATCATTTGGTATTTTAGAGAAATTTATCCGAGTACTAATTTTTCTTGGCACTTTAAAAAATTATTTGAGTGCTCATACTTAGTCTTTTAGACTTAAAATATATATTTGGATGCATCGTTACATGTGTGATGTCTTAATGTTGCACCTTTGGGTGTCTAACTTTTATATGAAAGAGGGCTCTTTTATATACTTTAAACGCTATGAAGAGGACATCTCCTTTTCATTCAGGCGTAAAATAGGATCGATTGATCTGAGTAGACTTTTAGTCTGAGGGAATATTAATCCCGGTAGGATTTATAAGAGTATTGACCCCATTAAAATTTATGGGAGTATTGATCCAGGTAAGACATTGAGTTTGAGGGAATAGTGATCCCAAATAAATATATATCTTAGTAGATTTGTCCTGAAGAGACATTTAATCTGATTGGATTTTCAATCCAAATTGGAGTATATGAACATATTTCCAAGTAGAGAGGGACATATGTCCGAAATAAAATTTGAGATTTTCATTTGTATATACAGGATAATCGATCCGAGTCATAATACAATTAGCCATTAAGAAAGGCCTATATATTTAACTTGGATGGTCGTTGTTGGACCGAATATAAGTCATGTGTTTGTTCAAAGTGAACTTTATTCTGGTGGCATATTTGCATACCTTTATCTTGACTTAGATGTAAAACTCTCATTTTTTATCGGGGGATTCTTGACTCTGACATGGAGTCCTTGATCCTTTTGTATACGTGTAGTATATGTATTTTTGAAGAACTCATTCAACACTGTTTGAAGTGTTTATGCTTGATATGAGTAATACAACTAAGTGAGTTGAGCTGGTAAATAATGTCAGGTCAAATTGACTAATCTTCAAGTAAGAGTAATCTCCCTAGTGTTTGAGTTTTGAGGTATGAGAACTCAAACACTGGGATCATAATTTGACAATCCGTGGTCTAATAGTCCCCGGTATGATAGTTAATTTCGACATTGATAGACTTTCAGTTCCAACATAGGGACGGTACCGAAGCTCTTTTTATCAAATATTTTGTACTCTGGCCGGGAACTACGGAGGTTCTAAAATGTTGTCGAGGATCATGCCATATCTTGATTTGAGCTATTCATACTGACTTTGATGAGTTTTTGATTTGAAGCCTTATTAACGGAGTAATTTTCACTGCTTTCTTTATAAATTTCTCGCATCATATATTTTGTTTGTTTGGTCCATGTGGCATTTTAGCTTTTGGAGCCTTGAATATTCTCAAATATAATTCTCCTCCAACAAGGCAGCTAGTACGGGATGAGACACACTCAGAGTTATCGAGAGCATTCTTATCTTTGGGTAAAGTCCCATTCTGCAAGTAATAAATGAATTTATTATGCTAATTCCAAATTAAATTAGTCAGGCTTACCTCATTTTCATTCTAATTGATGATAGATCAGGAATCGCCTAATTAAGAGATGGCTCGATCCCGAGACCGTTTGATCCAGAAACAATATTTCTCAATAAGTGCCCGGAGTTGCTTTCTAAGCCAGTGATATCAGCAGTAGATCTGAGACTAACACATCCGGTTCGATTTTCTTGGGCTGCATAGTTTTCTTGGATTTGATCGATCGTTAAATCAATATTTTTGCTCTGAGTCCCCAAGCTAATTTAAGTCATGTAGCATATGCTTCATACTCGGCTTTGTTGTTAGTAATAAAATAACTTTTATGAATTATTTAACTACTTTCCCTGATAGGCATTAAACATTGTCCCTAACTCGGGAAGTTTAGTACTTGTGGACCTAATTGTGTAGAAGGTCCAGATCCTGAGAATTATCCCAGAAATAATATGTTCGGGTAATATGTTCGAGCTAAGATTAATCATGAAATTTGCTAAATTTGTGATTTTATAGTCGTACGTGGCTGATAAACAGTATCATATTCACTTAGTTCGACTACTCATTTAGCTAGCCTTCCTGACAGTTCATGTTTATGCAAAATATTGCGTAATGAAAATATAGTGACTACGGGAATTGAATGACATTGAAAATAAGGCCTTAGATTTAGGGAAACTACAATTAATGCTAACTTATAAAAATGTAGATATGTAGTTTCCGTATCTAAGAGCATTTTATAATAGATAGGAGAATGTGTACCTTTATCTTCTTGAATTAAAATTACATTTACCGAGACATCCGAGACAATTTGGTGTACCAACAATTATCTTTCTCATTGGAATTTTGAAAGTAATGAAGCGTTGTTGTTAGATAGCAAGTTCGAATGATTCGACTTTTCGGACTAAACCGATCTTTCGAAGATCTGTAACTTTATCTTTTATGATTTGACTATAGTTTCTTCTTTTGCTTGGCCGGATTATACCGCGGGTCAATATTGAGCATATAAACCTTTTTCTCCGATAGTACACCTGCTATTTTAGCATGGAGGCAAGCAAACCAATTTTTGTTAGCATGTAAAAGTTTAATTACCTTACCTTTAAAATCAGTGTCGAGTCTCGACCAACGTAAACCTTCCTATTTGGGAAGTCAATTATAATTTCTAGTTCTTCAGCATTTGACCTCGTGGCTTTTGATGCCTTCGGTTCAATGATTGCTTCCGAAAATATTTGTATAATTGTCCAAGGTTATTAATGAACCTTCCTTCCTCGTGTCTATTCCATCTCGTAACTATCTCTTCTTTTTCAGTTGTTAGGTGTGGTATCTTTGTAAGCAATCTCGTGGGTTTTTTACCCATGTTCTTCCTAATCTTCATTCTTCTCCTATAAAATTTTAGAATTTAGCAAGGTAATTCCTTGCCTGTTCGGGTAGAGCCAGATCGTTTCCAGCCCGTGAAGAAAATCTCGTATCTCTTTGCTCGGACCTGTTTTTTAGATTTTTGTATTTAGATTCGAATCACCCAAGAATCACATTCACTTGATCTCTGGACCTATTTTTGACTTTTAATTGAATGAACGTGTCTTCCTATATTCGAAGCTTTGTATTATATCGAATGTAAATTTTACTCCTCAATTCCGGGAAGGTCCGGCGTTATTCTTCTGACTCCTTCAATCATATCCAGAATCACCTCGGTTTGGTTTTCGAACCTGTTTTTGGACACTTATTAGTGTCGATTCGACTTACCGTATCTTCTTTTGTTTAAATTCCAGTGCTGCAACGGTTATGCATATCATTCTCGCAGGATAGATAGGAATTCTCGGAGGTGTTCTATCCGCTCGTTCTGTTCTTTGATCTGTTTTTGTAAGGTTAGAACTAAATTTTGCAAATTAAAATTATCCGGTGTATCTGAACCTCCTATTCCGGAACTTTGTCGTACAGATCCGTTATAATCAGTTCTGGTACAGATAGTTACGGTACCAATATATTGATGTACATTCTCTATTTTTCTCTACTTATTACTTACATATTATTATCATGGCTATTCTTCCCTTTTTATTTTGCATGGTACGCCATCTCCAACTTGGTTGTCCTCAACTGTGTTGATTGTTAAATTTCGGCCATGATGAAGGTTTAAACTGAAAACAAGTGAATATTAACAAAAATTGTTACTATCTTTGGATGAATAGCAAATCTGCTTGAGTTCCCGGTAAAAGAACCAAACTGTTTAACCCAAAAAATAGTTTTCAAGGTCAAAACAATAATTTTATATGACGGGCCACAAGCAACCGATTCAATCCGAAAGATATAAAATTTCGTTAATACAACGTGATAGAGAAGTGTGAAATAAATTCAATGACAGATAATATAATAAAAATAAAGCAGAGAAGAAAGAATTCTTATTGAATGATCCTTGATAGGATAATGAGCCGAACAAAGCTTGAAGGGCCGAACTATGGCTAACTTGGGAGCAAGATGCTATGAATTACAATGTATAGAATTGTAGAGAAACAAATTAGATTCCCCTGATGGTGGTAAAAGTATGTTATTTATAGGGCTAAATCTAAGTAACTAGCCTCCTTGAATTATGGGTCCATTATGAGCATTTACTCAATCCATCCATTACTTTTGGAAGACTTGTAACAGTTGTGTAAATGCTGGAATTCCGTAACTGATGAGTTAATTCCATAATTGATGAGTTAATTCCATAACTGATGAGTTAATTCCGTAACTGATGAGTTAATTCCGTAATGAGTCAATCTCGTGCCTGTTGAGTCAATCTCGTAATTGATTGCCTTGTTCTAACCGTTACAATCATTTATTGCATTTATTAATAATTGATTTGTAACTGATGGTGTAATGATGATAAATCCCATATAATCCGGGATTAATTTATTCCTTCCTCATTTGTAATTATGAGATATTCTCCCGCGCCTGCTCTAGGCTATTTCATGATGATCAGTTTCGGGGCTAACATGCATGGTATGAGTATGTTCGATCCCGGGGGTGTTTCACATATCATCTTTACATGTCATTCTTCACTTTTCTTCAAACTTTACTGAGACATGTCGCCATTTAATAGACCCACACGGCGAGTCTAATTTTCACTAATACAATTTTAAATATATATACAAGGTCTAAGCAAAAATAACTGATCACGTAATCTGCATATTACATGCTAGCCAGAGGCGGATCTAGGATTTAAATTTTATGGGTTCAACTTTTAAGGGTTTTAACATTGAACCCATTATATTTTTAAAATTATGAGTTTATATCTACTATTGTGACAATTTTAATGAATTTTTACATATAAAATTTTACTTCGCGTCGAAAGTTATTGATTCAATTGAACTCACTAGTAAGACATTGCATCCGCCCCTGATGCTATCTCCGCCTCTTAGAGCTCTAGATATCCCAAGATTCCATGAATATAAAAGTAATACTCTCTCCGTCTCATATTTATTACATGGAGATATTTGATTGGGTATAGAATTTAAAAAACTTTTAAAAAAAAAAATCACATATAAGCCAATCTATATGCATAGTGAACAGACTATTTATTTTAAATGAATGATATGGCAAGAGTTTCATGCATATAATCGTTTTCTCTCTACTAATAAGAGAATGAACTTTTATATATATCAAGTGGTTTCCAACCAGATAACTTATTGGTATAATGTTTAATTCTTGGATAGATGTTGGTCTATGAAATTTCACAAGTGACCTCAAGTTAAGAGTGGTCCTCCATTGGTAAAATTTTGAAGGTTTAAAATTCGATCTTTAATAACATTTTCACTAGCCCAATTCCTCCCAAAAAAAGAAATAAAAGAGACATTTGTCACAGTGCATTTATGGCAAACTTTGGTGTATGTGATAAACTCTGAATATGAAATTGATGTGGTTTATAAGTGGTCCAATTTGATTTTGGGACATTGCAAAATTGTGGCCAGAAATTGAAGTGATATACAGTAATAATTGACTTGGTATTTGGGTCTTATCCACAAGTATTGGATGAGAATTATGCTAAAAAAGAAATACCTGGACCTGTTCATGTGCTTCCCTTCATTGTTCATTCTGTCATATATTTAATTAAAATACTGCTAAAGTGGTCACAGAAAAAGAATGAAATAAAACATATTTGGTCCCCCATTACTGACTACAATGGTTGTACAAGAGTTATTGTTTCATGTTTTATTGGGTAAAATTTTTTCACTATGTACCAATTGAGAGGTTGTGAGTTCGAGTCTCCCTAAGAGCAATGTGAAAAGTTCTTGGAGGGAATGATGTCGAGAGTCTATTTGGAAACAGCCTCCCTACCCCAGGGTATGGGTAAAGTCTGCGTACACACTACCCTCCCCAGACCCCACTAAGTGGGATTATACTGGACGGTTGTTGTTATTATTGTATATATAAAATACAGAAAATACAATCCCATATTTTCTTTTGTGTTGTATATAGTAAAGAAAAATAGTTTTTCGCAGTAATATAAGCCAATTAATAGAATAAATACCTGTGCAATCTTGTATTACATGGAAAATGGTTCCTTAATTTGGACTGAGATATTTAGCTTCAGTGTTGAATCTTAGTCTCTGCTAAGCCTTAGGCAAAATCTTGTTGTGTAATATAATTCAAGTGAAAATATTAAATATTAATGAAGCTAAGATGAGGTGAAGGGCCATAAACAGGCAGGTATAAGATGTAGGTTAGCCCAAATTTGTCTGGGCCGGCAATGCAGACAAGAAGATTAACATGTAAAAGAGAGGAACCTTTACACAAATAGCCCACTGAATTCACTTGTTAATTTTTCTCGCCGGTATACATAGATTAAATACTGATTAGACATTGTTAAAAGTTTATAATATAGCATTTGTACATATATTATATATCTATTGACTATCTTTAGTTTAAATGGTTAGGTGAACGACTATTTGGCTTAATTTTTCAATCAAGTTTTTGAAAAGATATTGGATATGATTGGAAGGCATTCCGTGAAGCAATTCACCATGGGGCTCTTGGTGGCGAAGAAATGAGTATTTGTCACTAGGTCGTTTCCTATGAACCTAAAAAATTCCGGCCAATCGGAGTCCTTCAAAATATTTTTGAAAAATCAGCATGTACACACGAAAAAGTAAATAGAATCGCAAATTTATGTTGTATAACCATGAAATGCCATAAAATTAACCTAAAAGTCATGACGAAGCAGTGAGTATTGATCACTAGTCTGTTTCCTACAGATCACAAAAATTCACGCCAATCGGAGTCCGTCAAAAATCTACAAAATCGACATATACTAATACACACGAAAAGTGGATATAATCATAAATTTGTATTTCATGATCACTAAACACCATAAAATTAACCCGAAAGTCATGGAAAAATAACGAGTATAGGTCATTAGGCCGTTTTCTATGGACTTACAAAATTTTATGTCAATCGGAGTGGCCAATTTTTTTTTTTACAAAATCAACACATACTAATACACACGAAAAATAACTATAATCAAAAATTCGTATTGCATGACCCTGAAATGCCATAAAATGAACCCGAAAGTCATGACAAAAAAATGAGTATTTCTCGCTATGTCGTTTCTTATGGACCTATGAAATTTCAGGCCAATCAGAGTCTATAAAAAAAAATTCTATAAGATCAACATGTACTACACGAAAAAGTAAATATAATCATAAATTCATGTTACATGAAACCGAAGTGCCAATAAACAAACCCAAAAATCATGACGAAGCAATGAATATTTTTCTCTAAGTCGTTTCCTACGGACCTACAAAATTCAGGCCCTTGGAGTCGGTCAAAAAAGTCTACAAAAAAGCATGTAGTAATACACACAAAAATTGAATATAATTACAAATATTGTGTTGCATGACCATGAAACTTCATAAAATGAATCTGAAAGTCATAGTGAAGCAATAAATATTGGTCACTTGATCGTTTTCTATAGACCTACAAAAGTTCAAGCCAATCGGAGTTCGTCAAGCAAATTATACAAAATTAACATGTACGAATACACACTAAAAAGTGAATATAATTACGAATTTGTATTGTATAATCACGAAACGCCCTAAAATAAATCCGAAAGTCAAGGCAAATCAATGAGTATTATTCACTAGATCATTCTTAGGACCTACAAAATTCAAGCCAATCGAAATTCGTCCAAAAAAATCTACAAAATCAATACCTAATATACATAAAAAATAGATATAATCAGAAATTCGTGTTGCATAACCATAAAAATACCACAAAATGATCTTGAAAGTCATGGCGAAGCAATAAGTATTAATTATTAGGCCTTTTTCTATGGAACGAGAAAAATTCAGGCCAATCAGAGTTCTTCAAAAAATTTCTACTAAATCAGCATGTACTAATATAAACTAAAAAGTGGATATGATCTTAAATTTGTATCGCATGACCACGAAACACCATATCATGCAAGCATTGGGTCTTGGTCGCATGGTCACATCCGTAGGACTTATGAATCGCAGGCCGATTGGAGTCCGTAAAAAGAATTCAACAAAATAAGCATGTACTAGTATTTAATAACAAATTTGTATAGTATGACCCCAAAACACAAAAAATATTAAACGTCCAAAAGTCATAGCGAAGCAATGAGTATTGATCACTTGATCGGTTCCTATGGATATATGAAAATTTAGGCAAATCGAAGTCCATCAAATTTTTTTACTAAAATAACAAGTACTAATATAGGCTCGGGCCCACCAAAGTCCAGACCGCCTATAATTTTATCGGACCATAAAAAATGACGTAAAGAACAATAATCAACACCTCGTCATGATCGTTTCTCGTTTTATGACGTTTTAGGGCCATAAAACTGGAATTCCACACGATTCCCAAATTTTTGTGTGCTATAGCCCACACCTTCTGCATGGGCTAGGGCCACCGAGTCTGGACCGCCTAAAATTTAACGAACCATAAAAATGATTGAAGGAACAATAGTCACTGCCACACCATATCCATTCCTCATTTTTTGGCGTTTTAGGGCTATAAAATTGGAATTCCACCCGATTTCAAGATTTTTGTGTGCTCCCACGCCTTCTAGATGGGCCGAGTGTTGCAGCCAAATGCACACGCAAGTATACGTGGTTATCAAGTAATAAAGTGATAAGATAGAGTCGAACCCACGAGAACTTATTTTTAACTATTAACTAAATTAGACTATCTTAATTATCTAAACAAGAATTAGACCTAGAAGTATATGATTCTAATCTAATTAAAATAAAAATAAAATAATAAATGAACACTGAGCAAAAGAAGACCAGATTTTTATGTTATCAATGTGATGAAATTGATCTAGGGTTATAGGCTATCTAACAATCCTATTGTATTCTTCGATTGAATTGACTAACTAATTCATCTAGCTTATTGGTTGGCAGGGTCAATATTGTTCATAAGAATATATCGAGTTCACTCGCCTATTCAAGCTATCCTAATGCCTATATGTCTATGGAATTAGAAGCAAGAATGCATTTATAATTTCTGTATATCAACCAAGAAAAGCAATTAGGTATATGTCTATCCTAATCGCGAATCCGTTTTGTGATGACCCGATAGGTCATCTTATGTTTTAGAATCCAATTCTGTGCTTTTGAGCTTTAAACACCCCATGTTATCCCTCTACAATTTGCACACATAGTTCAAGTGTGATGACCCAAATTCATATTTTGATAGTCTCAAGTGGGTCCGTATCATAATTTGAGACTTGAGCGTATGCCCGGAATCGAAATCGGAAGTCACTTTTTCGAAATTTGAAAGTAAAAGGCTTAGTGAATTTGAAATGTTTGACTTTTTGATTTTGAAACCCGATATAGGTCCAATACCATATTCATAACTTGTCTGTGAAATTTGGTGAAAATGGAGTTGGTTTGACGTGATTCGGACGTCCAGTTGTGAAAATAAAAGTTTCAATATTTTCTTGAAAATTTCATTTGATTTGGTGTTCAATTCGTAGTTCTAGGTGTTATTTTGGCGATTTGATCGTGTAAGCAAGTTTGTATGATATTTTTAGACTTGTGTGCATAGTTGGATTAGAGCCCCGAGGGCTCGGGTGAATTTCAGATAGGGTACAGAGTGAAATTTGATTTGAAAATGTTGTTGGTGTTCCAGTTCTGGTGCAGGCCTCTAATCTCGCATTTGTGAGATCAGGCTTCGCATTTGCGAGCTCTAAAGGGCCCGCATTTGCGATCTATTCCTCGTATTTGTGAAGAGTGACTGGGCCTCATGATATTTGCATTTGCGAACAATTCTTTGCATTTGCGAAGTTGAGCTGGGGTAGGCAGTGGCCGCAATTGCGATCAAATGGTCGCAATTGCGGAGATCTTGAGTTCGCATGTGCGAACTATTCTTTGCATTTGCGAAGAGAGCAGAAGTGTAAAGGTCTTCGCAAATGCGATGGATTCTTCGAATTTGTGAACCCCAGGTCGCAAATGCGACATCTGCAACTGACCAAAATGGGACATAGACAAGATATTTTATTCATACTTCAAATTTTCAAACTTAGAAACACTAGAGGTGATTTTTTTAAAGAACTTTTCTTCCCCAAATCATTGGTAAGTAATTCTAAACTATTTTTTTCAATCTTTCACTACTTTTCCTAAGAGTTCAGCCTAAAAAACTAAGGTTTTCATGGTGGAAATAGGGGTTTTTGGGTAGAATTAGGGATATTAAAAAAATCGGGATTTAGACCTCAAATTGAGGTCGGTTTCCAACATAAATTTCATATTCGGGCTCCTGGGGTGAATGGGTAATCGAATTTTGGATCGAATTTCGGGTTTGGACCAAGCGGGCTCGGGTGTTGACTTTTGTTGACTTTTTTAATAATGACCTAAATTGAATTCTTTACAATCGTGGGTAGTCCCTAAGGCTTAATTTGAATCGTTTGGTTGGTAATTTGTTAGATTCTATTGGTTCACAGGCTTGTTTGAAAGGAAAAGTCGTGGTTGAGCTTTGAGTTTGGTCGTTGGAGCGAGGTAAGTGTCATGGTTAACCTTAACCTGAGGGAATAAGACTTGTTTATCTATTTGTTACATGTTTAGATGTCGAGTATAACGTATATGTGAGGTGACGTGTACTTATGCGTTGTTGTCGGGTTAAAGCATGAGGGTGGGACTTGGTTTCTTGAAATTACTGCTTTCTTTGATTATGTTATCTGTGTTTAGACTAGTATTGTTAAATTGATCGTTCTTATCGTGTTTACAGATCTTTTGGTGATAATTGAGTATTAATTTCAAGGTTAAGGTTGGTATTGTAGAACTAAATGTTGAAGTAAGACTTGTTTTTGTTATTTTATCTCCATGTTGTAGATTGATCATTGCTTTATGGTAAGGGGGAGTATTAATGTACGAATGGTGATCTCGTGCTATATTGTGAGTGCTAATGCACGAAGGGTGATGCCGTGTTGTTTCAATTGATTTACTTGGTGAGGTTGAGAGTAAAAGTACTAAGGGTGATGCCCTGCATTTTCCTTTACCGTGTTTACTTGTCCTTACTGGTTCAAGGTATATTGGCTGTTCAAGTTATCATTACTGCTGTGATTTTATATCTTGTATTCCCTATAGTATGTCCTCGTCTTAATATTACTTGTCTAGCTTTTCTTTGCCGTTATTTTGTACATATACTGTTACCTGCACATGTTTATTTGATAGGTGTCTTGTTATAACATCGTCACTACTTCGTCAAGGTTAGACTCGATACTTACGAGTACATAGGGTCGGTTATACTCATACTACACTTTGCGCTTCTTGTGCTGATTTTGGTACCGTCCCAAGCTGATCGTGAGGTTAGCGGCTGGATTGCTTGATAGGAGATCCAAGGTAGATCTGTTGGCGTCCGCAGACCCTGGAGTCTCTTTCTAGACTTGTTATTTTACCATTTCTTTTCTTTTAGAACAATGTAATTCCTTTTAGCCTCTGCTTGTAGTAAATCATAGTAGCTCATGAGTTGTGACTTCAGATCCTAAATGTATCAGATATTATGGGTTTTTATAATATTCCGCAAACCAGTTTTAGTTTTTGTTTAGCGTAATTGTTCTCGTTATTAAAATTAGCTAAATTTGGCATTAAGAAACCTCTAACGTTGGCTTTCTTAGCGAGTGAAATGTTAGGCACCATCACGGTCCCGATGGTGGGAATTCTGGGTCGTGACAAGTTGGTATCAGAGCACTAGGTTGCCTAGGTCTCACAATTCACGAGCAGCCTTAGTAGAGTCTGGAGGATCGGTACAGAGATGTCTGTACGTATCTTCTAGAGGCTACAAAATTTAGGAACAATTTCACTTCTATTCTTCTATGTCGTGCGATTTTGTTCTCTCAGTGCTAATTGATCTCTTCTACTTTTGTTCACTCGCAGATGGCAAGAACACGTACTACATCCTCAGCTGAGCAGCAACCAGAGCCCCCAATGACATCTCCTAGGTGGTGTAGAGGTCGAGGCCGAGGCAGGGGCAGGGGCAAGTCCAGAGCTCGAGCAGCAACACTAGCGGTGGAGCCTCAGGTGGAGTTTGATGAGGAGGTTCTAGCCCAGACTGTTCCAGCAGGACCAACTCAGGTCCCGGAAGGGTTCATCACCACCTAGTGCTTCAGGATGCCTTGGTCCGCTTAGTGGGCCTTATGGAGAGTGTGGCTCAGGCTGGAACTTTTCCTATGAAACCAGCCATCTCTCAAGCTGGATGAGGAGCAAAAACTCCTGCTACTCACGCCCAAGAGTAGATGGCTCCCCAGTATTAGACTCCAGTAGCTCAGCCAGTTGGAGTGGTTTAGCCGGTTATTGCAGCATAGGCCAGTGGTGGATCAACTATGTCTTCTGAGAGCTTGTTGAGGTTGGACAAGTTCACCAAACTCTTTCTATTTCACTATAGTGGTGCACCTCCTAAGGACCCACATAATTATCTTGACCGCTGCCATGAGGTGCTGCGGAACATGGGGATAGTGGAGACCAATGAGGTCAATTTTGTTGTGTTTCAGATGACGGTTTCCGCCAAGAGATGGTGGAATGATTTTGTATTGACCAGACCAGCTGGGTCGCCTGCTCTTACTTGGGACCAGTTCTCTCAAATATTTCTTGAGATGTTCCTTCCTGTTATACTGAGGGAGGATTATCGCATGCAGTTTGAGTGTCTCCATCAGGGTAGTATAACCGTCACCCAGGATTATCTAGCCCGTCATGCTATTCTTCTATTTCCTACCGAGATAGAGAGAGAGAGAGAGCAGGGAGGATTATTGAGGGGCTTGCGCAACCTATAAGGTTGCAGATGGCCAAGGAGATCGGGAGTGAGATTTCTTTTTAGACAGCTGCCAATGTTGCTAGGCAAGTCGAGATGGTTCTAGCTCAGAGGAGTGGTTAGGGGTTTGGAAAGAGGCCTCGTCACTCTGGTGGATTCAGTGGAGCCTCGTCTAGATGCCGAGGTACTTTTGGTAGAGGCCATCCTCCCAGGTCGTTTCATTCAGCACTCCAGGCATCCCATGGTGCTTCAGGTGGTTGTGGCCCTCATATGCATTATTTTGACCAGCTAGCCTAGAGTTCACCTCCAGCTCCTATTAGTACACCTCCGCTCCAGAGTTTTCAGGGTGGTTACTCGGGTCTACAGGGTCAGTAGTCGCAACAGCCGAGGTCCAGTTATACTTGTGGTGATCCGAGGCACATTGCTAGGTTTTGTTCTTGTGTATTGAGCAGTTCTCAGCATCAAGGTTCTCATGCCATGGTCCCGACACCAGGTGCTTCACTGCCCGCTCAGCTAGCTTGGGGTAGGGTCAGCCAACCAGAGGCAGTGGTCAGGCCATTAGAGGTGGAGGTCAGGCTGCTAGAGGTGGAGGCCAGCCAGCTAGGGCCCGTCCTAGAGATGCATTCCAGAGTGGTGGGTCCCATCCCCGATGCTATGCTTTTCCATCCAGGCCTGAGGCTAAGTCTTCTGACGCCGTTATCACCGGTACTATTTTAGTTTGCAGTAGAGATGCTTCAGTTCTATTTGATCAGGGTTCTACTTATTCCTATGTGTCATCCTACTTTGCTTCATATTTGGTTGTGTCTCGTGATTTTTTGAGTGCCCCTGTATCTGTGTCCACACCTGTGGGAGATGCTATTGTAGTAGACTACATTTATCATTCGTGTGTAGTTAATATTAGGAGTCTTAAGACTAGTGTAGACCTCCTATTTCTCGATATGGTAGACTTTGATGTTATCTTGGGTATGGATTGACTATCACCTTGTCATGCTCTATTGGATTGTCACGCCAAGATGGTGACTTTAGCCTTGCTGGGGTTGTCTCGATTAGAGTGGAGAAGGAATCCTTCCATTCTACTAGTAGGGTTACCTTTTATTGAAGGCTGGACGTATGGTCGAGAATAGGTGTCTAGCTTATTTGGCTTATGTCTGTGATTCTAGTGCGGGGGTTCCTTCCATGGTTTTTATACCATTTGTTCGTGAGTTTCCAGAGGTATTCCCTGTAGATCTGCCGGGAATGCCACCCGACAGGGATATCGACTTTTGTATTGACTTAGTTCTGGGCACTTAGCCCATTTCTATTCCGTCATACCGTATGGCCCCACCAGAGTTGAAAGAATTGAAGGAGCAGTTGCAACATTTTCTTGATAAGGGCTTCACTAGACCTAGTGTCTCGACCTGGGGTGCGCCCACATTGCTTGTGAAGAAGAAAGATGGATCGATGAGGATGTGTATAGACTGCTGGTAGTTGAACAAAGTCACCATCAAGAACAAGTATCCATTACTGAGGATTGATGACTTGTTTTATCAGCTTCAAGGTGGAAAGGTGTTTTCAAAGATCGAGTTGAGGTATGGCTACCACCAGTTAAGGATTAGGGCATCCGATATCCTTAAGACCGCTTTTCGGACTCGATATTAGCATTATGAGGTTGTGGTGATGTCATTTGAGCTGATAAATGCCCTAGCAACATTTATAGATTTGATGAACTCGGTGTTCAAGCCGTATTTGGATTCTTATTATGTTTATTAATGATATATCTAGATCTACTCATGCAGTCGAGAGGAGCATGAGCAACATTTTAGGATCATACTTCAGACTTTGAGGGACAACCAATTATATGCCAAGTTTTCAAAGTGCGAGGTTTGGTTGGATTCAGTCACTTTCTTGGGGCACCTTGTATCAGTAGAGGGCATTCAGGTAGACCCCAAGAAGATTGAGGCAGTTCAGAACTGACCCACATCGGCCACAAAAATTCGGAATTTTTCGGAATTAGCGGGTTATTACCGTCGGTTTGTGGAAAGGCTCTCATTTATAGCAACCTCGTTGACTAGTTTGATCCAGAAGGGTGCCCCATTCAGATGGTCATACGAGTGTGAGACGAGCTTTTAGAAGCTCAAGACTGCTTTGACTATGATACCAGTATTGGTGTTGCCCACAGGTTCAGGATCTTATACAATATATTTTGATGCATCTCGTATTGGATTTGGTACGGTATTGATGCAGGATAGCAAGGTAATTGTATATGCTTTGCTACAACTGAAAGTTTACGAGAAGAACTACCTTGTTCATGACCTAGAGCTGACAGCCTTTGTTCATACGCTGAAGATTTGAAGGCTCTATCTTTATGGCGTGCCGTGCGAGGATTCACACATCATCGGAGCTTGCAATATTTGTTCAAGCAGAAGGAACTCAATTTGAGGCAGGGGAGGTGGTATGAGCAATTGAAAGACTATGATATCACCATCTTGTATCATCCCGAAACGGCTAATGTGGTGGTCGATGCTTTGAATAGAAAGTCAGCAAGTATGGGCAGCCTTGCGTACATTTCAGTCAGTGAGAGACAACTTGCATTATATGTCCGGGCCTTGGCCAATTAGTTTGTGAGGTTGGATGTTTCTGATCCCAGCCATGTTCGAGCTTGTATAGTCGCTCGATCTTCTTTGTTTGTGTACATCAGAGATTGACAGTATGTTGACCCTCATTTGCTTGTCCTTAGGGACATAGTATGGCATAGTGGTGCCAAGAAGGTTACTGTTGGAGATGATGGAGTTTTGAGGATGTAGGGTAGTTTTTGTGTGCCTAATGTGGATGGATTTTATAAGTTGATTCTTGAGGAGGCCCATAGTTCCCGGTATTCTATTCATCCGGGGTGCCACCAAAATGTATCAAGACCTGTGGAAACATTATTGGTGGAGGCGAATGAATAAAGATATAGTTGTATATGTAGCTCAGTGTCTCAATTGTCAGCAGGTAAAATGTGAGCATCATAGACCCGGTGGTTTGCTTTAGAAGTTAGAGATTCCTGAGTGGAAGTGGGAGCGTATCACTGTGGATTTCCTTGTTGGACTCCCATGGACTCAGAGGAATTTCAATGCGGTTTGGGTCAATATGGATAGGCTGGCCAAGTCAGTGCATTTCATTCCTGTTGTAGTTACTTATTCTTCAAAGCGGTTGGTAGAGATTTATATACGTGAGATCGTCCGTCTTCACGGTGTGCCAGTGTCTATCATTTCTAACCGAGGTACGCATTTCACCTCGCACTTCTAGAGGGCAGTACAACATGAGTTAGGCATGCAGGTTGAGCTGAGCACAACATTTCATCCTTAGATGAACGGACAGTCCGAATGCACTATTCAGATATTGGAGGATATGCTCTGCGCTTGTGTTATAGTCTTCGGAGGTTCGTGGGATCAGTTCTTGCTGCTTGCGGAGTTTGCCTACAACAGTTATCAGTCGAGCATTCAAATGGCTCCCTATGAGGCATCATATGGTAGGTGTTGCCGATCACCAGTTGGATGGTTTGAGTCGGGGGAGGCTCGATTGTTGGGTATAGACTTAGTACAGGATGCCTTGATAAGGTCAAGATTATTCAAGATCGACTTTGCACAGCTCAATCCAGGCAGAAGAATTATGCCGAAGGTAGAGTTTGTGATGTTGCATTCATGGTCAGAGAGTGTTGCTCCGGGTATCACCCATTAAGGGTGTGATGAGGTTCGGAAAGAAGGGAAAGTTGAGCCCTAGGTATATCGGGCCTTTTGAGATTCTTGAGCGAGTGGGAGAGGTGGCTTACAGACTTGTATTGCCACTTGGTCTATCAGTAGTTCATCCAGTATTCCATGTGTCCATGCTTCGAAAGTATCACGGCGATCCATCCCATGTGTTAGATTTTGGCACTGTCCAGTTGGACAAGGATTTGACATATGAGGAGGAGCCAGTGACTATTCTAGCCCAACATGTTCCTTAGTTAAGATCGAAGAGTTATCATTCAGTTCGAGTGCAGTGGAGAGGTCATCCCGTTGAAGCATCTACCTAGGTATCCGATTCAGATATACGGAGTAGATATCCCCACCTTTTCACCAGTCCAGGTACTTTTCTATGTTCGTTCGAGGACGAACGATTATTTTAGAGGTGAAGAATGTGATGACCCGATGGGCCATCTTATGTTTTAGAACCCAATTTTGCACCTTTAAGATTTAAACACCTCATTTTATCCCTCATCGCTTGCGTGCGAAGTCCAAGCGTATTTTCGAAAAATTGTTATGTTAAAACCTGATAAAATAAGAATTTTTCCTAAAAACTACATTTAGGTTGACTTCGGCCAACATTTTGATTAAACACATCGGGATTCATGTTTTGACCATCCTGGTAGGTCCGTATCATGATTTGGGACTTGAGCGTATGCCCAAAATCAAAATCGGACGTCCCTAGCTCGAGATATTGTACTTTGTCGAAATTTCAAAGTTAAAGGCTTATTGAATTTGAAATGTTTGACCAATATTTGAATTTTTAGATAACGTGTCCGTATTATTGTTCCGGAACCTGGTATAGGTCCTGTGAGCACGTGATTTTTGCCCTATATGAATTACTCCAACAAATTCAAAACAACATAATTTCTTTCAGTGTTTGCAATTTTTCTGGATTTCGTGGCACTTTCTGTTAATTATTTGCATTTGTCTGTGCAAGTTTATTTTATTTAATTCATGAAAAATACAAAAATATGTTACATCTGCATTTAGGATTTGATTTTATATTTTTAGATTAATTAATAAATTAGTTGTTTATAAAAAATAAAAATCACAAAAAATAATTCATTTTGCATTTTTACTTTTTAATTTTTGAATTGCATAATTTTTCTTTAAATTTAGGATTTAATTAATTATGTAAATACCATGATGAGTGATTAATCTAATTGGGTATATTAATTCAGTTTAAAAAATGTTTATTAATTAATTTAGGGTTTATTTTAATTTTGAAAAGAAAAGAATTTTGAAATTGAAAAGGAAAAAGAAAGAAATGAAATGAAATCTGAATCTAGGCCAAAACCAATCCGTACTTCCCCAGCCCAAACGAAATTACCCGAAACCCGGCCCAAGCCCACGCCTTGACCTAATCGGTTTCCCCCCAAAACCAAACAACGTCGTTTCATGGGCAACAGATCAGGACCATCGAGGTTTCTTGATCGGACGGTCCTGAAGCCCGGGCCACTTAGTATTTAAATGTCCAAACCTGCCCCCTACCCCTCACTCATCTCCCTCACAACCTGTCCCTGCAAACCCTAACAACGCCGCCCTAAATTCCCCCACCACCGGAGGCGGCACAACCACAAACCGACCCCAAATTAACACCAAATACCCTCCTCAACTCCTTCAGTCCAAATCTACAAGCACCTTCCATCGAACAAGCCCAGAACGTCTCGAATCTTAGATTGAAAGAAAAACCCTAGTGCCGCCCCTGTGTTCTCTGGTGGCGCCGCCGCCTCAGTTCGACCCCAAATCACACCCCTGAACCCCCCTCTCTCCCTCACCCTAAATCCCCACTTAGATTCCCTCGAATCACCTCAGAACTCTCGGAATTTAAAATCTGAGTTCGAACCTTAAAAATTCCGTCAAAGCTGTGGGCATGCATGACCTTAAGCCTCTGATCTGCTCGAGTTTGAAGCCTGATTCAACACGAATTGATGCTGCTAATTTGTTCTTGACAAAGAACAAGTGATTAACATTAGTTCCGTTTAAATCAGGGTATCCGATGCCATTTCTGGTTTGCTAGGGTAAGTTTCCTTCCCTTTTTTCTTTTCTATCCGAGTTTACCTTCTGTTCCTCTTCTTTTCTTCTCCCTTTCTTTAAGTTTTTACCTTGATTGAAATTTAAACAAGGTTCTGGACCTAGTTTCCCTTAAGATTGATTTTGCATTCGTAGTTGTTTTGTTGGCTTTTCAGCTTTTTTTTTGAAGTTTATGGTCTGGTTAACTTTCATTAGTGCCATACTTAAATTTCTCATTTTTGTCTTTGTTTTGGTCACTAAGCTTAATTAGTTATCTTATTAGTTCCCCGCCTCTTTGTGATTGTTAATTAGTTGATTTGTTTGGTTTTTAGTCTTCTGAATTTGTTTGGGTTTCGTCTTTGGTCTCTGAGGTCAGTCTAAGATCTCATGATTAAAGGCGTTCTGTTTGGCTTGATTCAAAGCCCATGTCTAGTTAAGCATTGAGCCCGTTTGGGGATTCAAAGCCCATGTTTAAGTTTGGCCGGGTTTCAAGGTAAAATACAGGGGTAATAGGGGTAAATTAGGTAAGTCACCTAAAGGAATCTTGCTATAACAGACTAGGAAGATTCTAAGAAGCTTGGGAAGGGTTGGTTCTAATTTTCTATTTTTTATAAGGGTATCTGAGCTATAATGAAAATTGAAAAGGGGGCAAGGTGCAAAACTAAGTCTGCCCTAATAGCTTGCCTATAAAGGCAGCTTTTCTTGCCTTTCAAGGCAGACCCAAAAGGCTAAAAAGAAGTAAAGCTCAGAAAAATACAAAAAAAATTGGCAGGAATTTTATTGTTTCATTGAATTTCAGTGATTGTGGATTCCTTTTCAAATTCTGAAACTATTTTACTCATCCGAGTGGGAAAAGGACTGAACTTGGTCACCAAAAGTTGGGTTTAAAGTTTTGTTGGTCTGCCATGTGTTTGAGTTTGTTATATTGAGCTGCTATACATCATTTCTGGGTGGGACTGATTTTGCTGGCTATTTCAGTGCTGATTCTTGTTGCTGCTCCTGTTGATTTTTCATTTTTTGTCTTTGTTCATTCCCAGGTATGTATCGACTCTCGATTAACCCATGAAGTGCAAATGTGAGCCAAGAAACCAAGTTGAAAAGAAATGGCAAAAGCTAGTTTTTACTGTCGAGTAATTGTTCGAATGTGTTGTATTCTTTCCATATGTTTAGCTTTACTCTGTATATTTTGCTCATTGTTAGTCTGGTATTTCGTTACAAGGCCTAAATATGTGGTTTTTCTTTTGAATGATGTCTGGATTCTCGTTTGGCCTGATTTAGCTGAAGTTCGTTAAACTTTGGAGATGTTTTTTTTTCTCTAGTAGTGTTTAAGCATCCCTCAAATTAGTTCTTTTATTTGCTCTTCCTCAGCAAATTTGGTTTGTATTCTGTTGCCCATCCATTAACTCTTTGAATAAGCTCAGTACTTCAGTTTGTTACCTAGCCTTACTTGACTCGTGAATAAATTCACAAAGGCCTTTCAAATAGATATATGATCTAATTTTGAACTTGATAATTCTCAGATTAGTTTAGTTCTTTGCATCTTGTTGTTTTATCTTGTAGAAATGACTAAAGGCATATGATTCTGACCAATGCATTGGTTTGAGCCCAATTTGGCATTGGGCTATATCATTTGGCTCTCCTCTATCTATGGGCTTAGTCTGGAGCCCAGATCTCTCCATCAGTGTTGTGTCATTAACACATATAGCACGCTACAGCCCACTTGGGCCTGGACTCATAGCCCATTTCTGAGTGGGTGCGTGCAGTCCATTCCTTGGATCGGGTGAGCCCAGTTCTCATTTGACCGCTGCTGCCACTCTCGTACACAATAGGCATGGTCCAAAGGCCTGGAAGCCAATGAAAATTATATCTGCATAGTCAATAGGCACGGTCCTCACTTCATTAATTTGAATCCTTAGTAACCAAGCATGCCATTTAGCTGAATTTGTATGGCCTTCACAAAGTTGAATATTCGTAGAGAAACTTTTAGGGTCGTTTAAAATACTATCGTGATTGTGGACACGTTCGCGTGACATGATTATGGTTTCTAAAAATAAAATTAGAGTATGCGTTCGCGCAACTTCGAACAGTTTCCTTTAACAATACAAACAGTTGCTCATGGGCCACTAATCAATTTTAAGAGTTTTGAAGCATGCCATCTACAATTTAGTTTTTTATGGCCCTCATGTTAATAATCTTGATAAAAATATGACAAATGTTGGTAGTTTGCTCTAGGCACATTTAATACACTATCGTGATTGCGTATATGTCCTCGTAACTTCGACCAAACGTTTTGATAATAATAGTGCGTTATTAATTGTGGACACGTTCACTAACATGATTTTGACGCGCCAAACAGATAGGTACACGTACGCGTAACTCATTTCACGATAATTTTACTTTAAGCTGTAAAAGGTAAAAGCACATAGGTTCTAAAACGAGTAATTAAATAATTTTGATTAAGCCAAGTATAATCAAAGCGACCGTGCTAGAACCACGGAACTCGGGAGTGCCTAACACCTTCTTCCGGGTTAACAGAATTCCTTACTCGGATTTATGGTTCGCGGACTATAATACAGAGTCAACTTTTCCTCGATTCGGGATTTGAACCAGTGACTTGGGACACCATAAATCTCCCAAGTGGCGACTCTAAATCTTTTAATAATAAATCTCATTTCGATTGTCCTTTAATTGGAAAAACTCCATTATACACCCTCTCGGGGGTGTAGGCAAAAAAGGAGGTGTGACAGCTCTGGCGACTCTGTTGGGGACAAGAACCCAGAATCTCTGGTTCAGGGTTCAAGAATTCGATCTTGTTAATATGATTTTGCTTGGCTTTATTTATTGTTGATATTACTGTATTTTTTGAACCTTTTGTGCTAATTGCTGCCTATTTATCGCTTTGATATTGTTTGAATTGTATATAACTGTCTTCTTATGCCACCCCTCTGAGTCTTCTAAAAATGGTGCACACGTTCGCATGACCGCTTTTTCTGTAGAAATTATACCAAATAGAACGAGGCTGCGCAAGCGACAAGGCCGAGTAGACTTCAGTGCTCCCGGTATGTCGCCCCCTCTTCAGCCTAGTTGTCCACTCAGGTACCCCAAGTCTAGACCAAAACCTCAGGATTTAAACCTAGAAAAATACAGCCTCATGCCGGATCCCTAGTAGGAGCGTTTGTTTGCATCATGTGCATTTGACTTATGGGACTCAACACAGTCGTTGGGTCCGTCTAGGACAGATGTGCCCGAAATAATAGACCATCCTGATGCATTCTACGTGCTATGTGAACATTTATTTGTTTTGGCATGCATGCTGACCGACCAGGGAAAATAAAGCAAAAAGAAAACCAAGAGTGGTATAGAGAAGGAAATAAAGTCCGGTTCTAAAAATCCCAGTATTCGAAAAACATCCTGAAACTCTGCCAATTTTTTTTCAAAAAGGGTTATTTCAAAAGAGTCAAACACTATGTTCTTTCAAATGTGTCAAAACTAACCAAACTACGCAGGTCTGATTCTCACCGGATGTGGAATACATAGGCAACCTACATAAGGTTCAGCCTTATTTTTGAAAAAAAGAGAAAACAAAACAAGAAAAAGAAAGTCGATGGTCAAGTGAACGGAGTCTGGATTTTTTATCAAAATAATTCGATCCAGCTTCGGCAATGTCTTAAACCATTCTTGCCGAGATAGCCTTAAAGTATTTTTCAGTTGTCAAAAGGCTATTTTCGTAAAAGAATGGACAAGTTTGTGAAGTGTCATAAAATAATCCCCCCCCCCGGCCTCAAAATTTATGTGAAATTGGGAAGAGGCCACATTTGCAAAAACAGTCACTTGGCTAAAATTGGCATATAGGGGAAGAAATCATGGTCCTTTGATTTGTTTTTCAAAACTTGTTTACAAAAGGGTCCATTAGAGTCAACCCTAACCTTAATCTTCCACTGGAACAAATGCATACCATCCAGGAACTGCCAGAAGTGGTCAGGGAACAAGCTCAATTACATTTGCGTATGTGGTGGAATGATCTAGACGAAGACGGTCAGAAATGGGTGAAAAAGCAATTGAGCGCTCTTATAAACATTTTTGAGATCAAACCACGGGAAGATCTGACCAAGGCTTTGGTTACTTTCTGGGATCGTGTCCACAATGTCTTTCGTTTCTCGGATTTTGAGATCACCCCTACTTTGGAGGAAATAGCCGGGTATATTGAATTCAGACGGGATTTGAGGAAACAACGACTTATATTTTCAACGGCTCCATCGATGTACAAGTTTTTTGACCTCCTGAATATTAGTAAACAGATGAATAAAGAATGTGTGAATAACGGGTGTTGTGCTTTTCATTTCTTATATTTCAGGTTCGGACATTCTGCTGGTTTTGAAACGCATGAAAAGGGTCTGAGCAACAAACAAGACAAGGGCCTTTGGCAAATTCATCGCCGGTTCGCATTTATTGTGGCATTCTTGGGGATCATGGTGTTTCCAAATGAGAAAGGGACGGTGGATATTCGTATGGATAGAATTGCACAAATCCTTACTACTAAGGAAGATCATACACTTGCCCCATTGGTGCTAGCGGATATTTATCGAGCATTGACGTTATGCAAAGTAGGGGCTCAATTTTTTGAAGGTTGCAACATCCTTATGCAAATCTGGTTGATCGAGCACCTTCGCCATCATCCCAGATTCATGAGTTATGGTTCGAGCCCGAATAACTTCATCACTAGTTACGAGGAGAGGGTAAAAGATTACAATGCACCAGAAGGGTTTGAAGTATGGGTCTCTCACTTGAAAGTTCTTAACGCAGGTCAGGTCGAGTGGACTATAAGATGGCTCCTGAGGACAGAAGCCATCTATATGACTGCTACCAAAGGCTACCTGAGGTTAATGGGTGTAAGGAGTATTCAGCCGTCTTGAGGCAATTGGGAAGGTATCAGATTGTGCCCGAAGATGAAGATCTAAGCACCCAGGTCATAGAGTTACATCCAGAAGCTGCATTGCTTGAGGCTGTAGTTCAGCAGGATTGGAATAGCTGCTGGTATCTAAAAAATGGCACCCAGGTACCAGACATTGCCAAGGGAGAAGTAGATCCAAATTATGCTGCTTGATTTGAGAAAATGTCTTATGTAAATAACGAGCCAAAGTCTGAAAGGCCCGCCAAAAGGCCTCATATTCAAGCCTTTGATGATAAAATTCAGGAGAGGTTAGCCTGGGGGGAGAAGGAAAATGAATATAAGGCTGCCATCCACGATCTACGAGAAGAGTTGATAAATGTCACCTTCAACAATAATTTACAGGCACAAGAGGCTGAGGGTGAGAAGAGAAGATTGGTGCAAGAAATGAAGCTCTCCGAGCTCAGGTTCGACAGTTGAAAATTGAAGCCGATAACCAAAGACGAAGCAGGAAAGATGAAAGGCTCATTTATAACCTTACTCAAAAGGTACGTGACTATGAAGATGACATGTAGAAAGCTGAGTCTGAACTAGCAAAAGCACGAGCAAAGTTGGCTAAAAGTGCCAAAAGGCGTACAACTTTCGTTCAATAGATGAAAGAAAGATATGAAAGAGGGGTCGCAGGTTGGGAAAGGGCAATTGGCAACCTCGAGGCTGAAATGGCTAAATAGGCCAAAAATTTTAAGGCTGAAAGAGAACATTGTTACGCCTTAACGGCATGGCTAGAAAGAGACTTGCAACAACTCTAAGAGTAGAACCAAGTAGCCAAACGAACTTTGGAAGCCAAAACCGAGCAGATTGGGCGTTTGTTGCAAGAGAAGGGTGTCATAAGAGAGAGAGTCAAAAGGGTTGCCAATTACATCATGATAAAGTGCGGTAGCTGTGAGGATATGACTAGATCTATGTTCTTCGCTACTGTGATGATTTTTGTTCGCCGGGTAATGGAAGATCTCTACCACCTCCAAGGGGATTTAGCGAGTCGGCCCGCGGCGAGGCCGAATGATGCTCTGCGGGTCCCGGGGGCAATTGAGGCACTGATGTACTCGTGATTTCTTGAGTTTGTATTTTCTTTCCATTAAAGTCTGCCAGTTTGTCTTGAAGTCTGTATTTCTTTTATCAAAGTATGTAGATTGTTGGTTGTTTTTGAGTCTGTATTGCGTCTTTCATTAGAGTCCGGTAGTTTTGTTTAAGTTTTATTATGAGAAATTGAGCATTCCAAAAAATATTTTATTATTTTTATCTCCCAAAAGTACGCTCGGTCTGATTCATGGTGGGTCATGATACGTAGAAAATCTCCATAGGATTCGACCATAACCCGAAAGAGAGAAAAAGAAAAGAGAAAAGAGAAGAGGGGAAAAATAAGAGAGAAAGAGAAAGAAAAGAAAGATGAAAAAATAAGAGAGAAGCGATGACAATGAGAGGATAGAAAAAGAGAGAGAAAAAGAAAAACAAAGAAAAGTAAAGAAAGAGAAAAAGAAAGAAAATTGCAAATGGAAAATTCGGGATGACAAGCAGCCGAACAAATGCGTGATAGAAACGGTTAACTGCTTAGGTGCATTCATTCCCCAAATGTGCGATTACCAATTTGTTAAAACCTAACCACTAACAAGGTTGTTGTTGATGCATTGAGTCCAGGTAGGTGGTGTAAGCACGTGATTTTTGCCCTATATGAGAATTACTCCCAAAAAATTGAAAAAATAAAATAATTTTTCTTGGTGTGCAATTTTTGTGATATTTTGTGATATTTTGTGTAACTATTTGTATGTTTGTCTATGCATGTTTATTTGTTAAATTAATAAAAAATACAAAATATGTCGCATTTTGCATGTAGAATTTAATTCTACAATTGTTAGTAATTAAATTTGTTTACAAAAATTAAAAATTACAAAAATAGGCATCTTTTGCATTTTTAGCATTTAATGTCCAAATGAACAATTTTATGCTTAATTATTACTTAATTGTGCGTTAATTATTATTGGAAGTTAATTTGCGCTTTTATAACTTAATTTAGTTCTTAATAATAATTTAAGTACTTTTATAATTTAGTTTTAGAAAAATAAAAGAAGAAAAGAGAACAAAAATACAAAGAAAAATCGGATTGGGCCACTTCTTCAATTTCAAACCACAGGCCCAAATAATTGCCCAACTTTCCCCATGACCCGGTCCACTTCAAACCGGGTCGACTCGGTCCGCTCCATTAACCCAACACCCCTTCTTCATTTTTGTCCAACACAAAACAAAACCAAAAATAAAAAATAAAAGGTGAATTGTCACTATTAATAGTTTTATTTTTTGTTTTTTTTATATATAAAAAATCCGAAAATATTTTATTTTTATTTTTATTTTATTTTTTTTTTTTAAAATATATATATATATAATAATTTCGGGAATGATTTAAAAAAAATAAGAAAAAGGGAAGTATTGAATAAAAAAATATAAAAGTAAAAATAGGTGAAATTCTCTTTTTTTTAAAAAAAGTAAAAGAATGTAGAAAATTTAAAAAAAATAAAAAGTTTTGTGGAAATTTTTAAAAAAAATTAAAAGTAAAAGAAGGTTGGAATTAAAAAATAAATATAAAGGTATCTGAAAATTTAAAAAATTTAAAGTAATTGAAAGTAGCATTTTTGAAAGAAAAAGAAAAGATAGTGGTTTGTTTTTTAAAGAAAAGTTAAATAAAGTGAGATTCTCTTTTAAAAAAATAAAAAGTGGGATTTTAAATAAGATAAAGTAATTAAAGTTGGAATTTTAAAAATAAAAGTAAATAAAGGTGGGATTTCTTTTTCTAAAAAAATAAAAGCAATTTGTAAGTGGGATTTCTTTTAATTAAAAAAATAATAAAATAATAAAAAAACAAATCTGAAAATTTCGAAAATTTTGCTATAAATAGAAGAGAAAATTTAGGAAGAAGGGGGGGAAAAAAGAGGAAAAACTAGATAGAGAGAAGAAGAAAAGAGGGGCGGAGAGAGCAGTATACACTCGATATACACTCTGGATACACAGAATATACAAGGACAGAATTCATTTTTGAGAGAGTAAAAAAGATAGAAACAAATTTTCTGAAATATTGAGAGCAGAAGAACACCATAGAGAGTTCAAATCTAGAAAGAAAAAAATAAAGAGAGATTTCCGCACTATTTGTCTTCTCCATTTTTACTAGTTTTCTCCGTGTTGCTGGGATTTCTGGACTGAGGTGTTGAAGCTACTGTGTTGGGCTTTCTGCTGCTGTATGTTGCTGTGTTACATACTACTTTGCTGATCTTCTTCTTCTTGTACTGTCATTTCCAGGTACACATTTGTACACTCTCGGCTTGAAGCGAAATGAAATATTAATCAGGCTTTGTTCCTGTTGAATCCCTCCTGTTTAGATTTGTGTTTGAATATAATTTTCCTTTCTTTGTATAAAAATGTAGTCGATTAATTAATGAGTAATGGGCTTGCATATGTATAACTTCTTCATCTAATAATTTTAGTTTAAATTAATCAAATACTAGTTAATTTGTTTTTGATATTATGGTGTGTCAATCTCATGTTCCAGTATTATTGAATAATAGAATATAGAATGAAAGCAATTTTTCTTTGTACAAACTCGATCGCAATTTTCCATTCACATTAGCCGTAAACTAATAACTAATAAGTTATTTTTTTTCAGCATGTAATTAATTGAGAAATTTTCTTTTATTTTTAGAGACAAACTTAATAGAAGAAATGTAGTCACTATAGGTTTATCTTTAAAAATAAGAATGAGATGAGCCTCGCCAAATAAAAATACAAAATTGCGGGGCCCTCAGTAAATATTTGCTTTAAATTGCTTAGACTTCGGGATGGACCGTTTAGCAAAATTCCACGGCCCTACCCAAAGTAGATGATACGCTAGTCGCTTTAGGCGCGCCTTTAATAATTTAATTTTCTTAAACTCGGGTGCACATTGATGTGACCCAAATCCAAATCTCAACGGAGTCAAAGTGTGTCGACGACCACGGGTACATTGATTGTAACGCGGTTCGAGATACATTTTCACAACGTTGCAATTCCTTGTAAAAAATAATAATAATAATTATGAAAGCGGTAAAAAGTTAAAATTTGCACATGAGTTCATAATTGTATAAATCAGATAATCAAGCCAAATATGACAGTTGAGCGACCGTGCTAGAACCACGGAACTCGGGAATGCCTAACACCTTCTCCCGGGTTAACAGAATTCCTTATCCGGATTTCTGGTGCGCAGACTGTAATATGGAGTCATTCTTTTCCTCGATTCGGGATTAAAATTGGTGACTTGGGACACCCTAAATCTCCCAAGTGGCGACTCTGAAATAAATAAACAAATCCCGTTTCGATTGTCCTTTAATTGGAAAAAACTCCCTTGTACCCTCGCGGGTACGGAAAAAGTAGGTGTGACAGCTCTGGCGACTCTGCTGGGGAAGTCCCAGAACCACTGGTTCAGGGTTAGAAATTCGAGCTTAGATAAATTGTTATATTTGGTTTTATCTGATTTTTACATGTTTGAGCCTAATGTGCTAAATGCTGCTTTACCGCTTTGATATTATTTGAATTGTATATAAACTGTGCCGAAACCCTTCTCTTCTTACCTCTGGGGAGAAGCTCGCTGGTCGAGACTCCCTATTCTGTTAGTGTTAATACCTGAAATAAGAAAGAGGCCGGATAAGTTACAAAGCCGAACGACCCCGCGGGTCCCCGATACGTAGCCCCCTCCTCGACTCGAGTTGTTCGCTCGGGTACACAGTCTAGAACAAATACCCAGGTTATGAACCTAGAATAACTCAGCTTCATGCCGGATCCCTAGTAGGAATGTTTGTTTGCATCACGTGCATTTGACTTTGGAGGCTCAACACAGGGGTTGGGTCTGTCTAGGACAGGTGTACCCAAAAATGAAAATGATCATCCTGATGCATCTTACTTGCTACTACTTGCGCATTTATTTGATTCGGACTTGTGTGTTGACTGACTTGTGAATATCAGGAATAATATTTTGAAATTGAAAAAAAAAAAAAATAGCAGTTAGGGAATTGATTGTTTATTTTTGAAAAAAACCAATACCCAAATACTGTCAAAACTCTGCCGAAATTTTGAGAAAATGAAAAACGTCTTATTAGTCTGTTTTATTAAAAGCAAAGGAAAAATAGAAGAAAAAAAAAGTCGTTGTTCTGTTTGTTTTTCAAAAAAAAAAAATAGAAAAAAATAGTTTGTCATGAAAATGAAAATGAAAAAGAGTCTTATTTTTAAAATAGTTTTTTATTTGTTTATAAAAATGCCAAAAAATAAAAATAAAACGAGTCGTGCGTTGAACGTGGTTTTATTATTTGTTCCAATATATATATATATATATATATATATAATCCAAAAAGTATTTTTCTTTACTTCCAAAATATATATATATATCTTTATTTGTTGCAAAGAGTATTTGTCTTACCAAGAAAATTTAAAGTAAAATTCCAAAAAGATATGTCTTGCAAAAAATAGATATATATATATATCTTTATTTTCCATTATTGATTTCTTTAGAAAGTCTTATTAATTGTTTTATTTTTTTTTAAAAAAATATATAAAAAATATAAATAAAAATAAAAATATTTTCTTTTAAAAAAAATCCGAAAATATTTTGATTCTTCTTTCAAAATTGAAAAGAAAATTCAAAATTCAAAAAAATATTTTTTTTAGAAGTATTTCTTTTATTAAAGGTAAAATTCCAAAAAAATATTTTCTTTCTTCTTTAGAATAAGAGAAAACAAATGAAAATTCAGACAAAAAATATCTTCCTTTTACTTTTGCAATTCTCAAAGTTCAAATCAAAAGAAAAGGAATTCTTACAAGTCTTTCTTTCAAAAAGAAAATCAATCAAAAAAAAAATACTTCCTTTCTTCTTTTGAAACGGTTCTTTCACAAATTCCAATAAAAAAATGTTAGTTCATTTACTTATTCATGACCTGCCCGAACTACGCGGGTTTGATTCTCACCGGATGTGAGATACGTAGGCAACCCTCATCGGGTCCAACCCCACCTTTTGCTAAAAAGCCAAAAACAAATAAATAAACAAAAAAAAAATGTCAAGATTTTTAATTTTGTCATAAATAAGTCGGGTGATGTCCAACTTCCCCTTTTACAAAAAAATAGCAAAAATATATATGTCAAATTTCTAAGAAGTCAGGTGACGCTGTTTTATCAAGACATAGCCGAATGTTCCCGAAAGGGACGCCGGAAGGCTGACTTTACATAAACAGCCACTTTTGGGTCATTTTTTAAGATTTGGACCAGTTGACCCACACAACCTTAAGAATCTTCATCTCCGAGGCGTTGAAAGGCCGTGTTTGCAATATTGAGTTTTCTATTTTTGAAAAATGATAAAAAGAGTCATAAATAAATCAGGTGATGCTGTTTGTCATAAATAGCCGAATGTTCTCGAAAGGGACGTCGGAAGGCTGACTTTGCATAAACAGCCACCTTTTGGGTCATGTTTAGGAGTTTGGTCCAGTTGACCCACACAGCCTTAAAAATCTTCGTCCCCGAGGCGCTGAAGAGTCGTGTTTGCAACACTACGTTTTCACTGTAATTTGAAAAAAAAACAAAGAGTCAACGGTCAGATGAATACCGTTTGAATTTTTTTTTAGTCCAAAATAAGCCGATATAGCTTCGGCAGTGTCTTAAACCGTTCTTGCCGAAATAGCCTTAGAGTATCTTTCAATTGTCAAAAGGTTATTTTCGTAAAAGAATGGACAAGTTTGTAAAAGTGTCATAAAATAATCCTCCCCGGCCTCAAAATTCATGTGGAATTTGGAAGGGGCCACGTTTGCAAAAATAACCGTTCGGTTGCATTTGTCAAACGGACAAAGGAAGCTGGCCATTTGCTTTGGAGTTTGTAAATCTTTTAATTAGAATACGTGGGTTGTTTGATTTTCGAGTTTGTAGGTCATCTTCAAACCTTTGAAACCCAGTTTGTTTTAATATGAAAATTAAAAAAAATGTTGAGTATTGTTTATCTTTTATTGGTCCGAACTACGCAAGGTTTGATTCATGAAGGGTCATGATACGTAGGCAATCTCCATAAGATTCGACCACAACGAAAAAAAATGAAAAAAAAAATCGAAAAAGGAAAAATGAAAAAATCGAAAGGAAAAGAAAATGCAAAATAGAATAAAATACAAGGGTTCCCAAAGTACTTCAAAGGGGCAAATAAGCAAGCCGGGATGACGCATGTTGTTTGAAGCAAAGCATGTTAGAAACGGTTAACTGCCTAGGAGCATTGCATCCTCAATGTGTTGTTATCAAATTTGTTAAACTCTAAACGCTAACAAGTTTGTTGTTTTCTGAATCTCAAACAGTTAGTTGTTAAAGAATTCTGGCAACACACCCTTACCAAACTAGATCCAAAGGACCGATAACAACAAGCATGATTACTTCAGAGAATAGTACCGAGGAAGAAAGGCCGATGAGCCAGTTGTTAAAAGAAGCGATGGAAAAGATAGAAAGGATGAGACTAGAGATGAATGCAATGCAGTTAGCTCTAGCCAAAGCACAAAAGAGCCATTGTTTTCAGGAGAGAAGCCCCCATGATTCCCAAGCTCCACCATCCCATCAACCTCTCCCGACACCAAATGTTCCCACTTTTGTGGGACCCACATCAGCCACCCTGCAAAGATCAACCAGCGAGCCATTGTTTCAGGCTCATGATACGCAATACTATCCCCCTGAGCCCACATTCCATGCCCCCGAACCACATGCCTACAATCCGCACTTGGAGGTACCGGCAGAGATTGAAAAGCCGGTTAAAGCCCCAGAACAAGATGAGGTATTGAGGAAGTTCAAAAGCCTGGAGCAGTCTTTCAGGAACCTGCACGGATTGGGCAACCAGGTCAGCGTGGCCTACAAGGATCTATGCCCTTTCCCGGACGTCAAACTCCCGGCGGGGTTCAAGATGCCTAAGTTTGATTTATATGAAGGGCACAGTGACCCCATGACACATTTGCGGGGGTTTTTGTAGCAAAATGAGAGGGGCAGGTGGCAAAGATGAGCTGCTGATAGCTTATTTCGGCCAAAGTCTGAGTGGATCGGCACTAGAATGGTATACCAGGCAGGATTCCAGCAGATGGTACACTTGGGATGATCTGGCGCAGGCTTTCGCAGGTCATTTTCAATACAATCTCGAGATAGTCCCTGACCGTCTCACATTGCTGAGGACTGGAAAGAAGCCTGGGGAATGTTTTCGTGAGTTTGGTTTCCGCTGGAGAGAACAAGCGGCCAGAGTTGATCCTCCCATGAAAGAGGGAGAAATGGTGGACTACTTCTTGCAAACACTGGATCCAACTTACTTTGGTCACTTGGTGACAACGGTTGGGAAATCCTTCAATGAAGTGGTAAAGATAGGGGTCATGATAGAGGAGGGTCTAAGGTCTGACAAAATCCTAAATTACTCAGCGCTCAAGGCAACGACCCAGGCTATTCAGAGCGGCGCGGGAGGTGCGCTCGAGGTCGCATCAGTCGAAGCAGGTACTGGGTCCAAATTCAGAGGTCCTTCCCCTCACTACCAGCCCAGGCCCAGTCATCCAAATTATCCACACACTCCATACAACCTTTCACAACCCTACTACCCACCATCAGAGCCACTCTTTTCAGCCCATCATGCCCAACCCCCGAGCTCCATATAATCCGCCTCAATATTATCCTCCGAACAAAGTCCGGTCGCAGGGTCAACTATCAGGTCACCCCCGCTGGCGAGAGCCAGCACCACGTAATGCATTCTTGCCTTCACAACGTTTTCAAGCACCCAACGACCCTAGAAAACAGGGGCATGGGGGAAAACAAAGGCAAGGAAACAATTTCACGCCAATTGGGGAGTCCTACGCAAGTTTGTTTGAAAAGCTAAAGCTTTCAGGACTGATTGAGCCGCTCCTTGGCTATACTCCAGACCCATATGCAAAAGGATTCGATCCTGCTGTACGATGCATGTATCACTCTAATGTCCAAGGACATAGCATTGAAGACTGTCGTTCTTTGAAAAAGGAAATAGAAAGAATGATTCAGGAAGGGGCAATTGTGATCGATGACATGACAGAAGCACGCGAATCCTCTTGAGAACTTGTTGACCGATGTTGATGATATTGAAGCTGGTAATGGTCTTGGCAGTATCGATGCAAAGCTCAGTGGCTAAGATGCCAGTCTTGATAAAGTGGAAGGACGCTCTGTTCCTTGGTTAACAAGAAAGAAGCATTTGGTGGCTTATTTTGTTGTCATTTCTGTTGTCCGGATTATTAAGGTTGTAATTTGGATTTTGTCCTGTGTCAAACCTTCTTATCTTTCCATTTTGTCATAGCAGTTTGTTTTAAATTTTGTCCAGTTTGTGTTAGGATTTTATTCTGGTTGTTTTGTTTGTTTTATTATTCAAACCATTTCGCTGGTAGTCTAATACAAAGCTGGTCTTTTGTTATTTCCAGTCGTCTTTTTGTTTAGTCCTTTTATCATTTCGTTCAATGCCGATTCTAGGGACATGACATGCGCACCCAGTTTGGGCCTAATCTTAAAAGTTAATCATAAAACCCTGGGAAGGTGATCAAAGCATTTAAAGGAAATAAGAACGGTTTGAGATTATTTGGATCCCGAGTCATGTGGAACTAGGGCAAGGAAAACACAAATAAAACCGTTAAAAGCAAGATTCGCCAAATTGGCATGAGGGTCATTCATGATAATGAGAGTGTCGCCCAACGATGCTTTAGAAATGACAAAGGAAAAAGCAAATATTTAGCATAATTGTCAAGTCTAGCACCATCGGAAGAGACTATAAATCTATTGTTTGATTATGTTGTTTGCACTTGGCATGTCTTGAAGACTGGAATGACGAAGGCATTTTGTTCTGCTACCTAAACACTTTATCCTTCGTTACCTCTTTTGAGCCTTATTTATTTTCTTTCATACCCCTCGTTCGGAATCAGTAGCAACGAAAAAAAGAGAGAAAGAAAGTAAACAACAAAACGAGAAAAGGCGGAAAAAAAAGAAAAGAAAAGAAAAGAGAAATGATAAAAAAAAAGGAAAGTCAAATGAAAACAAAGGAATTGGGAACTACGTTTGACCTGATTCCTCAAAAAGGATACGTAGGCGCTTCACGGCTCGGTCATAATTTTGAAAAATGAAAAAAAGATCAATCAATTAAAAAATCCCCAAGTAAGAAACTGGGGCAGATGTTGCGTTTGTTGTAAATAAATCTAGTTCCGAAGGTTGTAATTAATAACCCGAAATCTATGCATTTTTGAGCCTTTAATACCCTTTCTTTCTAACCTTATCCAAAACCCACATTACGGTCCCAAGAAAGACCTTCTGATCAGTCTTCAAAAGATGCCAAGTCAGACAAATGAAGAGTCTTACCGGCGAACATGACATTCTGTTCCACAGCAGAAAGGACTCTAATCTCCAGCAGAGAGAGTCATACCGGCAACACTCCAAATCCCCAGCTGGGAAGTGATACAAATGAGAAAGTCTTATCGGTGAAAACCTTCACGGACACCATAAGGCGATGAAAGCTGAGAGAAAAACCAAAATGAGAGAGACTTGATAGTGAAAACCCTTCGGGCACTACAAGTCGAATAAGATTGAGAATCAGATGGGGAATTGCCAATTGAAGGTCTTGAAAGACGATTGACGACGGAAGATAGGCCACAAATGCATGCCATGACCATTAGAGTCGGTGTCTGCGTTTGATAGGTTTTTATTTATAGTTTCTTTTGTTACAGAGTCATCTTTTTCATTTGTCTTTTATTCTGTTCCCTTTTTATCTTTTTCCTTTCATAGAAAAACTCCCCAATAGAGTCTGTCTGGTCAAAACAAGTGTGAATTGACTTCAAAATATGCCATCAGCTTTCCAATTATGCAAGATAAGATCTGACTAGTACATCCAAGTGGTATAGTCAGCGAGGAACAAACGCGAGGCCAGTGTCAAAAAAAGATATCCCCAGCAAAAGGGAATTGACAAAAGGATTGACAAGTGTCAAGAGGGATACCCTTGCCGAAATCAAAGGTTATAAACCTCAAGGCCAAGGCCCGTTGAACAAAGCAAGGAGAGCAGTGAGCATGATTTGGGGAAATTCATACTAGACTAAAAGGTCGGGGAAATGCCAGTTTCCGAGCTATGCCACAAAAGAAGAGGGATATCCCCAGCAGAAAGGGATTATCCCCAGCAAATAATATCATCCCCAACAAGTTGTGCAACGCAGAGCAAGGAAGGAAAAAGGGAAAACCATCCCAACAGGAGTATCACAACCAACCACCATGTTTTAAACTAACAAATTCTGTTTGATTTGAAGCAGGTAAAGGAAATGGTATTGAGACCAGAAATGCATGCCACAAGGGATATTATCAAACTGGGGCAGAAAATTATCCTTCCATTAAGAAGATTTTCTGGAAGTCAGGTACCCATTCGGGGAAGAATAAAGATAACGCCAGTCTCAAGGGAAGTGGTCTTTAAACCAATGTTGCCCCCAACATAATAAGTTTCAATGGAGGAAGTCGTTCCCCAGCAAATGGATGAAACTTGAGCTTAGAAAAAGCAAGAGGCCAGCATCATTCCCAACAGCCTTCCGAAGAGTGAAGCACTAGTTCTGAAGGAATCAGAATCCCCTAGCAGTGTTATCCTCAACAGCGCTATCCCCGGCTGATAACATTTTATCCCCCAACAGGTAAGTAAATAATTCCTCAGCGGTGTTATCCCCAACAAGTTTTCGAGGTAAGACATTTTTCAAGTTTTTTTCTTTGGGTTCATCCGCCCTCGAATAGGATATGTCGGGTTCATCCGCTCTCGAATAGGATATTTCGGGTTCATCCGCCCTCGAATAGGATATGTCGGGTTCATCCGCCCTCGAACAGGATATGTCGGGTTCATCCGCCCTCGAACAGGATATGTCGGGTTCATCCGCCCTCAAATAGGATATGTCGGGTTCATCCGTCCTCAAATAGGATATGCCGGGTTCATACTCCCTCAAATAGGATATATCGGGTTCATCCGCCCTCAAATAGGATAGTTTGGGTTCATCCGCCCTCAAATAGGATGTTATTTTCAAAGTTATTGATGAAGACAGGCGCCCACCTGAATAACGAGAGGAATACATTTCTGTCTTTTTATTTCTGTTCTAGGTCACCCACCAGTATAATGCGGGCATATCATTTTTCATGTCTTTACTATTAGGCGCCCACCTGCATAACAAGGGAATACATTTCATGTCTTTACCAACAGGCGCCCACCTGAATAACGAGAGGAATACTTTTTGTCTGTGCATTTCATATTTTAGGCGCCCACCTGTATAACAAGGGAATACATTTTGTGTCTTTACCATTAGGCGCCCACCTGTATAACAAGGGAATACATTCCACGTCTTTACCCATAGGAGATGCATTTCCTCCTAAGTTTGTTTTAGTTTCACCCATAGGAGATGCATTTCCTCCTAAGTTTGTTTTAGTTTCACCCATAGGAGATGCATTTCCTCCTAAGTTTGTTTTTTACCCATAGGAGATGTATTTCCTCCTAAAGTTTATTTTTACCCATAGGAGATGCATTTCCTCCTAAGTTTGTTTAGTTTCACCCATAGGAGAGGCATTTCCTCCTAAGTTTGTCTTTACCCATAGGAGATGTATTTCCTCCTAAAGTTTATTTTTACCAATAGGAGACGCACTTCCTAAGTTTAGTTTCACCCATAGGAGAGGCATTTCCTCCTAAGTTTAGTTTCAACCAATAGGAGACGCACTTCCTAAGTTAAGTTTCACCAATAGGAGACGCACTTCCTAAGTTAAGTTTCACCAATAGGAGACGCACTTCCTAAGTTAAGTTTCACCAAGAGGAGACGCACTTCCTAAGTTAGTTTCACCAACAGGAGACGCACTTCCTAAGTTAGCTTCACCAACAGGAGACGCACATCCTAAGTAAGTTTCACCAAGAGGAGACGCACATCCTAAGTTAGTTTCACCAACAGGAGACGCACATCCTAAGCAAGTTTCACCAACAGGAGACGCACATCCTAAGTTAAGTTTCACCAATAGGAGACGCACTTCCTAAGTTAGCTTCACCAACAGGAGACGCACATCCTAAGTAAGTTTCACCAAGAGGAGACGCATATCCTAAGTTAGTTTCACCAACAGGAGACGCACATCCTAAGTAAGTTTCACCAACAGGAGACGCACATCCTAAGTTAAGTTTCACCAATAGGAGACGCACATCCTAAGTTAAGTTTCACCAATAGGAGACGCACATCCTAAGTTAGTTTCACCAACAGGAGACGCACTTCCTAAGTAAGTTTCACCAAGAGGAGACGCACATCCTAAGTAAGTTTCACCAAGAGGAGACGCACATCCTAAGTTAGTTTCACCAACAGGAGACACACATCCTAAGTTAGTTTCACCAACAGGAGACGCACATCCTAAGTTAGTTTCACCAACAGGAAACGCACATCCTAAGTAAGTTTCACCAACAGGAGACGCACATCCTAAGTTAAGTTTCACCAACAGGAGACGCACATCCTAAGTTAGTTTCACCAACAGGAGACGCACATCCTTAGTAAGTTTCACCAACAGGAGACGCACATCCTAAGTTAAGTTTCACCAAGAGGAGACACACATCCTAAGTAAGTTTCACTAAGAGGAGACGCACTTCCTAAGTTAGTTTCACCAAGAGGAGACGCACGTCCTAAGTAAGTTTTACTAATAGGAGACGCACTTCCTAAGAATAGTTTTACCAATAGGAGACACACTTCCTAAGTTTAGTTTTTCCCAATAGGAGACGCACTTCCTAAAGTTATTGTACCCAATAGGAGACGCACTTCCTTAAGTTTAGTTTTGCCCATAGGAGACGCACTTCCTAAGTTTACTTTTACCCCATAGGAGACGCACTTCCTAAGTTTACTTTTACCCCATAGGAGACGCACTTCCTAAATTAAGATTTCACGCATAGGAGACGCACTTCCTAAATTATTTTCATTCATAGGAGACGCACTTCCTAGTTCAAAATCATTAAGGTTTCACCCATAGGAGACGCACTTCCTAAGACTATTTTACCCCTAGGAGACGCACTTCCTAAGTTTAATTTCATGCATAGGAAACGCACTTCCTGAATTAAGTTTTCATTATTAGGAGACGCACTTCCTAGTCTGGTTCGCTCAGGTTATACTTTTGCTTTAGGAGACGCACTTCCTAGTCTGGTTCATTTAAGATTTCATTCGTAGGAGACGCATTTCCTAGTTTGAGTCATTGAGATTTTACCCATAAGAAGCACACTTCCTAATATTGATAGTCCATTTATAGGAGACGCACTTCCTAGTTTGGCTTTTTCAGATTATATTTTATTTCAGGAGACGCACTTCCGGAATTAAGATTTCACCCTTAGGAGATGCACCTCCTAGTTTGATTCATTTTAAGTTCGACCATAGGAGACGCACTTCCTAGTCTAGTTTATCGAACTTTTACCTGTAGGAGACGCACTTCCTAATCAAGGTCTTTCAAGTTTTTTAGGAGACGCACTTCCTAAAATCGAGATTTTATTCATAGGAGACGCACTTCCTAGTCTAATCACTGAAGTTTTCACCCCAAGGAGACACACTTCCTAGTTTAGTTCATTCCGATTCAACCATAGAAGAAGCACTTTCTAGTTTGAGTCATCGAGATTTTTATTTTAGCAGACACATTTGCTAGCAAGAGTTTTTGGTTTTACTCATAGGAGATGCACATCCTAGTCTAGTCTTTAGTTTACTCTCATCATTGCATCAGTAGTATAAATAGGTTACAATTTTGCTAACGACTCACAAATCTTCCCAGTGCAAACTGAGGTTAGGAAATTTTCGTTTGTTTTGTTTGTTTTGGTGGTAGGATCCCGCCTGGAAAATAGAGGTTGTTAAATTCAAGATGATGAAGCCAGGCGCCCACCTGTATAACGAGAGGAATACTTTTCAGTCTTCACATTTCATGCCAGGCGCCCACCTGTATAACGAGAGGAATACATTCAGTCTTTACATTTCAAGCGTTGAAGTTGGGAGCCCGCCCAGATAACAGAGGCATACATTTCAGCATTAATTTTCAAGTATTGAAGTTGGGAGCCCGCCCATACAACAGAGGCACACATTTCAAGATCAAGTCAGAGGACAATAAAACAGAGGGTTACAACAGGAATCCCCAGCAGGAAACAATAAAAATCCCCAGCACCGGGAAGCAAAAGGATGCAACAAGAGGTCCCAGCACAAACTCAAGTGCATGTGTCAAAAGGAAGAAAAGCATCTGAAGAAAAGCACCGGAGGAAACACAAGCCGACAAGAAAGCAAGGCAACAAGAACAAATTTTAGTCTAGCCTAGCTTCTTGTTTTCTTTTAAACACGGTGTAACAAGGAGATCGGTAAGCAGTGATAACAGCATGCAACAACAGTAACATTGCAGTCTCACGGTAGTCCCAGCTACCAAAACTTCTCGAACTACATTGACCTGATTCCTGTTTAGCCCAGGATATGTAGGAAACCTTTGAAGCAAAGGTTCGGTCAAATCTTTTTCAAAAAATAAAAAAATAAAAAAAATGCTTCACACGGAGTACTCGGATGGGCAAAAATCGCTCGCTTTATCTTTGCACGAAAACCCTTCGTGTCTTCGGGCAAAGAGGGGCAGCTGTAAGCACGTGATTTTTGCCCTATATGAGAATTACTCCCAAAAAATTCAAAAAATAAAATAATTTTTCTTGGTGTGCAATTTTTGTGATATTTTGTGATATTTTGTGTAACTATTTGTATGTTTGTCTATGCATGTTTATTTGTTAAATTAATAAAAAATACAAAATATGTCGCATTTTGCATGTAGGATTTAATTCTACAATTGTTAGTAATTAAATTTGTTTACAAAAAATAAAAAATACAAAAATAGGCATCTTTTGCATTTTTAGCATTTAATGTCCAAATGAACAATTTTATGCTTAATTATTACTTAATTGTGCGTTAATTGTTATTGGAAGTTAATTTGCGCTTTTATAACTTAATTTAGTTCTTAATAATAATTTAAGTACTTTTATAATTTAGTTTTAGAAAAATAAAAGAAGAAAAGAGAACAAAAATACAAAGAAAAATCGGATTGGGCCACTTCTTCAATTTCAAACCACAGGCCCAAATAATTGCCCAACTTTCCCCATGACCCGGTCCACTTCAAACCGGGTCGACCCGGTCCGCTCCATTAACCCAACACCCCTTCTTCATTTTTGTCCAACACAAAACAAAACCAAAAAAATAAAAAATAAAAGGTGAATTATCACTATTAATAGTTTTATTTTTTGTTTTTTTTTATATATAAAAAATCCGAAAATATTTTTTTTTTAAAATATATAATAATTTCGGGAATGATTTAAAAAAATAATAAGAAAAAGGGAAGTATTGAATAAAAAAATATAAAAGTAAAAATAGGTGAAATTCTCTTTTTTTTAAAAAAGTAAAAGAATGTAGAAAATTTAAAAAAAAATAAAAAGTTTTGTGGAAATTTTTAAAAAATTTAAAAGTAAAAGAAGGTTGGAATTAAAAAATAAATATAAAGGTATCTGAAAATTTAAAAAATTTAAAGTAATTGAAAGTAGCATTTTTGAAAGAAAAAGAAAAGATAGTGGTTTGTTTTTTAAAGAAAAGTTAAATAAAGTGAGATTCTCTTTTAAAAAAATAAAAAGTGGGATTTTAAATAAGATAAAGTAATTAAAGTTGGAATTTTAAAAATAAAAGTAAATAAAGGTGGGATTTCTTTTTCTAAAAAAATAAAAGCAATTTGTAAGTGGGATTTCTTTTAATTAAAAAAATAATAAAATAATAAAAAAACAAATCTGAAAATTTCGAAAATTTTGCTATAAATAGAAGAGAAAATTTAGGAAGAAGGGGTGGAAAAAAAAGAGGAAAAACTAGATAGAGAGAAGAAAAAAAGAGGGGGCGGAGTGAGAAGTATACACTCGATATACACTCTGGATACATAGAATATACAAGGACAGAATTCATTTTTGAAAGAGTAAAAAAGATAGAAACAAATTTTCTGAAATATTGAGAGCGGAAGAACACCATAGAGAGTTCAAATCTAGAAAGAAAAAAATAAAGAGAGATTTCCGCACTATTTGTCTTCTCCATTTTTACTAGTTTTCTCCGTGTTGCTGGGATTTCTGGACTGAGGTGTTGAAGCTACTGTGTTGGGCTTTTTGCTGCTGTATGTTACTGTGTTACATACTACTTTGCTGATCTTCTTCTTCTTGTACTGTCATTTCCAGGTACACATTTGTACACTCTCGGCTTGAAGCGAAATGAAATATTAATCAGGCTTTGTTCCTGTTGAATCCCTCCTGTTTAGATTTGTGTTTGAATATAATTTTCCTTTCTTTGTATAAAAATGTAGTCGATTAATTAATGAGTAATGGGCTTGCATATGTATAACTTCTTCATCTAATAATTTTAGTTTAAATTAATCAAATACTAGTTAATTTGTTTTTGATATTATGGTGTGTCAATCTCATGTTCCAGTATTATTGAATAATAGAATATAGAATGAAAGCAATTTTTCTTTGTACAAACTCGATCACAATTTTCCATTCACATTAGCCGTAAACTAATAACTAATAAGTTATTTTTTTTCAGCATGTAATTAATTGAGAAATTTTCTTTTATTTTTAGAGACAAACTTAATAGAAGAAATGTAGTCACTATAGGTTTATCTTTAAAAATAAGAATGAGATGAGCCTCGCCAAATAAAAATACAAAATTGCGGGGCCCTCAGTAAATATTTGCTTTAAATTGCTTAGACTTCGGGATGGACCGTTTAGCAAAATTCCACGGCCCTACCCAAAGTAGATGATACGCTAGTCGCTTTAGGCGCGCCTTTAATAATTTAATTTTCTTAAACTCGGGTGCACATTGATGTGACCCAAATCCAAATCTCAACGGAGTCAAAGTGTGTCGACGACCACGGGTACATTGATTGTAACGCGGTTCGAGATACATTTTCACAACGTTGCAATTCCTTATAAAAAATAATAATAATAATTAAGAAAGCGGTAAAAAGATAAAATTTTGCACATAAGTTCATATTTGTATAAAATCAGATAATCAAGCCGAATATAACAGTTGAGCGACCGTGCTAGAACCACGGAACTCGGGAATGCCTAACACCTTCTCCCGGGTTAACAGAATTCCTTATCCGGATTTCTGGTGCGCAGACTGTAATATGGAGTCATTCTTTTCCTCGATTCGGGATTAAAATTGGTGACTTGGGACACCCTAAATCTCCCAAGTGGAGACTCTGAAATAAATAAATAAATCCCGTTTCGATTGTCCTTTAATTGAAAAAAACTCCCTTGTACCCTCGCGAGTACGGAAAAAGGAGGTGTGACAGCTCTGACGACTCTGCTGGGGAAGTCCCAGAACCACTGGTTCAGGGTTAGAAATTCGAGCTTAGATAAATTGTTATATTTGGTTTTATCTGATTTTTACATGTTTGAGCCTAATGTGCTAAATGCTGCTTTTACCGCTTTGATATTATTTGAATTGTATATAAATTGTGCCGAAACCCTTCTCTTCTTACCTCCGGGGAGAAGCTCGCTGGTCGAGACTCCCTATTCTGTTAGTGTTAATACCTGAAATAAGAAAGAGGCCGGATAAGTTACAAAGCCGGACGACCCCGCGGGTCCCCGGTACGTAGCCCCCTCCTCGACTCGAGTTGTTCGCTCGGGTACACAGTCTAGAACAAATACCCAGGTTATGAACCTAGAATAACTCAGCTTCATGCCGGATCCCTAGTAGGAATGTTTGTTTGCATCACGTGCATTTGACTTTGGAGGCTCAACACAGGGGTTGGGTCTGTCTAGGACAGGTGTACCCAAAAATGAAAATGACCATCCTGATGCATCTTACTTGCTACTACTTGCGCATTTATTTGATTCGGACTTGTGTGTTGACTGACTTGTGAATATCAGGAATAATATTTTGAAATTGGAAAAAAAAAGAAATAGCAGTTAGGGAATTGATTGTTTATTTTTGAAAAAAATCAATACCCAAATACTGTCAAAACTCTGCCGAAATTTTGAGAAAATGAAAAACGTCTTATTACTCTGTTTTATTAAAAGCAAAGGAAAAATAGAAGAAAAAAAAAAGTCGTTGTTCTGTTTGTTTTTCAAAAAAAAAATAGAAAAAAAAATAGTTTGTCATGAAAATGAAAATGAAAAAGAGTCTTATTTTTAAAATAGTTTTTTATTTGTTTATAAAAATGCCAAAAAATAAAAATAAAACGAGTCGTGCGTTGAACGTGGTTTTATTATTTGTTCCAATATATATATATATATATATATATATAATTCTAAAAAGTATTTTTCTTTACTTCCAAAATATATATATATCTTTATTTGTTGCAAAGAGTATTTGTCTTACCAAGAAAATTTAAAGTAAAATTCCAAAAAGATATGTCTTGCAAAAAATAGATATATATATATATATATATCTTTATTTTCCATTATTGATTTCTTTAGAAAGTCTTATTAATTGTTTTATTTTTTTTAAAAAAAAATATATAAAAAATATATATAAAAATAAAAATAAAAATATTTTAAAAAAAAATCCGAAAATATTTTGATTCTTCTTTCAAAATTGAAAAGAAAATTCAAAATTCAAAAAAATATTTTTTTAGAAGTATTTCTTTTATTAAAGGTAAAATTCCAAAAAAATATTTTCTTTCTTCTTTAGAATAAGAGAAAACAAATGAAAATTCAGACAAAAAATATCTTCCTTTTACTTTTGCAATTCTCAAAGTTCAAATCAAAAGAAAAGGAATTCTTACAAGTCTTTCTTTCAAAAAGAAAATCAATCAAAAAAAATACTTCCTTTCTTCTTTTGAAACAGTTCTTTCACAAATTCCAATAAAAAAAATGTTAGTTCATTTACTTATTCATGACCTGCCCGAACTACGCGGGTTTGATTCTCACCGGATGTGAGATACGTAGGCAACCCTCATCGGGTCCAACCCCACCTTTTGCTAAAAAGCCAAAAACAAATAAATAAACAAAAAAAAAATGTCAAGATTTTTAATTTTGTCATAAATAAGTCGGGTGATGTCCAACTTCCCCTTTTACAAAAAAATAGCAAAAATATATATGTCAAATTTCTAAGAAGTCAGGTGACGCTGTTTTATCAAGACATAGCCGAATGTTCCCGAAAGGGACGCCGGAAGGCTGACTTTACATAAACAGCCACTTTTGGGTCATTTTTAAAGATTTGGTCCAGTTGACCCACACAGCCTTAAGAATCTTCATCTCCGAGGCGTTGAAAGGCCGTGTTTGCAATATTGAGTTTTCTATTTTTGAAAAATGATAAAAAGAGTCATAAATAAATCAGGTGATGTTGTTTGTCATAAATAGCCGAATGTTCCCGAAAGGGACGTCGGAAGACTGACTTTGCATAAACAGCCACCTTTTGGGTCATGTTTAGGAGTTTGGTCCAGTTGACCCACACAGCCTTAAAAATCTTCGTCCCCGAGGCGCTGAAGGATCGTGTTTGCAACACCACGTTTTCACTGTAATTTGAAAAAAAAAACAAAGAGTCAACGGTCAGATGAATACCGTTTGAATTTTTTTTTAGTCCAAAATAAGCCGAGATAGCTTCGGCAGTGTCTTAAACCGTTCTTGCCGAAATAGCCTTAGAGTATCTTTCAATTGTCAAAAGGTTATTTTCGTAAAAGAATGGACAAGTTTGTAAAAGTGTCATAAAATAATCCTCCCCGGCCTCAAAATTCATGTGGAATTTGGAAGGGGCCACGTTTGCAAAAATAACCGTTCGGTTGCATTTGTCAAACGGAGAAAGGAAGCTGGCCATTTGCTTTGGAGTTTGTAAATCTTTTAATTAGAATACGTGGGTTGTTTGATTTTCGAGTTTGTAGGTCATCTTCAAACCTTTGAAACCCAGTTTGTTTTAATATGAAAATTAAAAAAAATGTTGAGTATTGTTTATCTTTTATTGGTCCGAACTACGCAAGGTTTGAATCATGAAGGGTCATGATACGTAGGCAATCTCCATAAGATTCGACCACAACGAAAAAAAATGAAAAAAAAAATCGAAAAAGGAAAAATGAAAAAATCTAAAGGAAAAGAAAATGCAAAATAGAATAAAATACAAGGGTTCCCAAAGTACTTCAAAGGGGCAAATAAGCAAGCCGGGATGACGCATGTTGTTTGAAGCAAAGCATGTTAGAAACGGTTAACTGCCTAGGAGCATTGCATCCTCAATGTGTTGTTATCAAATCTGTTAAACTCTAAACGCTAACAAGTTTGTTGTTTTCCGAATCTCAAACAGTTAGTTGTTAAAGAATTCTGGCAACACACCCTTACCAAACTAGATCCAAAGGACCGATAACAACAAGCATGACTACTTCAGAGAATAGTACCGAGGAAGAAAGGCCGATGAGCCAGTTGTTAAAGGAAGCGATGGAAAAGATAGAAAGGATGGGACTAGAGATGAATGCAATGCAGTTTGCTCTAGCCAAAGCACAAAAGAGCCATTGTTTTCAGGAGAGAAACCCCTATGATTCCCAAGCTCCACCATCCCATCAACCTCTCCCGACACCAAATGTTCCCACTTTTGTGGGACCCACATCAGCCACCCTGCAAAGATCAACCAGCGAGCCATTGTTTCAGGCTCATGATACGCAATACTATCCCCCTGAGCCCACATTCCATGCCCCCGAACCACATGCCTACAATCCGCACTTGGAGGTACCGACAGAGATTGAAAAGCCGGTTAAAGCCCTAGAACAAGATGAGGTATTGAGGAAGTTCAAAAGCCTGGAGTAGTCTTTCAGGAACCTGCACGGATTGGGCAACCAGGTCAGCATGGCCTACAAGGATCTATGCCCTTTCCCGGACGTCAAACTCCCGGTGGGGTTCAAGATGCCTAAGTTTGATTTATATGAAGGGCACGGTGATCCCATGGCGCATTTGCGGGGATTCTGTAGCAAAATGAGAGGGGCAGGTGGCAAAGATGAGCTGCTGATAGCTTATTTCGGCCAAAGTCTGAGTGGATCGGCACTAGAATGGTATACCAGGCAGGATTCCAGCAGATGGTACACTTGGGATGATCTGGCGCAGGCTTTCGCAGGTCATTTTCAATACAATCTCGAGATAGTCCCTGACCGTCTCACATTGCTGAGGACTGGAAAGAAGCCTGGGGAATGTTTTCGTGAGTTTGGTTTCCGCTGGAGAGAACAAGCGGCCAGAGTTGATCCTCCCATGAAAGAGGGAGAAATGGTGGACTACTTCTTGCAAACACTGGATCCAACTTACTTTGGTCACTTGGTGACAACGGTTGGGAAATCCTTCAATGAAGTGGTAAAGATAGGGGTCATGATAGAGGAGGGTCTAAGGTCTGACAAAATCCTAAATTACTCAGCGCTCAAGGCAACGACCCAGGCTATTCAGAGCGGCGCGGGAGGTGCGCTCGAGGTCGCATCAGTCGAAGCAGGTACTGGGTCCAAATTCAGAGGTCCTTCCCCTCACTACCAGCCCAGGCCCAGTCATCCAAATTATCCACACACTCCATACAACCTTTCACAACCCTACTACCCACCATCAGAGCCACTCTTTTCAGCCCATCATGCCCAAGCCTTCCCCCTCCATATAATCCGCCTCAATATTATCCTCCGAACAAAGTCCGGTCGCAGGGTCAACTATCAGGTCACCCCCGCTGGCGAGAGCCAGCACCACGTAATGCATTCTTGCCTTCACAACGTTTTCAAGCACCCAACGACCCTAGAAAACAGGGGCATGGGGGAAAACAAAGGCAAGGAAACAATTTCACGCCAATTGGGGAGTCCTACGCAAGTTTGTTTGAAAAGCTAAAGCTTTCAGGACTGATTGAGCCGCTCCTTGGCTATACTCCAGACCCATATGCAAAAGGATTCGATCCTGCTGTACGATGCATGTATCACTCTAATGTCCAAGGACATAGCATTGAAGACTGTCGTTCTTTGAAAAAGGAAATAGAAAGAATGATTCAGGAAGGGGCAATTGTGATCGATGACATGACAGAAGCACGCGAATCCTCTTGAGAACTTGTTGACCGATGTTGATGATATTGAAGCTGGTAATGGTCTTGGCAGTATCGATGCAAAGCTCAGTGGCTAAGATGCCAGTCTTGATAAAGTGGAAGGACGCTCTGTTCCTTGGTTAACAAGAAAGAAGCATTTGGTGGCTTATTTTGTTGTCATTTCTGTTGTCCGGATTATTAAGGTTGTAATTTGGATTTTGTCCTGTGTCAAACCTTCTTATCTTTCCATTTTGTCATAGCAGTTTGTTTTAAATTTTGTCCAGTTTGTGTTAGGATTTTATTATGGTTGTTTTGTTTGTTTTATTATTCAAACCATTTCGCTGGTAGTCTAATACAAAGCAGGTCTTTTGTTATTTCCAGTCGTCTTTTTGTTTAGTCCTTTTATCATTTCGTTCAATGCCGATTCTAGGGATATGACATGCGCACCCAGTTTGGGCCTAATCTTAAAAGTTAATCATAAAACCCTGGGAAGGTGATCAAAGCATTTAAAGGAAATAAGAACGGTTTGAGATTATTTGGATCCCGAGTCATGTGGAACTAGGGCAAGGAAAACACAAATAAAACCGTTAAAAGCAAGATTCGTCAAATTGGCATGAGGGTCATTCATGATAATGAGAGTGTCGCCCAACGATGCTTTAGAAATGACAAAGGAAAAAGCAAATATTTAACATAATTGTCAAGTCTAGCACCATCGGAAGAGACTATAAATCTATTGTTTGATTATGTTGTTTGCACTTGGCATGTCTTGAAGACTGGAATGACGAAGGAATTTTGTTCTGCTACCTAAACACTTTATCCTTCGTTACCTCTTTTGAGCCTTATTTATTTTCTTTCATACCCCTCGTTCGGAATCAGTAGCAACGAAAAAAAAAAGAGAAAGAAAGAAAACAACAAAACGAGAAAAGGCGGAAAAAAAAGAAAAGAAAAGAAAAGAGAAATGATAAAAAAAAAGGAAAGTCAAATGAAAACAAAGGAATTGGGAACTACGTTTGACCTGATTCCTCAAAGAGGATACGTAGGCGCTTCACGGCTCGGTCATAATTTTGAAAAATGAAAAAAAGATCAATCAATTAAAAAATCCCCAAGCAAGAAACTGGGGCAGATGTTGCGTTTGTTGTAAATAAATCTAGTTCCGAAGGTTGTAATTAATAACCCGAAATCGATGCATTTTTGAGCCTTTAATACCCTTTCTTTCTAACCCTATCCAAAACCCACATTACGGTCCCAAGAAAGTCCTTCTGATCAGTCTTCAAAAGATGCCAAGTCAGACAAATAAAGAGTCTTACCGGCGAACATAACATTATGTTCCACAGCAGAAAGGACTCTAATCTCCAGCAGAGAGAGTCATACCGGCAACACTCCAAATCCCCAACTGGGAAGTGATACAAATGAGAGAGTCTTATCGGTGAAAACCTTCACAGGAACCATAAGGCGATGAAAGCTGAGAGAAAACCAAAATGAGAGAGGCTTGATAGTGAAAACCCTTCGGGCACTACAAGTCTAATAAGATTGGGAATCAGATAGGGAATCGTCAAGGGAAGGTCTTGAAAGACGATTGACGGCAGAAGATAGGCCACATGTGCATGTCACGACCAATAGAGTCGGTATCTGCGTTTGATAGGTTTTTATTTATAGTTTCTTTTGTTAAAGAGTCATCCTTTTCCTTTGTCTTTATTCTGTTCCTTTTCATCTTTTCCTTTCATAGAAAAACTCCCCAATAGAGTCTGTCTGGTCAAAACAAGTGTGAATTGACTTCAAAATATGCCATCAGCTTTCCAATTATGCAAGATAAGATCTGACTAGTACATCCAAGTGGTATAGTCAGCGAGGAACAAACGCGAGGCCAGTGTCAAAAAAAGATATCCCCAGCAAAAGGGAATTGACAAAAGGATTGACAAGTGTCAAGAGGGATACCCTTGCCGAAATCAAAGGTTATAAACCTCAAGGCCAAGGCCCGTTGAACAAAGCAAGGAGAGCAGTGAGCATGATTTGGGGAAATTCATACTAGACTAAAAGGTCGGGGAAATGCCAGTTTCCGAGCTATGCCACAAAAGAAGAGGGATATCCCCAGCAGAAAGGGATTATCCCCAGCAAATAATATCATCCCCAACAAGTTGTGCAACGCAGAGCAAGGAAGGAAAAAGGGAAAACCATCCCAGCAGGAGTATCACAACCAACCACCATGTTTTAAACTAACAAATTCTGTTTGATTTGAAGCAGGTAAAGGAAATGACATTGAGACCAGAAATGCATGCCACAAGGGATATTATCAAACTGGGGCAAAAAAATTTCCTTCCATTAAGAAGATTTTCTGGAAGTCAGGTACCCATTCGGGGAAGAATAAAGATAACGCCAGTCTCAAGGGAAGTGGTCTTTAAACCAATGTTGCCCCTAACATAATAAGTTTCAATGGAGGAAGTCGTTCCCCAGCAAATGGATGAAACTTGAGCTTAGAAAAAGCAAGAGGCCAGCATCATTCCCAACAGCCTTCCGAAGAGTGAAACACTAGTTCTGAAGGAATCAGAATCCCCCAGCAGTGTTATCCTCAACAGCGCTATCCCCAGCTGATAACATTTTATCCCCCAATAGGTAAGTAAATAATTCCTCAGCAGTGATATCCCCAACAAGTTTTCGAGGTAAGACATTTTTCATGTTTTTTTCTTTGGGTTCATCCGCCCTCGAATAGGATATGTCGGGTTCATCCGCCCTCGAATAGGATATTTCGGGTTCATCCGCCCTCGAATAGGATATGTCGGGTTCATCCGCCCTCGAACAGGATATGTCGGGTTCATCCGCCCTCGAACAGGATATGTCGGGTTCATCCGCCCTCGAACAGGATATGTCGGGTTCATCCGCCCTCGAACAGGATATGTCGGGTTCATCCGCCCTCGAACAGGATATGTCGGGTTCATCCGCCCTCGAACAGGATATGTCGGGTTCATCCGCCCTCAAATAGGATAGTTTGGGTTCATCCGCCCTCAAATAGGATAGTTTGGGTTCATCCGCCCTCAAATAGGATGTTATTTTCAAAGTCATTGATGAAGACAGGCGCCCACCTGAATAACGAGAGGAATACATTTCTGTCTTTTCATTTCTGTTCTAGGTCACCCACCAGTATAATGCGGGCATATCATTTTTCATGTCTTTACTATTAGGTGCCCACCTGCATAACAAGGGAATACATTTCATGTCTTTACCAACAGGCGCCCACCTGAATAACGAGAGGAATACTTTTTGTCTGTGCATTTCATATTTTAGGCGCCCACCTGTATAACAAGGGAATACATTTTGTGTCTTTACCATTAGGCGCCCACCTGTATAACAAGGGAATACATTCCACGTCTTTACCCATAGGAGATGCATTTCCTCCTAAGTTTGTTTTAGTTTCACCCATAGGAGATGCATTTCCTCCTAAGTTTGTTTTAGTTTCACCCATAGGAGATGCATTTCCTCCTAAGTTTGTTTTTTACCCATAGGAGATGTATTTCCTCCTAAAGTTTATTTTTACCCATAGGAGATGCATTTCCTCCTAAGTTTGTTTAGTTTCACCCATAGGAGAGGCATTTCCTCCTAAGTTTGTCTTTACCCATAGGAGATGTATTTCCTCCTAAAGTTTATTTTTACCAATAGGAGACGCACTTCCTAAGTTTAGTTTCACCCATAGGAGAGGCATTTCCTCCTAAGTTTAATTTCAACCAATAGGAGACGTACTTCCTAAGTTAAGTTTCACCAATATGAGACGCACTTCCTAAGTTAAGTTTCACCAATAGGAGACGCACTTCCTAAGTTAAGTTTCACCAATAGGAGACGCACTTCCTAAGTTAGTTTCACCAACAGGAGACGCACTTCCTAAGTTAGCTTCACCAACAGGAGACGCACATCCTAAGCAAGTTTCACCAAGAGGAGACGCACATCCTAAGTTAGTTTCACCAACAGGAGACACACATCCTAAGTAAGTTTCACCAACAGGAGACGCACATCCTAAGTTAAGTTTCACCAATAGGAGACGCACTTCCTAAGTTAGCTTGACCAACAGGAGACGCACATCCTAAGTAAGTTTCACCAAGAGGAGACGCACATCCTAAGTTAAGTTTCACCAACAGGAGATGCACATCCTAAGTTAAGTTTCAACAATAGGAGACGCACATCCTAAGTTAGTTTCACCAACAGGAGACGCACTTCCTAAGTAAGTTTCACCAAGAGGAGACGCACATCCTAAGTAAGTTTCACCAAGAGGAGACGCACATCCTAAGTTAGTTTCACCAACAGGAGACGCACATCCTAAGTTAGTTTCACCAACATGAGACGCACATCCTAAGTTAGTTTCACCAACAGGAAACACACATCCTAAGTAAGTTTCACCAACAGGAGACGCACATCCTAAGTTAAGTTTCACCAACAGGAGACGCACATCCTAAGTTAGTTTCACCAACAGGAGACGCACATCCTAAGTAAGTTTCACCAACAGGAGACGCACATCCTAATTTAAGTTTCACCAAGAGGAGACGCACATCCTAAGTAAGTTTCACCAATAGGAGACGCACTTCCTAAGTTAAGTTTCAACAATAGGAGACGCACATCCTAAGTTAGTTTCACCAACAGGAGACGCACTTCCTAAGTAAGTTTCACCAAGAGGAGACGCACATCCTAAGTAAGTTTCACCAAGAGGAGACACACATCCTAAGTTAGTTTCACCAACAGGAGACGCACATCCTAAGCTAAGTTTCACCAACAGGAGACGCACATCCTAAGTTAGTTTCACCAACAGTAGACGCACATCCTAAGTAAGTTTCACCAACAGGAGACGCACATCCTAAGTTAAGTTTCACCAACAGGAGACGCACATCCTAAGTTAAGTTTCAACAATAGGAGACGCACATCCTAAGTTAGTTTCACCAACAGGAGACGCACTTCCTAAGTAAGTTTCACCAAGAGGAGACGCACATCCTAAGTAAGTTTCACCAAGAGGAGACGCACATCCTAAGTTAGTTTCACCAACAGGAGACGCACATCCTAAGTTAGTTTCACCAACATGAGACGCACATCCTAAGTTAGTTTCACCAACAGGAAACACACATCCTAAGTAAGTTTCACCAACAGGAGACGCACATCCTAAGTTAAGTTTCACCAACAGGAGACGCACATCCTAAGTAAGTTTCACCAACAGGAGACGCACATCCTAATTTAAGTTTCACCAAGAGGAGACGCACATCCTAAGTAAGTTTCACTAAGAGGAGACACACTTCCTAAGTTAGTTTCACCAAGAGGAGACGCACGTCCTAAGTAAGTTTTACCAATAGGAGACGCACTTCCTAAGAATAGTTTTACCAATAGGAGACGCACTTCCTAAGTTTAGTTTTTCCCAATAGGAGACGCACTTCCTAAAGTTATTGTACCCAATAGGAGACGCACTTCCTTAAGTTTAGTTTTGCCCATAGGAGACGCACTTCCTAAGTTTACTTTTACCCCATAGGAGACGCACTTCCTAAGTTTACTTTTACCCCATAGGAGACGACAACAACAACAACAACAACAACGACCCAGTGTAATCCCACAAGTGGGGTCTGGGGAGGGTAATATGTACGCAGACCTTACCCCATAGGAGACGCACTTCCTAAATTAAGATTTCGCGCATAGGAGACGCACTTCCTAAATTATTTTCATTCATAGGAGACACACTTCCTAGTTCAAAATCATTAAGGTTTCACCCATAGGAGACGCACTTCCTAAGACTATTTTACCCCTAGGAGACGCACTTCCTAAGTTTAATTTCATGCATAGGAAACGCACTTCCTGAATTAAGTTTTCATTATTAGGAGACGCACTTCCTAGTCTGGTTCGCTCAGGTTATACTTTTGCTTTAGGAGACGCACTTCCTAGTCTGGTTCATTTAAGATTTCATTCGTAGGAGACGCATTTCCTAGTTTGAGTCATTGAGATTTTACCCATAAGAGGCACACTTCCTAATATTGATAGTCCATTTATAGGAGACGCACTTCCTAGTTTGGCTTTTTCAGATTATATTTTATTTCAGGAGACGCACTTCCGGAATTGAGATTTCACCCTTAGGAGATGCACCTCCTAGTTTGATTCATTTTAAGTTCGACCATAGGAGACGCACTTCCTAGTCTAGTTTATTGAACTTTTACCTGTAGGAGACGCACTTCCTAATCAAGGTCTTTCAAGTTTTTTAGGAGACGCACTTCCTAAAATCGAGATTTTATTCATAGGAGACGCACTTCCTAGTTCTAGTCACTGAAGTTTTCACCCCAAGGAGACGCACTTCCTAGTTTAGTTCATTCCGATTCAACCATAGAAGAAGCACTTTCTAGTTTGAGTCATCGAGGTTTTTATTTTAGCAGACACATTTGCTAGCAAGAGTTTTTGGTTTTACTCGTAGGAGATGCACATCCTAGTCTAGTCTTTAGTTTACTCTCATCATTGCATCAGTAGTATAAATAGGTTACAATTTTGCTAACGACTCACAAATCTTCCCAGTGCAAACTGAGGTTAGGAAATTTTCGTTTGTTTTGTTTGTTTTGGTGGTAGGATCCCGCCTGGAAAATAGAGGTTGTTAAATTCAAGATGATGAAGCCAGGCGCCCACCTGTATAACGAGAGGAATACTTTTCAGTCTTCACATTTCATGCCAGGCGCCCACCTGTATAACGAGAGGAATACATTCAGTCTTTACATTTCAAGCGTTGAAGTTGGGAGCCCGCCCAGATAACAGAGGCATACATTTCAGCATTAATTTTCAAGTATTGAAGTTGGGAGCCCGCCCATACAACAGAGGCACACATTTCAAGATCAAGTCAGAGGACAATAAAACAGAGGGTTACAACAGGAATCCCCAGCAGGAAACAATAAAAATCCCCAGCACCGGGAAGCAAAAGGATGCAACAAGAGGTCCCAGCACAAACTCAAGTGCATGTGTCAAAAGGAAGAAAAGCATCTGAAGAAAAGCACCGGAGGAAACACAAGCCGACAAGAAAGCAAGGCAACAAGAACAAATTTTAGTCTAGCCTAGCTTCTTGTTTTCTTTTAAACACGGTGTAACAAGGAGATCGGTAAGCAGTGATAACAGCATGCAACAACAGTAACATTGCAGTCTCACGGTAGTCCCAGCTACCAAAACTTCCCGAACTACATTGACCTGATTCCTGTTTAGCCCAGGATATGTAGGAAACCTTTGAAGCAAAGGTTCGGTCAAATCTTTTTCAAAAAAAAAAAAAAATAAAAAAAATGCTTCACACGGAGTACTCGGATGGGCAAAAATCGCTCGCTTTATCTTTGCACGAAAACCCTTCGTGTCTTCGGGCAAAGAGGGGCAGCTGTAAGCACGTGATTTTTGCCCTATATGAGAATTACTCCCAAAAAATTCAAAAAATAAAATAATTTTTCTTGGTGTGCAATTTTTGTGATATTTTGTGTAACTATTTGTATGTTTGTCTATGCATGTTTATTTGTTAAATTAATAAAAAATACAAAATATGTCGCATTTTGCATGTAGGATTTAATTCTACAATTGTTAGTAATTAAATTTGTTTACAAAAATTAAAAATTACAAAAATAGGCATCTTTTGCATTTTTAGCATTTAATGTCCAAATGAACAATTTTATGCTTAATTATTACTTAATTGTGCGTTAATTGTTATTGGAAGTTAATTTGCGCTTTTATAACTTAATTTAGTTCTTAATAATAATTTAAGTACTTTTATAATTTAGTTTTAGAAAAATAAAAGAAGAAAAGAGAACAAAAATACAAAGAAAAATCGGATTGGGCCACTTCTTCAATTTCAAACCACAGGCCCAAATAATTGCCCAACTTTCCCCATGACCCGGTCCACTTCAAACCGGGTCGACCCGGTCCGCTCCATTAACCCAACACCCCTTCTTCATTTTTGTCCAACACAAAACAAAACCAAAAAAATAAAAAATAAAAGGTGAATTATCACTATTAATAGTTTTATTTTTTGTTTTTTTTATATATAAAAAATCCGAAAATATTTTATTTTTATTTTTATTTTAAAAAATATATATATATATAATAATTTCGGGAATGATTTAAAAAAAAATAAGAAAAAGGGAAGTATTGAATAAAAAAAATATAAAAGTAAAAATAGGTGAAATTATCTTTTTTAAAAAAAAAAGTAAAAGAATGTAGAAAATTTAAAAAAAATAAAAAAAAAGTAAAAAGTTTTAAAAAATTTAAAAGTAAAATAAGGTTGGAATTAAAAAATAAATATAAAGGTATCTGAAAATTTAAAAAATTTAAAGTAATTGAAAGTAGCATTTTTAAAAGAAAAAGAAAAGATAGTGGTTTGTTTTTTAAAGAAAAGTTAAATAAAGTGAGATTCTCTTTTAAAAAAATAAAAAGTGGGATTTTAAATAAGATAAAGTAATTAAAGTTGGAATTTTAAAAATAAAAGTAAATAAAGGTGGGATTTCTTTTTCTAAAAAAATAAAAGCAATTTGTAAGTGGGATTTCTTTTAATTAAAAAAATAATAAAATAATAAAAAAACAAATCTGAAAATTTCGAAAATTTTGCTATAAATAGAAGAGAAAATTTAGGAAGAAGTGAGGGAAAAAAATAGGAAAAACTAGATAGAGAGAAGAAGAAAAGAGGGGGCGGAGAGAGCAGTATACACTCGATATACACTCTGGATACACTGAATATACAAGGACAGAATTAATTTTTGAGAGAGTAAAAAAGATAGAAACAAATTTTCTGAAATATTGAGCGCGGAAGAACACCATAGAGAGTTCAAATCTAGAAAGAAAAAAATAAAGAGAGATTTTCGCACTATTTTTCTTCTCCATTTTTACTAGTTTTCTCCGTGTTGCTGGGATTTCTGGACTGAGGTGTTGAAGCTACTGTGTTGGGCTTTCTGCTGTTGTATGTTGCTGTGTTACATACTACTTTGCTGATCTTCTTCTTCTTGTACTGTCATTTCCAGGTACACATTTGTACACTCTCGGCTTGAAGCGAAATGAAATATTAATCAGGCTTTGTTCCTGTTGAATCCCTCCTGTTTAGATTTGTGTTTGAATATAATTTTCCTTTCTTTGTATAAAAATGTAGTCGATTAATTAATGAGTAATGGGCTTGCATATGTATAACTTCTTCATCTAATAATTTTAGTTTAAATTAATCAAATACTAGTTAATTTGTTTTTGATATTATGGTGTGTCAATCTCATGTTCCAGTATTATTGAATAATAGAATATAGAATGAAAGCAATTTTTCTTTGTACAAACTCGATCGCAATTTTCCATTCACATTAGCCGTAAACTAATAACTAATAAGTTATTTTTTTTCAGCATGTAATTAATTGAAAAATTTTCTTTTATTTTTAGAGACAAACTTAATAGAAGAAATGTAGTCACTATTGGTTTATCTTTAAAAATAAGAATGAGATGAGCCTCGCCAAATAAAAATACAAAATTGCGGGGCCCTCAGTAAATATTTGCTTTAAATTGCTTAGACTTCGGGATGGACCGTTTAGCAAAATTCCACGGCCCTACCCAAAGTAGATGATACGCTAGTCGCTTTAGGCGCGCCTTTAATAATTTAATTTTCTTAAACTCGGGTGCACATTGATGTGACCCAAATCCAAATCTCAACGGAGTCAAAGTGTGTCGACGACCACGGGTACATTGATTGTAACGCGGTTCGAGATACATTTTCACAACGTTGCAATTCCTTGTAAAAAATAATAATAATAATTATGAAAGCGGTAAAAAGTTAAAATTTGCACATGAGTTCATAATTGTATAAATCAGATAATCAAGCCAAATATGACAGTTGAGCGACCGTGCTAGAACCACGGAACTCGGGAATGCCTAACACCTTCTCCCGGGTTAACAGAATTCCTTATCCGGATTTCTGGTGCGCAGACTGTAATATGGAGTCATTCTTTTCCTCGATTCGGGATTAAAATTGGTGACTTGGGACACCCTAAATCTCCCAAGTGGCGACTCTGAAATAAATAAGCAAATCCCGTTTCGATTGTCCTTTAATTGGAAAAAACTCCATTGTACCCTCGCGGGTACGGAAAAAGGAGGTGTGACAGGTGGTTAGTTGGTTGGCATTCTGACAACTCACTCATACAACACCCGATCGAAAGACAGGTTGAAAATGGCCAATTAGGAATCGGAAACAAGTATTGTCGACCCATCGAAAGAAGGGGAAGAGTTGGACGTTAATGCAATGGGGAAGGAAATGTATAAGCTAAAGCAACAGATGGCTGAAATGTACCAAGCCTGGGCGAAGGGGCATCCACCGCCAGTCTATCCCGCTAACCCCGCTTATATCCCGCCATTGGCTCAACCTTAGGAACCTTTTACTGTGAACTCATCTCCAGCCTTTCCCCTCTACCAACAATGCCAAGGCACCACTTCCCATACATCACAAGCTCCTACACCCAAACAAGTCCCATACCCTCCTCCACCAGTCACTCCTGTTTTTGTGGCACCTCCACCTTCTACCTTACACCGATCTTCCAGTGAACCTCTATTCCAGACTCACGACAACCCGTATTATCCCCCTGAACCTACCTTCAAAGTTCCAAAACCCTATTCTTACACCCCTAATCTTGATCTCACGGCAGAAACTGAGAAGCCACCCAAAAATCCCGAGCATAAGGAGATGATCAGAAAGGTCAAAAGCTTAGAACAATCATTTCGAGATATGAAGGGGTTAGAGGGCCAAGTAAGTGTGGCCTATAAAGATTTATGTCTGTTCCCAGATGTTCAGTTACCAGCCGGGTTCAAGATGCCTAAGTTTTATCTGTACGATGGGCATGGCGACCCAGTAGCACATTTAAGGGAATTTTGTAGCAAGATGAGAGGAGCAGGTGGAAGAGATGAATTGCTGATGTCATATTTCAGCCAAAGTTTGAGTGGATCGATGCTACAATGGTACACCAGACAAGATCATAGCAGGTGGTACACATGGGACGATTTGGCCCAAGCCTTCGTCTGTCATTTTCAGTATAATCTCGAAATCATCCCAGATCGTCTGTCATTGATGAAGATCGAGAAGAAGCCCGGTAAGAGTTTTCGAGAATATGGGTTCCATTGTAGAGAGCAAGCAGCAAGGGTTGACCCTCCGATGAAAGAGAGTGAGATGGTTGATTATTTCTTGCAGGCTTTGGAGCCCACTTATTTCGGTCACTTGGTGTCAGCAGTGGGCAAATCCTTTAATGAATTTGTAAAAATGGGAGGCATGGTTGAAGAGGGACTCAAGTCCAACAAGATCATGAGTTATTCAGCAATCAAAGCGACCACCCAGGGCATTCAAAATGGTACTGGGGGTGTACTCGGAAAGAAGAAGAAAGAGGATGTTGCGACAATTGAGTCAGGAGCTTGGGCCGGATCTAGGAACCTTCCACGTTACTACAACCAGCCTCGACCCTATCCCCAAACTTACTCCCACACTCCATATAGCCCACCACAATATTACTACCCACCGCCAGATCCCCATTTTCCTGTCCATCACGCACAAACCTATACCCAACCTCCCGCTCACGCACAATAGCATGCGCCAGCTCCACAAAATCCATACCAGGCTCAAAAAATACCCATCCACCCCAAAGGCCTACAGAAATCCTCACGGAACAAGTTTTCGGCCCAATCAAGCTTTTAAGAATGAGAGGTTACAGAAGTAGAAGACTTTCACTCCATTAGGAGAATCATATACCAGTCTATTCTAGAGACTGAGACAGTTGGGTAAGTTGAATCCGATCGAGGCCAAAATGCCAAATCCCCTTCCTAGAAATCTTGACCGATCGATGAGTTGTGAGTATTGTTCAGGGGCCTCGGGACATGACACAGAGAAGTGTTGGAAATTGAAAACAGTTGTGCAAGAGCTTATTGATACTCATCGGATCGAGGTTCAAGCCCTAGAAGCACCAAATATCAACCAGAATCCACTGCCAGCTCGCCATGAGACCCATATGATTAAGTTGATACATAAGGTAGGGGAGCCTAAGAAACCCTCGCAGACGGTGATGATGATCCGTTCCAGTCAAACCAGTCCAAAGGAAAATGTAACCAGCGGGAAATCAGTGGTCCAGTTGAAAGAGGTAGACAACAAGCCAGCTGTGGTAGCCGAGAAAGGGTCGTCAAGTACTGTTGCAGTGAAACCAGAGAAAGCTAAAGTAGTGGTACCAGGGGTTACAAGTAAACCTGTTGTGGTCGTGAAGGGTGCTAGCACAGAGCATGTTATCATAAAACCGATAACTCAATTACCGATAGTCAACAACAAGGCGGTCCCGTGGAATTATGAACGAGTGATAGTAATTTACCAGGGGAAAGAGGTTAAAGAAGAAGTGTGTGAGACCCATGGGTTGACTCGACCGGGAAGATGCTTTGCCCCCGAAGAGTTGAGAAAAGCTAAAACTTCCAAAGACAACCCAGTGTTGGTGAAGAAAGCTGTGACCGAGGAAGAAGCAGAGGAATTTTTGAAAAAGATGAAGGTGCAAGACTATTCCATTGTGGAGCAGTTGAGGAAAACACCGGCTCAGATTTGATTGTTGTCATTATTGATCCATTCCGACGAGCACCGTCGAGCTTTGATGAAGATCTTGAATGAGGCCCACGTCCCTGACAAAATATCAGTAAACCACTTGGAAAAGATAGCTAACAAGATATTTGAGGTGAAGAGAGTCACGTTTTCTAATGATGAGCTACCCATGGAGGGCATTGAGCACAATAGAGCCCTCTATCTGACGGTGAAATATGAAGATTCCGTGGTTACTCGGGTACTGATTGACAATGGGTCTAGTACCAACATTTGTCCTCTCTCTACGTTGAACAAGCTAAAAGCGGAAGATGAAAGAATTCACAAGAATAGTATTTGCGTTTGGGGATTCGATGGTGGAGGGAAAGATTCAGTTGGGGACATAGTGCTTGAGCTCACCATAGGACCAGTTGATTTTACTATGGAATTATAGGTACTCGATGTGGCCGTTTCTTATAACCTGCTGTTGGGATGACCTTGGATTCATGCTGCCAAGGCAGTCTCGTCTACTCTACATCAAGTTGTCAAGTTTGAATGGGATCGACAGGAAATTATTGTACACGGTGAAGATAATTTGTGTGTGCCCGATGATGCTACTGTTCCGCTCATAGAGGTTGAAGACGACAAGGGGCCATGGGTTTATCAGGTTTTTGACACAGTATCGGTAGAGAAAATTCCGGAAGGAAAGTGTGTTCCAACTCCAAAGATGGTTGCGACATCAGTCATGGTAGCCGTTGAAATATTGAAAAATGGTTTTGTACCGGGAAGGGTTTATGTGCATCTCTGCAAGGTATTGTGCAACCAGTTTCTCTTTCAAAGAATCTGGATACTTTTGGTCTGGGGTTCAAGCCTACAGTTGCAGATGTTCGACAATCCCGCAAAATGAAACAGAAAGCATGGGCATTACCAAAGCCAATCCCGCGTCTGTCCAGATCATTCTTCAGGCCGAGTATCAGAAAGTAGTTGTTGTCAAAAGTTCTTGGATGATTGATTGGTGCTGATGGAGACTTGGAGAAGGGAATCGAAAGATTGTTCACCAAGGTTAACATGGTTGAGGCTGGGGAAGGGTCAAGCAAGGCAGATGTGCGATTCCCGGGACCACGTGCAAAAATCAACAATTGGGAAGCCACTCCTCTTCCTACCTAGAGGGATTCTTGGTAGTGGGTTTTGATTTTCTTTTAGTTGTCTGGATTATTCCAGGGTCTGTAATTCAGATATTATGTTCCATCCAGTTGAATGTGTCAAAACCCTGTTATCTTTAAATTCAATGAAATGCAATTATCCCTTTCCCTTCATTTCTTCTAAATTTTTTTTGTTTTCTTCTTGTGTACAGTTCTTTTTATGCTGATATCAATGACATGACATGCATGAGGAATCTTCGACCCAGTTTTAAAAGCCAATCTAACTCTAAAATAATAATACAAAAAATTGAGTGTGATGATGAGTTGGAATGTTACAACCCATATCCACATGTGTTAGTTCATGTCATATATTAGTTAACATAAATCCAAGAAGGAATTATCTTTGAGATGATAAGAAGTCAATCCTATTGGTCTTAAGTGATACAAGAGTGTATAAGGGTGATTAACCAGTATTAGAAGTTAAACGAATCAAGGATGTTGTAACTCATATTTTCAGGTAATCTAGCGGTGCTTAATACACTCAAGAGGTCATTTATTAAGGTATTTTAATCATATAATATCCGTATCATAAGTCTTGAAGTCAAACGAGTTATGAAACAAAAGTCGACAAAAGTTGTCGCAACTTAGGTTCATAATTTTACTTAAACATTAGGTCAAATGTTTCTAATCTTTTCTCATATTTACAAGGAATTACGGGGTGATATGCCAACCAAATTAAATATCTATGAGTCTAGTTTCCAACACATTAAACCGTTCATCGATACGATTTCGGAGTAGAGAGATATTCGCGTTTTCGCGAGACTGCGCCAAAGCACCTCTCTATGGGGCCCACTAAGGCGGTTTAAGATATTTGGACCTATATAGGATGCCTCCAACCCGTTTTAAGTCATTTCTTCTCACTATTTTCAGACCTTAGAACCCTAGGAACATCCTCTCAAGGTTCTCTCAAGATTCAAGACCCAAAAAAGGGGCAAACAACACAAATCAAGTGTCGGGAATTCCGTGGCGCTAGTAAGTCTCTTGTTCTTCTTGTTGTTGCTCATTTTTGTGTCGTTCCAGCTCGTGTGGGAGGTTGTTTTAAAGGGTTTATGTTCTGTAAATACTCCCTCATGTTCTTAATATCAATCCTAGGTGATTTCAAGCCTTCTAAAGTGATTCTAGTGCCGAAAAACACTAATTGATCGCTAGTTTCGCTTTTTTGTTGTTGTGGCAGCATTGGAGGGATATTTCATGGAAATTTAAGGTCAAATTGGAGTTGTTCTTTCTGTATAAAGGTAAGGAACCTCTTACTCTATATGTATTTAAGATTATCCAAGTTGCAGCTAAGCCATTGAAGCTAGAACTTGTGAAATATATATCAAAAGGCTTGGAAGTAATGTTATTGTTTTGTGGACTGTTTTCTGTTGTTGTTGGCTGCGTATTTTACTAATATCTTGTGGAGTTTTGGAGGAGTAAGGGTGTGGAGAAACACCATATATATGTAGGGTTATGGGCTGATAGTTATTCGTAACATTTCCAGGTTGTTTGACACGACTACGGTGGTCGTCGTATGTATGGAGTGATTAGGCTGTGTGTGGACTATTTTGGGAGGCTCAATATGTTTATTATTGATGTTGTTTGGGCTGTTTGGTGACTGTTTTGAATGGTGTGAGGTCATATATATAGGGGAGGTGCTGTCCGTTTCATCGTAAAATAGGTTGTGGTCGATACATAATAGTTATGACGCTTAAATGATAACGATAGTATCGTTTCTCTTATTGTAGACTAAGGAGTTTTGACAATTGCATAGCTTGAGATTGGGGCAGTATATACAAGGTATGTGAGGCTATCCCTTTCCTTCTTTTGCACGACTCTGATTGTACATAATGTAATGAACGAGCTTCCAAGATACTCTACTCTTAGAAGCTAGCAGTACTTACATTGTTTTCCCTCTTATGGAACGATTGATGTTAATGTTGCTTCTCTTAGTCTTATGTTATCAATGTTGTTGGTACTTCCTGATTCTTATAAGGTTCATAGTGAAGAGTTAGTCCTAATAACGTGTACAGAGGATACCGACCTTACGTCACTCCGAAAGGTTTAGAATGTGATTCCATGAGTCGAGCATGCATTATATATATGTATCTATTTTACTCTACCGAGCCACGCTATAGTTGGCCGGGTACGGCACCTATTGTGCAACCACTGATCAGTTGGGTTTTACCGAGCTCCACGTGGCCGGGTACGATTCTACCGAGCCTATTATGGCCGGGTACGATATGATGATGATGATGCCCATAGAGGCGAATGCTTTAAAGGTTTATGTACTTATACATATGTATCATGCATTTCATGTAAGTAGCCCTCAGAGGTACTAAGATGTTACATGTTGTATATTCTCTATCCTTGCTTACATTACTGATCGTATTTATGGTTCCTTGCCTTACATACTCAGTACTTTATTCGTACTGACGTCCTTTTATTTGTGGACGCTGCATGTCGTGCTGCAGGTCCTGATAGACAGGCAGGTGCAGCTCCCCCACCACAGTAGACTGTCCAGTTCAGCGGTGATTGGCGAGATCCCTTCTCCGGACTTGCCTTGGTCTTGGTATGCAATTTTTGTTATAGACATTATGGGTATGTCGGGGCCCTGTTCCGGCTATGTTGCAACACTTATGTTCTTTTAGAGGCTCATAGACAGGTGTCGGCTCATGTATAGTTTGGTATGCCTTGTCGGCTAGTTTTTGTTGTATAGTCTTTCATAGTAGCGTGGTAGCTCATACCTTATATGTAGTTTCTTGATTGTCTGGTCATCCCCTGCTATGTATGTTCATGCCGTCATATTTTATTGCTGGTTGTCCATGATCTAGGTCTACCATTTATATTGATCTCGTCAGCCCTAAAAGATAATAATGAAGGTTAGATGAAATGTGCGTTGGTGCTCGGCAAGTGTGGTCGGGTGCTAGTCATGGCCCTTCAGTTTGGGTCGTGACAAACTTGGTATCAGAGCAAGTCTGTCCTAGGGGTTGTCTATGAGCCGTGTCTAGTAGAGTCTTGATTATGGATGTGTAGCGCGCCACATTTATAATCAGGAGGCTACATGACATCTAGGGTTGTTACCTTCTTCCTGAATCTAGATCGTGCGTAGAGTTGAGTCGTAAGTGTTCGTCTCTAATATTCACCTTGTTTTTTTCCAGTGATGCCTTCGACTAGGAAGCAAACGATTAGTAGACGGCTTGATACAGCAGCGGGAGAGGGTACCAGTCAGGTGCCCCAAGTTAGAGCAGGACAAAGTGAGGCTCAAAGTGAGATGCCCTCTCATACCTCATCTACTCCATCTCCTCCAGAGGATATTAGAAGGCACCCAGCACCTCCAGTTCCTCCGTCTGGCACTCCAGACCAGGATATGCAGAGTGCTTTGCAGTTATTGACTAGCTTGGTAGCTGCTCAGGCTCAGAGGCAGAATACAGGTGCTGCTGAGAAACCAGTTAGTACAAGAGTTCGTGATTTTATTAATTTAGACCCTCCAGTGTTTACCGGATCAGACCCCAAGGAGGACCCACAGACTTTTATTGACCAGGTTCATCGTACACTTCGGGTTATGCATGTTAGTGATACAGAGGCAGTAGAGTTGGCTTCTTATCGGCTACGGGATTTAGCGGTTCTCTGGTATGATAGTTGGGAGAGATCCAGGGGTCCGAACCCTCCTCCAGCTGTGTGGAAGGAATTTTCTGAGGCCTTTCTTCGTCACTACTTGCCAGTTGAGATACGACGAGCTAGAGCTGATAAGTTCTTGAACCTTAGACAAGGTAATATGAGTGTGCGAGAGTACAGTATGCAGTTTGATTCTTTGGCAAGGTATGCTCCCCATATGGTGGCCGAGATGAGTGATAGGGTGCATATGTTCGTGAATGGGTTGGGACCACATCTGATAAATGAGTGTACGACAGCCTCCTTGGTGGAGGGCATGGATATTTCCCGTATTCAAGCTTATGCCCAGACCCTAGAGGATCGTAAGCGCCAGCAGAGGGCAGTTAGGGAGCAGGATAGGGGCCAGCATAAGAGGGCGAGATTTGCAGGGTATTCTGATGACTTCAGAGGCCGCATCAGGCCACAGTTTTCGAGGAGTTCGGCGCCACCTGTAGCTAGTGCTCCTCCACAGTTTCAGAGGCCTCGATATGATCGATCCTATTCTGGTCCAGGTCAGAGTTCGCGGGCATCTGGCTCGCAACATCACAGGGATACTAGTCAGATGAGACCCCCAACACCACATTGTGATCAGTGCGGCAAGGCCCACTTTGGACTGTGTCGTCGAGGTTCTGATGCATGCTATTCGTGCGGGCAGCCTGGCCATATGATGCGGGATTGTCCTAATAGAGGAGGTGATGGTATGGCTCAGCCGACTGGATCTGTGTCTGGTTCTTCCTCATCAGTTCGACCTCCAGCACGGGGTTTTCAGCAGTCGACAGGTCGTGGTAGGGGTAGAGGTGCAGTGCCGAGTTCGAGTGGTGCTCAAAATCGAACCTATGCTCTAGTAGGTCGACAGGATCTCGAGTCGTCTCCAGATGTTGTTACAGGTATTATATCTGTGTTTTCTTATGATGTATATGCGCTGATTGATCCGGGATCTACATTATCATATGTTACACCCTTTGTGGCTAATAAGTTTGGCATTGAACCTGAATTGATAAGTAAACCCCTCGCGGTATCTACTCCGATAGGAGATTCTGTGATTGCTAGAAGGGTATATAGAGGTTGCACTGTGATGATTTGTAGTCGTCAAACCTCGGCAAATTTATTTGAGTTAGAAATGGTTGATTTTGATGTGATAATGGGAATGGACTGGTTGGCCTCATGCTATGCAAATGTTGACTGTCGTACGAAGATGGTTAGGTTCCAATTTCCGGGTGAACCCGTCATTGAATGGAAAGGGAACATTGCTACACCGAAAGGTAGGTTTATTTCCTATCTTAAGGCAAGGAAAATGATCTCAAAAGGTTACATTTATCATCTCGTTCGCGTTAGGGATGCGGAGGCGAAACCGCCTACTTTACAATCAATCCCTGTGGTCAACGAATTCCCAGATGTTTTCCCAGATGAACTCCCAGGCCTTCCTCCTGAAAGGGAGATTGAGTTTAGCATTGATGTGTTGCCTGACACTCAACCGATCTCTATTCCTCCATACAGAATGGCCCCGGCAGAGTTGCGAGAGTTGAAGGTGCAGTTGAAGGACTTGCTGGATAAGGGCTTTATTAGGCCTAGCACTTCACCTTGGGGTGCACCAGTCCTATTCGTGCGGAAGAAAGACGGGTCGTTACGGATGTGTATCGACTATCGACAGTTGAATAAGTCTACTATAAAGAACAAGTATCCACTTCCAAGAATTGATGACCTGTTTGACCAACTCCAGGGTGCCAAGTATTTCTCTAAGATTGATTTACGTTCAGGGTATCATCAGGTGAGGGTTAGGGAGAAGGATATTCCAAAGACGGCCTTCCGGACAAGATATGGGCACTTTGAGTTCTTGGTGATGTCGTTCGGGCTAACAAATGCCCCAGCAGCTTTTATGGATCTCATGAATACTATATTCAGGCCCTATCTTGATGTGTTCGTGATTGTATTCATTGATGACATTCTAGTGTATTCTCGTTCGGAGGCGGAACATGCGGGCCACTTGCGGATAGTATTACAGACGCTTCAGGATCGTAAGTTATATGCTAAGCTCTCCAAATGTGAATTCTGGCTGAACTCAGTAGCATTCCTTGGCCATGTGATATCTGATGAGGGTATTAGTGTCGACACTCAGAAGATCGATGCAGTAAAGAATTGGCCGAGACCTACAACACCATCAGAAGTCCGCAGCTTCCTAGGGCTAGCAGGATATTATAGGCGGTTTGTAGAAGGATTTTCCTCTATATCATCACCATTGACTAAGTTAACACAAAAAGCTACCAAATTCCAGTGGTCTGACACTTGTGAACGTAGTTTTCAGGAGCTGAAGAATCGATTGACATCTGCACCAGTGCTCACTCTTCCTGAAGGAACAGAAGGTTATGTGGTATATTGTGATGCCTCAGGTATAGGTTTGGGGTGCGTATTGATGCAGCGTGGGAATGTGATTGCTTATGCATCAAGACAATTGAAGAAACATGAAAAGAATTATCCAACCCATGATTTGGAATTGGCTGCAGTAATATATGCTTTGAAGATATGGCGGCACTACTTATACGGCGTCCATGTTGACATCTACACAGATCACAAGAGTTTACAATACATCTTCAAGCAGAAAGAGTTGAATTTGAGGCAGCGTAGGTGGCTTGAATTATTGAAAGACTACGACGTCGAGATATTGTATCATCCCGGTAAAGCCAATGTTGTGGCAGACGCTCTCAGCCGTAAATCAATGGGAAGCTTAGTACATATTGAGGCAGGTAGATGGGGGTTGATTAAAGAGCTTCATCAGCTAGCCAATATGAGAATCAGATTGTTAGACTCTGATGATGGAGGTGTTACTGTACAGAATACATCAGAATCATCTTTGGTAGCCGAGGTAAAAGCACGACAATATGAAGATCCTATCTTAGTACGATTAAGAGAAAGCATTCAACAGTGTAAAAGTATGGCTTTTGGGATCGGAAAAGACGGGGCACTGAGATACCAGAGCCGATTGTGTGTGCCTAATGTGGCAGGGTTGCGAGAGAAGATTATGAATGAGATTCATCAATCCCGATATTCCATCCATCCCGGCTCGACAAAGATGTATCATGATGTCAAGGAGCAGTATTGGTGGGATAATATGAAGAAGTCTATTGCAGAATTTGTAGCCCAGTGTCCCAATTGTCAACAAGTAAAGATAGAACATCAGAAACCCGGTGGATTGCTTCAAAATATAGAGATTCCGACCTGGAAGTGGGAGGTGATTAATATGGACTTCATTATTGGATTACCTCGCTCTTATCATAAGTTTGACTCCATCTGGGTGATAATTGATCGACTTACAAAATGTGCCCATTTTCTGCCAGTGAAGACAACTTACACGGCTGAAGATTATGCAAAGTTGTATATCAAGGAGATTGTTAGGCTTCATGGTGTGCCCATATCTATTATATCAGACCGAGGAGCTCAATTTACGGCTAACTTTTGGAGGTCTTTCCAGAAGGGTTTAGGCACACAGGTAAATCTCAGCACTGCATTTCATCCGCAGACTGACGGACAGGCTGAACGTACCATTCAGACACTGGAAGATATGCTACGAGCATGTGTTCTAGATTTTAAGGGGAATTGGGATGATCATCTTCCACTCATAGAATTCGCCTATAACAATAGCTACCATTCCAGTATTAAAATGGCCCCATACGAGGCACTATACGGGAGGAGATGTAGATCACCAGTTGGATGGTTCGAAGTCGGTGAAACAGAATTATATGGGCCAGATTTGATTCACCAAGCTATTGAGAAGGTGAAAGTGATACAGGAGCGATTGAGGACGGCACAAAGCAGGCAAAAATCTTATTCTGATGTCCGACGTCGTGATCTAGAGTTTGAGGTTGGTGATTGGGTTTTCCTGAGGATCTCACCAATGAAGGGTATTATGCATTTTGGGAAGAAAGGTAAGCTGAGTCCAAGGTATATCGGGCCGTATAAAATTCTTCGACGGATTGGACAGGTTGCTTATGAGTTAGAATTGCCATCCGAATTGGAATTTGTCCACCCGGTATTCCATGTATCTATGTTGAGAAAATGTATTGGAGACCCTTCTCGAGTCGTCCCTATCAAAGATGTACAAGTTACAGAGGACCTATCATATGAAGAAGTGCCAGTGGCGATATTAGATCGGCAAGTCCGCAAGCTGAGAACAAAAGATGTAGCTTCCGTCAAAGTATTGTGGAGGAACAAAAATATGGAAGAAATGACATGGGAAGCAGAAGAGGAGATGAAGTCTAAATACCCTTACTTATTCCAGAATGAAGATAACAAGGATGCTGGTGGAAGACAGGATACATTGGAAGGTGAAACGGCTCTATGAGGTAAGCAATAATTTGAGAATACTCCTCCTTAATACAAAATGGTGATATGTAGATAATGTAAATACGCATAATGCTTTGTGTAGCCTTGTGAAGCCATATGTTGGGCTTAATTACTTGCAAGTTTTCCTAGTGACCATTTTATAGGGGAAAATTGATCGGAAATTTCCATTGGAATCCACGATGATTTAAACTCCCCATAAACCCTTACATTCGAGGACGAATGTTCCTAAGGGGGGAGGGTGTTACAACCCATATCCACATGTGTTAGTTCATGCCATATATTAGTTAACATAAATCCAAGAAGGAATTATCTTTGAGATGATAAGAAGTCAATCCTATTGGTCTTAAGTGATACAAGAGTGTATAAGGGTGATTAACCAGTATTAGAAGTTAAACGAATCAAGGATGTTGTAACTCGTATTTTCAGGTAATCTAGCGGTGCTTAATACACTCAAGAGGTCATTTATTAAGGTATTTTAATCATATAATATCCGTATCATAAGTCTTGAAGTCAAACGAGTTATGAAACAAAAGTCGACAAAAGTTGTCGCAACTTAGGTTCATAATTTTACTTAAACATTAGGTCAAATGTTTCTAATCTTTTCTCATAATTTACAAGGAATTACGGGGTTATCTACCAACCAAATTAAAGATCTATGAGTCTAGTTTCCAACGCATTAAACCGTTCATCGATACGATTTGGGAGTAGAGAGATATTTGCGTTTTCGCGAGACTGCGCCAAGCACCTCTCTATGGGGCCCACTAAGGCGGTTTAAGATATTTGGACCTATATAGGATGCCTCCAACCCGTTTTAAGTCATTTATTCTCACTATTTTCAGACCTTAGAACCCTAGGAACATCCTCTCAAGGTTCTCTCAAGATTCAAGACCCAAAAAAGGGGCAAACAACACAAATCAAGTGTCGGGAATTCCGTGGCGCTAGTAAGTCTCTTGTTCTTCTTGTTGTTGCTCATTTTTGTGTCGTTCCAGCTCGTGTGGGAGGTTGTTTTAAAGGGTTTATGTTCTGTAAATACTCCCTCATGTTCTTAATATCAATCCTAGGTGATTTCAAGCCTTCTAAAGTGATTCTAGTGCCGAAAAACACTAATTGATCGCTAGTTTCGCTTTTTTGTTGTTGTGGCAGCATTGGAGGGATATTTCATGGAAATTTAAGGTCAAATTGGAGTTGTTCTTTCTGTATAAAGGTAAGGAACCTCTTACTCTATATGTATTTAAGATTATCCAAGTTGCGGCTAAGCCATTGAAGCTAGAACTTGTGAGATATATATCGAAAGGCTTGGTAGTAATGTTATTGTTTTGTGGACTGTTTTGCGTTGTTGTTGGGCTGCGTATTTTACTACTATATTGTGGAGTTTTGGAGGAGGAAGGGTGTGGAGAAACACCATATATATGTAGGGTTATGGGCTGATAGTTATTCGTAACATTTCCAGGTTGTTTGACACGACTACGGTGGTCGTCGTATGTATGGAGTGATTAGGCTGTGTGTGGACTATTTTGGGAGGCTCAATATGTTTATTATTGATGTTGTTTGGGCTGTTTGGTGACTGTTTTGAATGGTGTGAGGTCATATATATAGGGGAGGTGCTGTCCGTTTCATCGTAAAATAGGTTGTGGTCGATACATAATAGTTATGACGCTTAAATGATAACGATAGTATCGTTTCTCTTATTGTAGACTAAGGAGTTTTGACAATTGCATAGCTTGAGATTGGGGAAGTATATACAAGGTATGTGAGGCTATCCCTTTCCTTCTTTTGCACGACTCCGATTGTACATAATGTAATGAACGAGCTTCCAAGATACTCTACTCTTAGAAGCTAGCAGTACTTACATTGTTTTCCCTCTTATGGAACGATTGATGTTAATGTTGCTTCTCTTATTCTTATGTTATCAATGTTGTTGGTACTTCCTGATTCTTATAAGGTTCATAGTGAAGAGTTAGTCCTAATAACGTGTACAGAGGATACCGACCTTACGTCACTCCGAAAGGTTTAGAATGTGATTCCATGAGTCGAGCATGCATTATATATATGTATCTATTTTACTCTACCGAGCCACGCTATAGTTGGCCGGGTACGACACCTATTGTGCAACCACTGATCAGTTGGGTTTTACCGAGCTCCACGTGGCCGGGTACGATTCTACCGAGCCTATTATGGCCGGGTACGATATGATGATGATGATGCCCATAGAGGCGAATGCTTTAAAGGTTTATGTATTTATACATATGTATCATGCATTTCATGTAAGTAGCCCTCAGAGGTACTAAGATGTTACATGTTGTATATTCTCTATCCTTGCTTACATTACTGATCGTATTTATGGTTCCTTGCCTTACATACTCAGTACTTTATTCGTACTGACGTCCTTTTATTTGTGGACGCTGCATGTCGTGCTGCAGGTCCTGATAGATAGGCAGGTGCAGCTCCCCCACCACAGTAGACTGTCCAGTTCAGCGGTGATTGGCGAGATCCCTTCTCCGGACTTGCCTTGGTCTTGGTATGCAATTTTTGTTATAGACATTATGGGTATGTCGGGGCCCTGTTCCGGCTATGTTGCAACACTTATGTTCTTTTAGAGGCTCATAGACAGGTGTCGGCTCATGTATAGTTTGGTATGCCTTGTCGGCTAGTTTTTGTTGTATAGTCTTTCATAGTAGCGTGGTAGCTCATACCTTATATGTAGTTTCTTGATTGTCTGGTCATCCCCTGCTATGTATGTTCATGCCGTCATATTTTATTGCTGGTTGTCCATGATCTAGGTCTACCATTTATATTGATCTCGTCAGCCCTAAAAGATAATAATGAAGGTTAGATGAAATGTGCGTTGGTGCTCGGCAAGTGTGGTCGGGTGCTAGTCATGGCCCTTCAGTTTGGGTCGTGACATGGAATTTGATGATGATGAGGCCTATGAAGAACTTAGTAAGGAACTAAGTCATTTTGAGGAAAATCCCAAGCCCAATTTGAATGATACAGAAGCAATTAATATAGGGGACCAAGATAATGTCTGTAAAACTAAAATAAGTGTCCATCTGGAACCTCAACTCAGGGAGGAGATAATTAAAGCACTGTTCGATTACAAAGATATTTTTGCATGCTTCTATGATGACATGCCGGGTCTAAGAACTGATTTAGTGGTTCACAAGTTGCCCACTGACCCGACATTCCCTCCTGTCAAACAGAAGCTGAGAAAGTTCAAAACGGATATGGGTGTAAAGATTAAAGAAGAGGTCACCCAGCAGTTCGATGCCAAAGTCATTCGGGTCACCCGGTATTCCACCTGGTTAGCCAATGTTGTGCCTGTGCTGAAGAAGGATGGTAAGACCAGGGTGTATGTTGACTATCGGGATCTCAACAAAGCGAGTCCAAAAGACAATTTCCCATTGTCGAACATCCATATCTTGATTGATAATTGTGCCAAAAATGAGATTGGTTCTTTTGTGGATTGTTACACGGGTTATCATCAGATCTTAATGGACGAGGAAGATGCAGAAAAGATGGCATTCATCACGCCATGGGGAACGTATTGCTATCGGGTCATGCCATTTGGTTTGAAAAATGCTGGGGCAACCTACATGAGGGAAATGACAACAATATTCCATGTTATGATACACCGAAAAATCGAGGTGTACGTGGATGATGTGATCGTGAAGTCTAGAAAGAAGTTTGACCATGTCAGGGATCTGAGCAAGTTCTTCCAAAGGCTTCGCAGGTATAATCTCAAGCTTAATCCTGCAAAATGCGCTTTCGGGGTACCGTCTGGGAAGTTGTTGGGGTTCGTAGTCAGCCATCGGGGTATTGAACTGGACCCATCGAAAATCAAGGCCATCCAGGAATTGCCACCTCCAAGGAACAAGACCGAGGTGATAAGTTTGTTGGGAATATTGAATTACATCAGCCGGTTTATTGCTCAGCTCACGACAACATGTGAGCCAATCTTCAAACTGCTAAAAAAGGATGCCGCGGTCAAGTGGACAGATGAATGTCAGGAAGCGTTTGATAAGATAAAGAGGTATTTGTCAAGTCCACCCGTGTTGGTCCCGCCAGAACTAGGGCGACCTTTGATTCTATATTTGACGGTTTTGGATAATTCATTCGGTTGTGTATTAGGTCAACATGATATCACTGGCAGTAAAGAGCATGCCATCTATTACCTCAGCAAGAAGTTCACATCCTACGAGGTTAAGTATACTCATCTTGAGAGGACATGTTGCGCCCTAACTTGGGTGGCACAGAAGCTGAAACACTATTTGTCATCTTATACTACTTACCTCATATCTCAATTGGATCCATTGAAGTATATCTTTCAGAAGCCTATGCCCACAGGGAGGCTTGCAAAGTGAAAGATCTTGCTCATAGAGTTTGACAGTGTCTACGTGACTCGGACTGCAATGAAAGCACAAGCCTTGGTGGACCATTTGGCCGAGAATTCGGTCGATGAATATTATGAACCTTTGAAAAATTATTTCCCCGATGAAGAAGTGATGCACATTGATGAGTTGGAGCAAGTTGAGAAGCCAGGATGGAAACATTTCTTTGATGGGCTGCAAACATGAAAGGCGTGGGGATAGGAGCGGTACTTATTTCTGAAATAGGGCAACACTACCCTGTTACGGCTCAACATCATTTTTACTATACCAACAACATTGCTGAATACGAGGCATGCATTCTATGTTTGAGGTTAGCTGTGGATATGGGTTTCCAGGAAGTCTTGGTCTTGGGTGACTCGGACCTTCTGGTGCAACAGATTCAGGGAGAATGGGAAACATGGGATTTGAAACTCATACCGTACAGACAATGTTTGCATGATCTTTATCAACGATTTCAGTCGATAGAGTTCAAGCATATCCCAAGGATCCATAATGAAGTCGTTGATGCTGTGCCTACTCTGGCGTCAATGTTACATCACCCAGATAAGGCTTATGTGGACCCTTTGCAGATTCAAGTTCGTGATCAACATACTTACTGTAATATGGTGGAAGAAGAACTTGATAGGGAGCCATGGTTCCATGATATCAAAGAATACATAAGGATGGGTGTATATCCGGTAGAGGCCACAGGTGATCAGAAAAGAACAATTCGACGATTGGCAAGTGGATTTTTCTTTAGTGGAGGGATATTGTACAAAAGAACTCCAGATCTGGGATTGCTAAGATGTATAGATGCAAGACATGCCACAACTATCATGACTGGGGTACATTCCAGAGTTTATGGACCGCATATGAGTGGGTACGTTCTGGCAAAGAAGATTCTCCAAGCAGGTTATTACTGGCTCACTATGGAACGGGATTGCATCAGTTTTGTGCGTAAATGTCATCAGTGCCAAGTGTATGGAGATTTGATTCATTCTCTACCATCTGAATTACATACAATGTCTGCACCATGACCTTTTGTTGCTTAGGGCATGGATGTCATTGGGCCAATCGAACCAGTAGCATCAAACGGACACATGTTTATTCTAGTAGCCATTGATTATTTCACCAAGTGGGTTGAAGCGAAAACTTTCAAATCTGTGACCAAGAAAGCAGTGGTCGATTTTGTGCATTCAAATATCATTTGTTGGTTTGGGATTCCGAAGGTAATCATCACGGACAATGGCGCTAATCTCAACAGTCATCTGATGACGGAGACATGTCAGCAGTTTAAGATTATACATCGCAATTCCACCCCATATCGCCCAAAGGCAAACAGAGCGGTTGAGGTGGCCAACAAGAATATAAAGAAGATAATTCGAAAAATGGTGGAAGGTTCTAGGCAATGGCATGAAAAACTGCTATTTGCATTGTTGGGATATCGCACTACTATTCGCACTTTAGTAAGGTCCACTCCTTATTTGTTGGTATATGCCACAGAGGCAGTAATACCCACAGAAATTGAAATCCCATCCCTTCGGATTGTCGCTGAGGCAGAAATTGATGACGCTGAATGGGTCAAAACCCGCTTGGAGCAATTAAGTCTGATTGATGAAAAGAGATTGGCGGCAATATGTCATGGCCAATTGTACCAACAGAGAATGGCGAGAGCATATAACAAGAAGGTACGTCCACGAAAGTTCGAAGTGGGTCAACTAGTGTTGAGACGTATCTTGCCTCATCAGGCTGAAGTAAAAGGAAAGTTCGCCCCAAACTGGCAGGGGCCATTTGTTGTAACTAGAGTGTTGTCCAATGGCGCATTGTATTTGACAGATATAGAAGGCAAATGTGTAGAAATGACTATCAATTCCGATGTAGTCAAGAGATACTATGTATGATTTCTTTCTTTGATTGTACTTGCTTGTATATGGCATATTTTGAAGATTGAAATGACGAAGACATTTTGTTCGACTATCTAAACACTTTACCCCTTATCACCCCGTTTGAGCCTTATTTATTTTCTTTCATACCCCTCTTTCGGGATCAACGACACAATTCAGAAACGCAAGTGCGGAGGATCAGTAAGGAAAAAAAAAGAAAGAATGAACAAGAAAGGAAAAGGAGAAGAAAAATGAAAGTAGAGAAGAAAGAGAAAGAAAAGAAAAGAAAAGAAAAGAGAAAAAACAAAAAAAAAAGAAAAAAAAAAAGAAAAAGAAAAAAAAAGAAGAGAAAAGAAGAATAACAGAAGAAAAAAGAGAGAAAGAAAAGAATGAGAGAAAAGAAAAATCACAACAACGAAGTAATTTCTATGACATGAACTACGTTCAACCTGATTCCTTTTAAGGATACGTAGGCAGCCTCACGGTTCGGTCCCATCAAAATAAAAATCCAAAGTCCCCATGCAAGAAACTGGGGTAGAAGTTGTGGTTGTTATGAGAAACCTGATTCCGAAAGATGTAACTCTAACCCATTTGAATTGTTTTGAGTTTTTTATACCCTTTCTTTCTAACCTTGTCCAAAATTCCACATTATGGTCCAAAGAAAGACCTTCTAATCAGTCTTTGAGAAATGCCAAGTCGAGCAGGTAAAGGTAATTCATGTTAGGGGCAACACTCTGGTTCAAGAAGGGAAAATAAAAGAGAAGAGAGGGGTACTAAGGATAACTTGAGGTAAGAGAGGGGTACAAGGAATCACCGGAAGTTTCATCGGTAGAATGGATTGGTAATGTCATGGGGGATGCAAAGGTTCGGAGAAAAGGGTCAGAGGTAAAACAACAGCATGGGTATAGAAATCTCGGTTCATCAAAGGTCATGGGGTGTGAAAGTCAGTCAGAAAGTCAAAGCGATTCAGGGCCAGTTCAGGGAAGCCAGTCAGAACAAAACAATGCAGCGGAAGGATCTTCAACACGAATGCCGTCAGCTAACCACCATTTTAAACTGATAAATTTTCTTTGATTGAAACAGGGGCAGAAAAGTTCGTTTGTTTCAGAGGAAGTCTCCGTGGAGAAAGTGAGTCACCAAACAAGTTTGATTTTCGATTTTCAGGACCCTCCTGGAAAATGGGACCTAGTTTAAAGTTCAGAAACAACATAATCTAGCATAAATGTATCCCAAAAAAATATAAGTTAGCTTAGAAGTTTGCATGCTCGATATAGGATTAATTAGGAGTTTCCAGGACCCTCTTGAATAATGGGACTTAGCTTTAAGATTTCGATTAGATAACAACATTTAGCGTAAACTCTGCTGTAGGTAGTATAATTCAGCCATGAAAGTTGTCACCCTTAAGATAAAATTGGACCTTTGATTTTCAGGACCCTCATGGATAATTGGGAGTAGTTTAAAGATTCTCTTCGATAGCAAGATTTAGCAGAAGTCACACCTGTAGAAGATATAACTTAGATTTAAAATTATCGTTTAGTCAAGAGTTGTCAGGACCCCCCTGCATAATGGGACCTAGCTTTCAAATTCTTAGTAATATTTGGTAACATGATTTATTTTTACACTCACATCTGTGCCTAGCCACCAATTGGGGCAGAAAATTTTCTTTGTTTTTGTCTATTTCATTGAAGTCAGGAGCCCGCTTGGAGAGCTGAGAATACATTTCAAGTTCAGCAGTCAGGAGCCTGCCTGGAGAGCAGGAAATACTTTCAAGTTGAAGTCAGGAGCCCGCCTGGAGAGCAGAGAATACATTTCAAGTCAGCAGTCAGGAGCCCGCATGGAGAGTAGGGAATACTTTCAAGCGCAGCAGTCAGGAGCCCGCCTGGAAAATAAGGGAGTACAATTTAAGTTTTAGCTTTCAAATTCTTTGTTTTATCTATGTTGAAGTCAGGAGCCCACCTAGAGAGTAGGGAATCCATTTCAAGTTGAAGTCAGGAGCCCTCCTGGAGAGCAGGGAATATTTTCAAGCGTAACAATCAGGAACCCGCCTGGAGAATAAGGGAGTGCAAGTTAAATTTTAGCTTTCAAAATTCTTTGTTCTATCTATATTAGAAGTCAGGATCCCGTCTGGAGAGCAGGGAATACTTTCAAATGAAGAAGTCAGGAGCTCGCCTGGAGAGCAGGGAATACATTTCAAGTTGAAGTCAGGAGCCCGCCTGAAGAGCAGGGAATACTTTCAAGCGTAGCAGTTAGGAGACCGCCTAGAGAACAAGGAAGTAAAATTTAAGTTCTAGCATTCAAACTCATTGTTTTGTCTATTTTGAAGTCAGGAACTCGCCTGGAGAGCAGGGAGCACTTTCAAGTTGAAGTCAGGAGCTCGCCTGGAAAGCAGGGAATACTTTCATGTTAGCAGTTATGAGCCCGCCTAGAGAACAAGGGAGTACAATTCAAGTTTTGGTTCTTCAAAATTCTTATTTTGGTAATGTGATTCGTTTTACACATGGGCCCAGCCACCAAACCGGGGCAGAAAATTCTCTTTGTTTTTTTCTATTTTGCTGAAGTCAGGAGCCCGCCTGGATAGCAGGGGAATACACTCATGTTTTGAAGTCAGGAACCTGCCTGGATAGCAGGGGAATATATTCATGTTTCGAAGTCAGGAGCCCGCCTGGATAGCATGGGATTGCATATTAAGTTCAGCAGTAAGGCATCCACCTGGAGAAAGGGAAACATCTTAGTTTACAATTCAAGGCGCCAACGAAGGAATTTTACCGAGAGAATACAAGGCAACAAGAAACACAAGATCAAGTTTGAAGATCTAGATAGGATTTCTAAAGCATAGGTCATAGTCTAGTCTAGCTTCTTTTTATTTTTGACATGGTGTAATAAGGTGTTCAGTGAGCAGCAGCGGCAGCAGAAACAGTGAAATCACAGCTCCATGGTAGTCCCAGCTACCAGACATTCCTGAACTACACTGACCTGATTTCTTTTTAGCCAAGGATATGTAGGCAACCTCGGAAGTAGGGTGCGGTCAAATCTTTCATAAATGCTTCCCACGGAGTATTCAAACGGGCAAAAATAGCTCGTATCCGCTCACTTATCTTTGCACGAAAACTCTTCGTGTTTCCGGGCAAAGAGGGTCAACTATGAGCACGTGATTTTTGCCCTATATGAAATACTCCAACAAATTCAAAACAAAATAATTTCTTTCAGTGTTTGCAATTTTGCTGGATTTCGTGGCACTTTCTGTTAATTATTTGCATTTGTATGTGCACGTTTATTTTATTTAATTCATGAAAAATACAAAAAATATGTTACATCTGCATTTAGGATTTGATTTTATATTTTTAGGTTAATTAGTAAATTAGTTGTTTACAAAAAATAAAAATTACAAAAAATAATTCATTTTGTATTTTTACTTTTTAATTTTTGAATTGTATAATTTTTCTTTAAATTTAGGATTTAATTAATTATTATACATGCCATGATGAGTGATTAATCTAATTGAGTAGTTTAATTCAGTTTAAAATTATTACGAGTATTAATTAATTTAGGGTTTATTTTAATTTTGAAAAGAATTTTTTTTTAAATTGAAAAGGAAAAAGAAAGAAATGAAAGGAAATCTGAATCTGGGCATAAACCAATCCAAACTTCTCCAGCCCAAGCGAAATTACCCGAAACCCGGCCCAAACCCACGCCTTGACCCAGTCGGTTTTCCCCCTAAAACCAAATGATGTCGTTTCATGGGCAATAGATTAGGACCGTCGAGGTTTCTTGATTGGACGGTCCTAAAGCCTGGGCCACTTAATATTTAAATGTCCAAACCTGCCCCCTACCCCTCACTCATCTCCCTCACAACCCGCCCCTGCAAACCCTAACGCCGCCGCCCTAAATTCCCCTACCACCAAGGGCGGCACCACCACAAACCGACCCCAAATTAACACCAAATACCCTCCTCAAATACTTCAGTCCAAATCAACAAGCACCTTCCATCGAATAAGCCCAGAACATCTCGAATCTTGGATTGAAAGAATAACCCTAGCGCCGCCCCTGTGTTCTCTGGTGGCAGCGCCGCCTCGGTTCAACCCCAAATCACACCCCTGAATCCTCGTCTCTCCCTAACCTTAAATACCCACTTAGATTCCCTCGAATCACCTCAGAACTCTCCGAATTTCAAATCTGAGTTCGAACCCTAAAAATTCCGTCAAAGCTGTGGGCATGCATGACCTTAAGCCTCTGATCTGCTCGAGTTTGAATCCTGATATAACACGACTTGATGCTGCTCATTTGTTTTTGACAAAGAACAAGTTATTAGCATCAGTTCCATTTAAATCAAGGTGTCTGACGCCATTTCGGGTTTGCTAGGGTAAGTTTCCTTCCCTTTTTCTTTTCTATCCGAGTTTACCTTCTGTTCCTCTTCTTTTCTTCTCCCTTTCTTTAAGTTTTTACCTTGATTGAAATTTGAACAAGGTTTTGGACCTAGTTTCCCTTAATATTGATTTGCGTTCGTAGTTGTTCCGTTGGCTTTTTAGCTTTCTTTTGTTGAAGTTTATGGTCTAGTTAACTTTCATTAGTGCCATGCTTAAATTTCTCATTTTTGTCTTTGTTTTGGTCACTAAGCTTAATTAGTTAGCTTAATCTGTTCCCCGCCTGTTTGTGATTGTTAATTAGTTGATTTGTTTGGTTTTTAGTCTTCTGAATTTGTTTGGGTTTCGTCTTTGGGCTCTAAGGTCAGTCTAAGATCTCATGATTAAAGGCGTTCTGTTTGGCCTGATTCAAAGCCCATGTCTGGTTAAGCATTGAGCCGGTTTGGGGATTCAAGCCCATGTTCAAGTCTGGCCGGGTTACAAGGTAAAATACAGGGGTAATAGGGGTAAATTGGGTAAGTCACCTAAGGGAATCTTGCTATAACAGACTAGGAAGCTTCTAAGAAGCTTGGGAAGGGTTGGTTCTAATTTTCTGTTTTTTATAAGGGTATCTGAGCTATAATGAAAATTGTAAAGGGGGCAGGGTGAAAAACTAAGTCTGCCCTAATAGTTTGCCTATGAAGGCAGCTTTTCTTGCCTTTCAAGGCAGACCCAAAAGGCTAAAAAGAAGGAAAGCTCAGAAAAATACAAAAAAATAGCAGAAATTTTACTGTTTCATTGAATTTCAGTGATTGTGGATTCCCTTTCAAATTTTGAAACTATTTTACTCATCCGAGTGGGAAAGGGACTGAACTTGGTCACCAAAAGTTAGGTTTAAAGTTTTGTTGGTATGCTGTGTGTTCGAGTTTGTTATGTTGAGCTGCTATACATCATTTCTGGGTGGGATTAATTTTTGCTGGCTGTTTCAGTGCTGATTCTTGTTGCTGCTCCTGTTGATTTTTCATTTTTTGTCTTTGTTCATTCCCAGGTATGTATCGATTCTCGATTAACCCATTAAGTGCAAATGTGAGCCATGTAACCAAGTTGAAAAGAAATGGCAAAAGCTAGTTTTCTACTGTCGAGTAATTGTTCGAATGTGTTGTATTTTGTCCATATGTTTAGCTTTACTCTGTATATTTCGCTCATGTGTTAGTCTGGTATTTCGTTACACGGCCTGAATATGTGGGTTTTCTTTTGAATGATGTCTGGACTCTCGTTTGGCCTGATTTAACTGAAGTTCGTTAAACTTTGGAGATGTTTTTTTTCTCTAGTAGTGTTTAAGCATCCCTCAAATTAGTTCTTTTATTTGCTCTTACTCAACAAATTTGGTTTGTATTCTGTTGCCCATCCATTAACTCTTTGAATAAGCTCAGTACTTCAGTTTGTTACCTAGCCTTACTTGACTCGTGAATAAATTCACAAAGGCCTTCAAATAGATATAGGATCTAATTTTGAACTTGATAATTCTCAGATTAGTTTAGTTCTTTGCATCTTGTTGTTTTATCTTGTGGAAATGACTAAAGGCATATGATTCTGACCAATGCATTGGCTTGAGCCCGATTTGGCATTGGGCTATGTAATTTGGCTCTCCTCTATATATGGGCTTAGTCTGGAGCCCAGATCTTTCCATTAGTGTTGTGTCATTGATACATATAGCATGCTACAGCCCACTTGGGCCTGGACTCATAGCCCATTTCTAAGTGGGTACGTGCAGTCCATTCTCTGGATCGGGTGTGACCAGTTCTCATTTGACCGTTGTTGCCACTCTCGTCCATAATAGGCACGGTCCAAAGGCCTAGAAGCCAATGAAAATGATATCCACATAGGCAATAGGCACGGTCCTCACTTCATTAATTTGAATCCTTAGTAACCAAGCATGCCATTTAGCTGAATTTGTATGGCCTTCACAAAGTTGAATATTCGTAGAGAAACCTTTAGGGCCGTTTAAAATACTATCGTGGTTGTGGACACGTTCGCGTGACATGATTACGGTTTCTAAAAATAAAATTGGAGTATGCGTTCGCACAACTTCGAGCACTTTCCTTTAACAATAGAAATAGTTGCTCATGGGCCACTAATCAATTTTAAGAGTTTTGAAGCATGCCATCTACAATTTAGTTTTTCATGGCCCTCATGTTAATAATCTAGATAAAAAGATGACAAATGTTGGTAGTTTGATCTAGGCACATTTAATACACTATCGTGATAGCGTATACGTCCACGTAACTTCGGCCAAACCTTTTGATAATAATAGTGCATTATTAGTTGTGGACACGTTCACGTGACATGATTTTGACGCGCCAAACAGATGGGTACACGTACGTGTGACTCATTTCATGATAATTTTTCTTTAAGCTGTAAAAGGTAAAAGCACATAGGTTCTAAAACGAGTAATTAAACAATTTTTATTAAGCCAAATACGATCAAAGCGACTGTACTAGAACCACGGAACTCGGGAGTGCCTAACACCTTCTTCTGGGTTAACAGAATTCCTTACTCAGATTTTTGGTTCGCAGACTATAATACAGAGTCAAGTTTTCCCCGATTCGGGATTTGAACCGGTGACTTGGGACACCATAAATCTCCCAAGTGGAGACTCTGAATCTTTTAATAATAAATCCCGTTTCGATTGTCCTTTAATTGGAAAAACTCCATTATACACCCTCTCGGGGGTATAGGCAAAAAAGGAGGTGTGACAGGTCCAATACCATATTCATGACTTGTTTTTGAATTTTGGTGAAAAACAGAGTTGGTTTGACGTGATTCGGACGTTCGGTTGAGAAAATAAAAGTTTTAAAGTTTTCTTGAAAATTTCATTTAATTTGGTGTTTAATTCATAATTCTATATGTTATTTTGGAGATTTGATCGCGCAAGTAAGTTCATATGATATTTTTAAACTTGTGTGCATAGTTGTTTTAAAGCCCGAGGGCTCGACTGAGTTTTGGATAGGCTACAGAGTGAAATTTGATTTGAAAATGTTGTTGGTGTTCCAGTTCTAGTGCAGGCCTCTGATCTCGTATTTACGAGATTAGGCTTCGCATTTGAGAGCTCTGAAGGGGCCGCATCTCCAAGCTTTTCCTCGCATTTGCGAAGAGTTGCTGGGCCTCATGATGTTCGCTTTTGCAAACAATTCTTTGCATTTGCGAAGTTGAGCTGGGGTAGGCAGTGGTCGCAATTGTGATCAAATGGTCGCAATTGCGGTGGTCTTGAGTTCGCATTTGCGAAGATAAAAAAAGTGTGAAGGTCTTCGCAAATGCAATGGATTCTTCAAATTTGCGAACCCCAGGTCGCAAATATGACATCTGCAACTGACCAAAATGGGACTTAGATAGGATTTTTGATTCATTCTTCAAATTTTCAAACCTAGAAATACTAAAGGCGATTTTTCAAAGAACTTTACTTCCCCAAATCATTGGTAAGTGATTCTAAACTAGTTTCATTCAATCTTTTACTACTTTTCCTAAGATTTCAACCTAAATCTAAGATTTTCATGGTGGAAATTGGGCGTTTTGGGTATAATTAAGGATTTTTGAAAAATAGGGATTTAGTCCTCAAATTGAGATTAGATTCCAGCACAAATTACATAACCGGGTTCGGGGGTGGATGGGTAATCGGGTTTGGGTCCGAATTTTGGGTTTGGACAAAGCTAGCCCCCCGTGTTGACTTTTGTTGACTTTTTCAGTAATGACCTAAATTGAATTCTTTACAATCGTGGGTAGTCCCTAAGGCTTAATTAGAATCGTTTGGTTGGTAATTTGCTAGATTCTATTGGTTTGGAGGCTTGTTTGAAAGGAAAAGGCGTGGTTGAGCTCTGAGTTTGGTCGTTAGAGCGAGGTAAGTGTCGTGGTTAAGCTTGACTTGAGGAAATAGGACTTGTTTGTCTATTTGCTACATGTTTAGATGTCGGGTACAACGTATATGTGAGGTGACGCGTATGTATGCGTTGTTGTTGGGTTAAAGTATGCGGGTGAGACTTGGTTTCTTGAAATTATTGCTTTCTTTGATTATGTTATCCATGTTAAGACTAGTATTGTTAAATTGATAGTTTTTATCATGTTTACAGATCTTTTGGTGATAATTGAGTATTGATTTCAAGGTTGAGGTTGGCATTGTAGAACCAAATGTTGAAGTAAGGCTTGTTCTTGTTATTTAATCTCCATGTTGTTGATTGATCATTGTTTTATGGTAAGGGAGAGCGTTAATGCACGAAGGGTGATACCGTGCCATATTGTGAGTGTTAATGCATGAATGGTGATGCCGTGCTATATTGTGAGTGTTAATGCACGAAGGGTGATGCCGTGCTATATTTTTAGTGTTAATGAACGAAGGATGATGCCGTGCCATGTTTTTAGAGTTAATGCACGAAGGGTGATGCCATGCCATTTCTATTGATTTATATGGTGAGGTTGAAGGTGAAAGCACGAAGGGTGATGCCGTGTATTTTCCTTTACTCTGTTTACTTGTTCTTATTGGTTCAAGGTATATTGGTTGTTCAAGTTATCATTACTGCTGTAATTCTCTATCTTGTATTCCCCTCAGCATGTCCCCCTCCCGATATTACTTGTCTAGCTTTTATTTGCTATTATTTTGTACATATACTATTATTTGCACATGTTATTTGGTAGGTGTCTTGTCATAGCCTCGCCACTACTTCGTCGAGGTTAGGCTCGATACTTACGAGTACATGGGGTAAGTTGTACTCATACTATACTCAACACTTCTTGTGCAGATATTGGTACCGGCCCAAGCTGATCGTGAGGTTAGCGACTTGATTGCTTGACAGGAGACCCAAGGTAGATCTCCTGGCGTCCGCAGACCTGGAGTCACTTCCTGAACTTGTTAATTTACTGTTTCTTTTCTTTTAGAATAGTATAATTCTTTTGAGACTCTGTTTGTAGTAAATCATAGTAGCTCGTGAGTTGTGACTCCACATCCTAAATGTATCAGATGTTATGGGTTTTTATGATATTCTGGCAAACCAGTTTTAGTTTCTGTTTAGCGTAATTGTTCTCGTTATTGAAATTGGCTAAATTTGGCATTATGAAACCTCTAACATTGGCTTGCCTAGCTAATGAAATGTTAGGCCCCATAACGATCCCGACGATGGGAATTCCGGGTCGTGACACATTCCCCGATGCCCAGGTTCAAGAACTTGCCTTACTCAATCCTATATGCAATGTAGAATTCCCACTTTCGAGTTCAACTCTAGATTCATAGATAGTACTTAATTGGTAATCAAGCAATCAAATAATTAAGCGTATGATTGAATAAACAAACCGATACGATAATCTAAGAAATCAAAATCAATATTCGAATAACAATAGTCATGAAAGAACCACAACCCTAGAACATGAAGTTTAGCTCCACATAGACATGTTAGCCAAACAACAAATCATACAAAGAAACATAAAACTTACTAAGTTTGGCGAAAGAAGATGAAATCCAGCCTCGATGGCGCTTCCTTGCTCCCCCTAGGTTGAATCCCCTTCAAAAAGTTTGTTCATGACCTAAAAGAGGCGTTTTTGGCTTATATATCGTGTGCAAAAGTCGTGGGCTAAAGTTTTCCTTTTCCTATTGCAAATCAGCTTCAGGGATTGATGCTAGGGTGGATGCTTCGCATCTGCCTCAACTTTCACTTCTCAGCATCGGATGCAAAGCATTTTCCCTTTATTCCTTCAATCTTGCTGTGCCCAGGTGCGGATGCTAAGGTGGATGCCTTATCCCGATTTCACTGCTAAGGGTGCTCCAAATAGCTTTTTTTCCAAGGTTAGATGCGACGTATCCACCCTCTTCTCCTATAGTTGGAGCACCTTTTCTTCAAATTTTTGCACTCCAAACACCCTAAATCATCACATACAGCTCAATTAGCCATAAAATCAATAATTAGCCCATGTTGGACATTTTAATGATCAAATAGCACCAAAAAGCAGTTAAAATATGGGTAAAGTAACATTAAAACATATAACAATATGCCCAACATCACCACCCTACACTTAAACCTTTGTTCGTCCTCGAACAAACCATCACTATAGTAGACGAAACAAAATTAAGCTCTTATCATTCAAAGCACACAACACCTATGACCATGGTTGATAGCAATATCTAAGCTCTAGCATATACATTCAACACATACTTTCCTTTAACTTATGCCATATTTCAAAAATATTCAAAACAAAATAACCATGCTATTAACAATCTTACCCTCAAAACCCGACTCAGTTTCACAATGCAGTCATGGCTTGAGCACCCAACATCATAGATAAGTCTAATAACGTATCCTATCCCTCGTGAAACTATGTTCCCTCACACCAAAATCATAGAGAATAAGAAGAATCCACACATTCGACTCAAATACTCAAATATATTTTAAGGACTCATATATCAAAGAAACGTCACTCACTCTCACAAAGAAGTCACATCCATGCACTTGGTACCATCGGCTTTTCCTTAATATAATTCTCTACTATTGTGGGATCGCTCGATCTAAAATCAACTAGAACTTTTTCATAGTTGTAATATGGGAAGAGGGATGGGTAGGATATATTTAGAAAAATTTACTCAACCTCCTAAGCACTTTAACACATCACATAATAAACTTTAAGCGCAAATTCTTCAATCCACTTCAGTTTCACAAACAAGATCACACTCCAAAAATATTTCCTCTTTCTTTAAGCATTATCGTTCTTTACACTCCACTAGCAAAAACAAAAGAATAATTTATTTGTCTACATACATTTTTTTCCTTCTTTTTTCCAGATTTCTCTCTCTGTTTTTTTCCAACTATTCTTTTTTTTTTCTATTATCAATTTTCGCTAGTGGTGTATTATTTTATAAAATAAGTGCACCTTTCTCCCTTTTATTGGTTCCACTCAAAAGACACCCCATTTTGCCTCCTTACTTCTTTTAGCGCTCATTTTACAATTAAAGCGGTTTAAGAGGTAAAGGGATAAAAAAGTATCAATTAAGAACAAAAAGGATATAGGCTTGTAATGTGGGTGCCAAATAAAAGTCTATAGGATCAAAAGGGTTAACTAGGGATAATTTTATTCATGATAAGCAATAAAGCTCAAAAAGATCAAAGAAAGCCTAAAATCATTTTTCAAACCTAGCATCACCTAAAAATTTGCTTCAACTCACATACTGGGCAAGAACTAGACACGATTACTATACACGGACTATACAAAAATCTCACCACACATGGCACATGACTCATTAAGGACAGTCCCACTCCGATTCTCAAATTTATACAAGTATTCTCATAGCCACAAGATATTAAGCATTAAGCACAAAGTGAAAAATAGTATAGTAAAAGAGACATGGCATCAAAAAACATGCTTTCCAATATATAAAGACATTATGCTCAATTTCAAACACATAGGTAAAATATTACACATGCCAAAGCCTAAATATGTTACTATTAACCAAGTTAAAGGCACCTAGGTTCATTATTCTTCCTGCATTTATTCCCTAAATTCCTAATCTACTCTAAAAAATTAAAAACTACTACTCGGTTCAAATTAATCCCATGAAAAAGAACCGAGGCACAAAGAAAAACCATGGAGGATTATTACTACCTAAAGAAAACAAAAAAAGCATGTTTTTTTTTCTTTTTTTCTTTTTTCTTTTTTGTTTAGAATTTAATACCTCAAAAAAACTGTCTAGGAGATCTGTTGTCAGGATATTTTTCAATTTTATAATTTTTAAATTAATCACCTAAAATACTTTAAAAAAATACGAAAATAAAAAAAGAAAAGAAATTAACATACTAATATCATACTACTAATGATATAAAGGAATTATCCTACTCCATACTTAAAATAGTGCAATGTCCCTAATGCACAAATAAAGCAAAAAATAAATAACGAGGGTGGACAAAAAACTCCCTGAAAGGCCAAAGGCCAAAGCAATAGTGGGTCATGTGGTACTTAGACTTTTCCCAGGAATGATCCTTTGTGCAGGCACCACATACTTAGTTCTAACCAGCTGGCAGACTTTTGTACACTTTCATGGATTTTCTCCTTATGCTCAAAATCCCATAAAATAAAACAACACTACACAAATAATAAAATAAAATAAAACAATCAAAACTAAAAGAAAGAAGTAAAGCTAGGTTGCCTCCCAACAAATGCTTGATTTAACGTCGCGGTACGACGTGACCACTTTTTGCCTCCTCCTCGAACTTATGAATTGAGCCTCCAATTTGGCTTCAAGCTTTTTGTTATGCTCCCAGGGCAGTGAGAAAAACTTAATTGGGCCAAGCAACCAATTTTGCATTCTACACTTCTTGGCCTTCGGATGAGGTATTTATTTCAGCCTCTCTAGCACGACGAATTCAAGAATGTAAGCACCCCTTTCATTGTCCATTGGCTACTCCAAAAGCTCAGATGACTCAATTTTCATGTCATTATCCAAATACAATGTTGAAAAATGTATGGAATAAGGACCAATACGTCCTAACTTTGGAATTGTATTACTCTTTACATCCTTATATTTACATGAACTAGAATCTTCAAGTATAACATTATCTGCTTCCTCGCATAACTCAAGTGTACTTTTCTCAACATGGGCATCACCAACAAACATTTGCTCGAATGATTTGACTCTCCACTTTTAGCTCCTCAATTTGGCGTATAAGATCCTTTTCAACTTCACACAACTCATTACTTTTTGTTGGGCGTTAGACACATCAATCTTTGCATTCAATTGAGCTTCTAAGTCGTGAATAGTAGTGCCAAATTTATTGATCTCTTGTCCCGGTTCAGCTCTTTCTTCTATTAAGTCTTTCATTCCATCTGTAATTTTCTCACGTTGAGCCTCATAAATTTCTAACTTTTCAGCTTGTTCCACTAGCCATGTTTGGCTCAAAATTTCCAATTTTTCAAAATTTTCCTTTTTTTTGGAACTTGCTCTCTTCATTCAATTCTTCCATCTTAGCCTTCATTCTTGTGATTGTTGCCCTCATTCTTTTCATATCATTTTTGAGTTCATCATGTTGCTCTGCTACTTGCCTCAGAATATCGCTAACATATGCATCACGTTCCATATCCTGCACTTCATTGCTACTATAAAACTCACAAACATTGTTAGAAAGATTATAATAAGGGTTCAGAGAAGAATGAACAAAATTAGGACAACAATCCTAATGGCCATCTTGACCGCCACATATATTACAAATATTCCACTCAAAGGATTGATAAATGTGCTCACAACTTGCTCCCAGGAACATTCTGACAATTTTATCGCCAGTGGGATCCTCCATGATATGGACAAGGGTCATCAAAATATAAATAACCATCATTCTAATAATTTTCTTTCAAGATGCCATGTTAAAATAAATAAGAAATACTAAATAAACTAAAATAAAAAACTTGAATAGATAAAAAAATAAATGTCTAATCTAGAAAAATATCTAATTCTAAGACCCCGACAACGACACCAAAAACTTATTGCGGCCAAATGCACATACAAGTATATGTGGTTGTCAAATAATAAAATGATAAGATAGAGTATCGAACCCACAGGGACTTATTTTTAACTATTAACTAAATTAGACTATCCTAATTATCTAAATAAGAATTAAACCTAGAAGTATATGATTCTAATCCAATTAAAATAAAAAATAAAAATAACGAACTCTGAACAAAAGAAGAGAAGATTTTTATGTTATCAATGTGATGAAAGAGATCTAAGGTTATGGGCTATCTAACAATCCTATTGTATTCTTCGATTAAATTGACTAATTAATTCATCTAGCTTATTGGTTGATAGGGTTAATATTGCTCATAAGAATCTATCGAGTTCTTACTAGCCTATTCAAGCTAACCTAATGCCTATATGTCTATGAAATTAGAACTATTAAGAACACATTTATTCCTGTATATCAACCAAATAAGATAATTAGGTATATGTCTATCCTAACCGCGAATCTGTTACCCGATGCACAGGCTCAAGAACTTGCCTACTCAATCCTATATGCAATCTACAATTCCCACTTTTGAATTCAACTCTTGATTTTTAGATTGTATTTAATTGGTGATCAAGCAATCAAATAATTAAGCATAGGATTGAATAAACAAACTGATACGATAAACTAAGAAATCAAAATCAATATTCGAATAACAATAGTTATGAAGGAAACACAACCTTAGAACATGAAGTTTAGCAACACATAAACATGGTAGCCAAACAACAGATCATACAAAGAAATATAAAAATTACTAAGTTTGGCGAAAGAAGATGAAATTCGGCCTTCACAGCGGCTCCTTGCTTTCCCTAGGTTGAAACCCCTTCAAAATGTGTGTTCATGACCTAAAAGAGGCGTTTTTGGATTATATATTGCGTACAAAAGTCGTGGGCCAACGTTTTTCTTTTCCTATTCCGAATCAGCTTCAGGGATTGATACTGGGATAGATGCTTGGCATCCGCCTCAGCTTGCACTTCTCAGCATCAGATGCTGGCATCCACCCTCTATTCCTTTAACCTTGTTGCGCCTAGGTGTGGATGCTAAGGTAGATGCCTTCTCCGGACTTTACTACTAAGGGTGCTCCAAATAGCCTTTTTTCCAAGGTTGGATGCGACACATCCACCCTCTTGTCCTATAGTTGGAGCATCTTTTCTTCAAATTTTTACATTCCAAACATCCTAAATCATCACACACAACTCAATTAGTCATAAAATCAATAATTAACCCATGTTGGGCATTTTAAAGATCAAATAGCACCAAAAAGTGATTAAAACATAGGTAAAGTAACATTAAAACATATAACAATATGCCCTACATAACTGAGCCACCAGAGCCGGACCATCTAAAATTTTGCTGGAATATAAAAAATGACCTAAGGAACAATAGCCACCGCCTCGCCATGACCATTTCTTTTTTTTTTTTTGAGTTTTAGGACCATAAAACTAGAATTTCGTCTGATTCTCAGATTTTTGTGTGCTATAGCCCACGCCTTATGCATGGGCCACCAGATCCGGACCGCCTAAAATTTTGTTGGACCATACAAAATGACCTAAGGAACAATATTCATCGCCTTTCCATGAACGTTCCTCGTTTTTGACTTTTAGGGCCACAAAACTAGAATTTCGTCTGATTCTCAGATTTTTGTGTGTTACGCCATCTGCATTGGCCCAGACCACCGGACTTAGACCGCCTAATATTTTGGCAGACCATCAAAAAAGATCTGAGGAACAATAGTCACCACCTCTCCTTGCCCGTTTCTCATTTTTTGGCATTTTAGGGCCATAACTGGAATTTCGCCCGATTCTAAAATTTTTGTGTGTTATAACCCACGCCTTCGGCATGGGTGATAGCTTCCTACTCCACGCTACTAGAAAGTAAGAAGAGAGGGTCTCAATAGCTTTTACCCAATTTGTGGATCGGGATCGATTTCCACAGGAAGCTAGGAATGGAGTCGAGTATCTATTTAGAGTAGAATTGTGTGCTTGTTCCAAATATCACTTCCAATCATTTTTAGGTTTTTCTTTAACAAACTACTATTATCAACTACTAATTAAAATTAAATTATGCTAAGCAATAATTGCTAAGAGTTGTATGGATAGAAAGATACTAGGGTAGTGACTTTCACCTAGATGGCTAATTGACGGGTTATTGCTAAGGCACGATTGACATAATTGGAGAAATATGCTATAACCGTTGCACGATTTTACCCACTCTCACTCCTCTTGATAGAGGGAGTGATTTTGACCAATTGAATTTCTCAAGACCAAATGGGTAGGCAAATTTGCTCAAGCAGCTAGGGTTCAAGTCGGGTAATTACTCTATCGAGGTTTAACCCTTTAATTGGGACTATCAATTCTCTTGAGTCCATCCCAATTCCTTGTTGGGTCAATTTTGGAAACTTAGGCTCTCTTTCTCAAGAAGAGCCAAGTCAACTTAGCACAAACCAGTATTTGCAACCACCAATTCATAAATTAAACCATAAAATTGACCTAAATAACAAACACCCATAGTCTATCTAGCCCTAAATTGCAACACCCATCAATTTCTCACACTAGGATTGAGCCACAACCCTAGCTAATGGATTTAGCTACTCATTCTTGAAGAGAAAAACAGAGAAATAGATGAAGATAAAGATATATTAATTAATTGCTAAAGTAAATACAAATAATCTATCGTTAAAGCTAAGTTAAAATGCCCAAAATGGCTATAGAATGGCTTGTCACGAGCGCAGCTGAAAAAACTAAAATGTCTAATACCCTAAAAATGGAAAAAGGTTCTATTTATACTAAGCTGAAAAAACTGGACAAAAATGCCCCTGCGGGGTCAGTGTGGAAAGCACAAAATGGTGTGCGGCCGCACTAGGCTCTTGACTCTGAAATTACAACTCTCTAAACCTAGGCTCCGCGGACCGCGTCCACGGAGGCATCTATCGCGGTCCGCACAAACACGACCGCGGACCGCATGGGCTTGAGGCTAGGCGCTGGACATCTCTCTGAACATAACTTCCGCGGACCGCATGAAATGGTGATGCGGCCGCGGTGTCTTCAGTGCGGACCGCACAATATGTACTGCGGCCGCACTGCCTTGATGCCTTCAAATCCAGCTCTCTGAATCTCCCTAGTGCGGACCGCACAAAGTGTACTGCGGCCGTACTAGGCCTGTTTGTCCTGAGTTGTCTTGTCTTTGGTACTTGTGCAGGTTTTACTCCTTTTTGAGCCGATCTTTGACATCTCGTCACTTTGTCAATCAAACCTGCAATCAAGCACAACTTAGGAACCTTTTGGGACTATTTTGTAAGAATTTATAATCAAAGCGTAAGCAAGAAGGAGCATGAAATACGTCAAAATCCCTAGTTATCAATGGGCCAGGGCCACCAGACCTGTGCAGTCTCAAATTTTGTCGGACCATCAAATATGACTTAAGAAACAATAGTCACTGCCTCTCCATGATCGTTCCTTTTTTCTTTTTGCATTTTAAGGCCATAAAACTAGAATTCACCCGATTTTTATATTTTTGTATGCTAGCCCATGCCTTCTGCGTGGGCCCAGGGTCACCGGATTTGGACCGCCTAAAATTTTATCGAACCATAAAAAATGACCTAAGGAAAAATAATCGTCGCATCGCCATGACCGTTCTTCATTCTTTGCTGTTTTAGGGCCATATAACTGCAATTCCGCACGATTTCTAGATTTTTGTGTGCTATAGCCCACACCTTCTGCATGGGCCCGAGCCACTGTCCTGGACCACCTAAAAATTTGTCGGACCATAGAAAATGATCCAAGGAATAATAGTCACCGCTTACCATGATTGTTCCTCCTTTTTGGCGTTTTAGGGTCATAAAACTCGAATTTCGCCCGATTCTTAGATTTTCGTTTGCTATAGCTCACGCCTTATGCACGGGACACCAGACTCGGAACACCTAAAATTTTATTGGACCATAAAAAATGAACTAAAGATCATTAGTCACCGCCTCTCCATGATCATTCCTCATTTTTGGTGATTTATGGCCATAAAACTAGAATTCCGCCAGATTGTCAAATTTTCGTGTGCTATAGCCCACCCTTTCTGCCTGGGCCCGAGCCATTGGACCCGGACCATTTGAAATGTTTTTCGTCCATCAAAAATGAGCTAAGAAACAATAGACACCGCCTTGCCATGACCGTTCCTCGATTTTTGGTATTTTAGGGTCATAAAACTGAAATTCCGCCCGATATTTAATTTTTCGTGTGCTATAGCTCACGCCTTCCGGATTGACCCGGGCCACCGGACCTGGAACGCCTAAAAATATTTCGGACCATAAAAAAAACTAAGGAACAATAGTCACCGCCTCACTGCGACCGTTCCTCATTTTTTGGTGTTTTAGGGCCATAAAACTAGAATTCTGCCCGATTCCTAGATTTTATTGAGTCATAGCCAACGCCTTATGCATGGGCCCTGGCCACTAGAACCAGACCTTCTAAAAATTTTTTGGACTATCAAAAATGACCTAATGAACAATAGTCACTGACTTGCCATGATCGTTCCTTGTTTATGGCGTTTTAAAGTCATAAAATCGGTATTCTGCTCGATTCCTAGATTTTCGTGTGCCTTTCGGCATGGGCCCTGGCCACCAGACTAGATCACCTAGAATTTTGTCGGACCATCAAAAATGACCTAAGAAGCAATAGTCACCACCTCGCCATGACCGTTCCTCACTTTTTGGCATTTTAGGGCCTTAAAATTCGAATTTCGCCTGATTACCAAATTTTCGTGTGAAATAACCCACGTCTTCTGCATGGGCCTATGCTACTGGACCAGGACCACTTAAAATTTTGTCGGACCATCAAAAATGACCTTAGGAACAATATTTACCGCCTAGCCATGACCGCTCCTCTTTTTTGATGTTTTAGGGCTAAAAACTAGAATTTCGCCCGATTCTTAGATTTTCTTCTACTATGGCTCACACCTTCTGCATGGACCTGGACACCTGACCAAGACTGCCTAAAATTTTATCGGACGATAAAAAATGACCTAAAGAATAATAGTCAACGCCTCTCCATGACTATTCCTGGGTTTTTGGCTTTATGGGCCATAAACTAAAATTCCGATCGATTTTCAAATTTCGTGTGCCATAGCCCACGCTCTGTGCTTGAGCCCGGGCCACCAAACCCCGGCCGCCAAAAACTTTGCCGAATCATCAAAAATGACAAAGTGCTTTTTGTTCAAGGACAAAGTTTTGGACTTGGCTCGTGAAAAGAAGATTGTGCTTGAAGATGAGAAAGCAAGCGCAAACCAAGTCTCTATCACATTTGGCTCATTCAGTCCAGACGAATTATGTAGTTTTAAAGAAAGTAAAAATGAAGAATTAATGAAGAACAACATAGTTGAAGACGATCAACCTGAGGATGATGAAGGTTGGACATTGGTGATTCGTCGTAGGCGCCACAAAAGGAGCCCAAGAAAAGGATCAATGGAACAACCAACAAGGAAAACAATAGTAAAAAGACCGAGGATACGAAATCCAGTTAAGCATTTAAAGAAAGCAAAAGTGGAGGTGCACCACCCTCAAAAGCCACGACATCTAGTGGCCTTGGAGGATTTCTTGCCATGTTGGTTCCGCGTGAAGATTTCCCGTGATGGTATTGAGGCCTCTTGTTGCAATGCTGATAAAGGGGAAGAAATGAGTGATGGCCTACCCTTGGCACCATCTTCAGAAAAGATAATCGAGTCTATTCCTTAAGAAGTTAACGCGTGCGAGGAAAAGGTTACGTTCACAAATGACCATCTTCTACTGGTTGACACTCTTCACAACTGCTCATTATACCTGGTTGGCTATATGCGCGATGAAAGAGTAAATCGAATTTTGGTTGACGGAGGGTCCTCAGTGAACATCTTGCCGCACTGTGAAAGAACTCGACATTTCCATGACTCTCGGAAAGTCGTGTGATGATTCATGGATTCAACTAAGGGGGGCAAAGAGCCATAAGCACAATCAAGTTGGGAATCATCATTCAAGATATGCAATCAAGTGCATGGTTGCATGTGATCGATGCAAAGACTTCATACAACGTCTTGCTTGGAAGGCCTTGGATACATGAAAATAAAGTAGTACCATCTATCTACCATCAATGTTAAAATTCTACAAGGGTGAGTCGAGAAGAAGATATTTGCTGAGATGAGCCATTTACCAAGGCTCAGTCACACTTCGCCCACAGGACGATTTTCAATTTTTTATGTGGTAATATTCACCCCATCTTCATAAATTCGGGCGATGGGCTCCGCATAGCCTAAAATTTTGTGGGCCCATAAGAAACAACATAACAAACAATATTCATAACTTTGCAATGGTTGTTCCTTATTTTTTTGACATTTTAGGGTCATAAAACAGGAATTCATGACGATTTTTAATTTTTCGTGTGCTTTAGTCCACACCATAATCATGAATTCGGTGATGAGCTCCGAATTGCCTAACTTTGTGTGCCTATCAGAAACGGCCTAATGAAAGCAATAAAAGTACATTTTTGTCTTCTAGCTATTATTCAAAGTATTCCTCAGTTGTTCTCTTTTCTTATTCGCATCCAAGCTTATATCAAGAGTCCGATCGAAGTTGAATTTTTCATCCTGAGATCAGGCTTGATCATCATATTACAATTGGTTTGATCTTTTATTTTATATTTAACTTAATTACTTGTTGTTCTTAGATTTTTCGCATTGAATTGAATTACATATCTTTTAAACCGCATACAAATTTAATTGTTACCCTTTTTTGAGGTTAAACAATCATATAATTACAGGATCACAAGTTTATCCTTCTAGTCTTATAATTCAAATAGATGAACCATACAATAATTCCATCTTAAACATTTTTTTCTCAACCACATTAAAGCTAAATAAAAAGGACAAATAGATGATCAGGGAAAAAAAAACAGAGAAGACAACTGGATTTCAAGTTTGCAACTAAACTTAAGGTTTCAACTTCCTTAAAGGTAATGCACTTAAGCAAATCATTTATAACAGATATTCAAACATTCCAGGGATCTAACTACTATAAGCTTGAATACAGATTTGACTAAAAAGAAGAAAAAGAAAACATAAAGTCCCTAAAAAAAGGAAGCTCAATACATAAAGCATCTCGCGTTCACGCAGGGTTCGAGGCAGGGCTGCACCCCAAGGGGGTGTGATGTAGGCAGCCCACCCTAATACAAGCATTAGTGGCTGAGTCTACGGTTCGAGCCCGTAATCTATAAGTCACACAAAGATAACTCTATCGTTGCTCTAAGGCTCCACTTCATAAAGTCCCTAGAACAGTACTTCAAAAATTCAATATGAATTCTGTTAGTACTTCATCCCTGTTCTCACTGCATTAAAACCATATAAAGAATTCTGTTAGCACGTCATTCCATAATGACTCAATTTTCTACACTACACTTCTATATCAATTAGATTCTATCTGTATTAACAGATCTCAAAGTTTACAAGCCTTTTTATGTGATAAGAAGGTAAGCAGTTAAAAATCGCAGCCGGGTACACTAAGTTCCCGCTATGCATGGGGTGAGGGGAACTGTCGGACCACAAGGGTCTATTGTACACGGCCTTATCTTGCATTTTTGCAAGAGACTGTTTCTACGGCTCGAATCCGTAACCTCCTGATCACATAGCAACAAATTTACCAGTTACGTCCCCTCAAGCAGGTAAAAAGTTAAAACAGAAAAATGAAAGGACACAGAAAATATTGATCAAGAATTCGCTAATATTCAAAGATGGAATTTTACGTACTACTATTGAAGATAATTCGAACTTCTAGGCCATCATTTCCACAGCTTTTTTGCTCTTCTTGAATTTTCTTTGCACTAGTGACGGCTGCAGAACTACACCATTGTATTTGGATGAATTTTAGTGCCATTATTTCTCCAAGACTATAGGGAATCTCTTCCAGGTTTTGGAGGCCAAACAGGAGTAGTTGCTCGAGCATCGGAAAATTATCACAAGCTGCTTCCCACCTTTCCAGATTATATGCGGACTCAATTAGTAGATATTTTAATTTGTGAAACACAATATCTTCATTAAGTCTCCAATCTGTTCCCCAGAATGCATAACGTGTTTTGAGATTAGGCAAGAAAATATCCCTAGGGAGAATGATCCTAAATGCTTGAGATAAGAAAATGTTTCGTTCTGCCATGTGAAAGCATCGCTCGCCGTTGATACTTTAAGCTTTCTGAGGAAATGTGGTCACTATCACTCAGGACATGCACAAAATTCTCCATTTGAGCTTCTCTTATGCACAGCTGTCGAAGAAGATCATGAATTTTGCAAGTTTTCATCCTTCCATTAGCCCGTCGTCTACCAGCCAAAATGAGACTTCTGTCAATTAGCTCTTCTAGATACTCCTCTGCCACCATTTCTAACCTTTTATTGCTTCTTGCCCTTACAAATAGCTCAGCAATCCATAGTTTAATCAACTTTGAAACCCAAATCTCCTTATCTTCAGGAAAACCTCCAACATAGAGAAAACAAGCCTTCAAATGTTGGGGCAAGTAACTGTAGCTCAATGAAAGAATGGATTGACACAGTTCAGATACCGTACCAAAGAATGAGTTCAAATTTTCCTGAACTTTCTTCCAATTGTCACGGGTCGGATCTATCTTTCCAAGAAGTCCAGCAACGACAACAATCGAGAGAGGTAATCCTCGGCACTGCTGTATGATATGCTTCCCAATTTCATCTAGGTGAGGACATATGTCTTCTCTAAGAAGTCTTTCGGTAAATAGAATCCAACTCTCATCAAAACTTAGAAAAGACATATTATGATGAGGAAAATCAGGGCTTGCATAATCGGCCACATAACTAAGGCGAGTAGTTAATAGGATTCGACTTCTATTGTTATCATTTGGGAATATTCTTTGTATTTGATCCCAAGCCTCAGTACTCCAAAGATCATCTATGACAATTAAAAATCTCCTACCAATCACACCTCTATACACAATCTCCGCTAGTTGATCATTGCTCATTTTCTGATTACTTTTATCAGTCCTACCCTGGCTAATTGAAGAGACAAGTTCAAGAAGCATTTGTCTCTCATTATAAACTTCAGAGATAGTTACCCATGCATGTTTATCAAATCTATAACGGATTGTTGAATCATCATAAACTTTTCTAGCAAGAGTTGTCTTACCTATACCGCCCATACCAACAACAGGTATGACAGTTAGCTCATCTGTTTGGGCAGTGAGACGATCTAGTATGGTGTTGAAGTCATCCTTCATCCCGACAACAGTATGTTGCTCGGTCGCATACCTTTTTGATGAGGTAGAAGTACTTGCTTCTGCAGATTTGCTTCCATGCTCGATAAACTCAATCTCCATCAAATCTTTCCTTAGAGAATCAACTTCTTTTTCCACTTTTTGCAATTCCTCATTGAAGGATTTACTAGCCCGTTCTCGTTTCTCTTGATCTACTAGAATGATTATTCTTCTAAGGACTGAATCAACTCTATCTTCTGCTTTGTAGACTACATCTCTGATCCTTTTTTCTATAATCTTCAAAGTTTCAATATCTTTGATTTCCTTTGAAGTATCCTCAAGAAAAACTTGAAGAGCAGAAAGACTTTGAAAAGCAGATTCAACATGTTGTTGTTGTATACAGCTTCTATAAATCAAAGATGATTTAGACTGCAAGATATGCTCCAGTGTATGCATAAGTGAACACATAGCAGCATAAGCCATTTCTCTTTCTCTGAATGTAGATGTTCAATAGAATTTTATGTTTCTTTTCACTCTTTTTTCTGTGATCAATTGGCTTTATAGGTCAAATATATGAAACCATGAGCAGTGGAGTGAAGACTTGTGGAAAAGACCCAAACACCAATTCAATTATTACTTCTATAATGTCCACATCAATTTCTCATTCAAAGTTAATTATAGCCAAATTTATATTATACCAAGTTTGTTAATAAGTCACATTCCGTGAGTGATTAACTATTTCACTAAAAGAAAAACTTTCAATTACTATTTCAAGACGTTTGACTTTTCTGCTAATAAAACTATGCTACCACCCATAATATATTTCTCATGTAATGTTGTTTTCTTTACGTTTGGAAAGCCACCAAGTAATTGGAATTAGTGTAATTATTAGGATACTAATTACATAACCTAGTAATTACACAGTTGTGTAATTACGCCGACCTGTTTATGTTTGTCATAGTGTAATTATAGCGTAATTACAAGTTTACTGTGTGGTTATAAAAGTGTAATTACACTGTTAGATTAAATTTTAAATGAAGTAATTATCAAAACTTAAAAGTTAATATAATAAATATATGCCTATAAATTTTTATAAGTATAAATGATACTTATATTTGATATTTAAGATGTATATTTTTTTTCATGAATATCCATTAATTAGTAATCATATATTTATAAATAATAATTATAAAAATAGTTTAACATATGTCAAATTCCAATATAATAATAGTAAGTTCCACTACAACTTAAGATTAGAAAACATGATAAATTTATAACCACATTTAACACTGAAATTTTACTTTAATTGCATCACTCATTATATGCCAAGTTTGTTAATGACTCATTATTTCTAATATTAGGAGGTGTAGCTTCAAAAAATAAAAAAATAAAAAATAAAATATAAGCAATTACATGAAATCACAAGAAGTAAAGGTAGAGAAATAAAAGATAAATAATGTACAAAGAAAATTATATTTTAAAATTTCAAAAAAAAAAATAAAAATAATATAAATTAAAATGTATAAAGAAAATAAATTAAAATAAAATAAAATAAAATAAAAAGGAAAGAAACTAAAAAACAACCTTGTAATTAAATAGTGTAATTACCACCAATTCTCACCCCCCCCCTTGAAAATTGGAGAGTGTAATTACACCCCTCTAATTACACCCAATTACATGCTAACCAAGTAATTACTTGGCCAAACAAACATGTCAAACTATATAATTACACCCAAATCCAATTCCTAGGTGGCTTTCCAAACATGCTCCTAATAAAGTTGAAGGATTGCCACTTTTGTTGACAAATGAGCACACAATGAAGTCCACTTTAAACTATTAGTAGTGGCTGAGAATTTTTTTTTACTTAAGGGCGTCAAAATATAAAAAAGTAAATATATGAAAAATAAGGGAAGTCAAACATATACTATATATACAAAAGAATAAATTTTTGACATAGCTAACTAGTGTAATTTTCCATCAAAGGAGTGTCAATTGTGTCTCCCCCAGTGACTACTACCAGTACTAGAAATATTACAACAGTACTGCGACTAATTCAATTCTCCACCAACCTAGATTTTCCGCAACAGCAAAAGCTATGAACATGACAAAACTATACAACTAAAGCTACATTTAAAATGCTATCTTATGTTTTTAATTACTAGTTTAGCTGGAATTTTGATGTTACATAATGATCAAATAGTTTTGTACTTCTATGTTGCAAGTAACATGTTCAATCTAAAGATTCAAAATGCTACTATATCTCATTTACTCTGTGTTAAGATCACCAACATCAGCAGATTTTCCAACAATGACTCGACCTTCCTTACGATACAGTTCTAAAATCAATTCAGAATTTGATATCAGTGGCAAAGCCGAAATTGGTGTTCAAACTTCAAATAAGTAAAAAGATTTTCGACAAAGAATATTCAATATATTTTATATATATCTAAAATTTAATATTTTACTTATATGCAGAGTCAGTGGCGGAGGCAGGATTACCAAGTTTTGAACCCCTTGCTTTTGGGCAGTGTCAAGGGGATTCAAAACATAATATATTGAGGTAAAAAAATAGATTTTGCTTTATATATACAGTGTAATTTTTCGGCAAAGTGTGTTCGGATGAACACCCTTCTGCCCCCCTAAATCCGCCCCTGTGCACAGTGTAATTTTCCGTAATATTTCGACGAATACCACCCTTAGCAAAAGGTGGCTTTGCCCCTGTTTGACATAGTTCATATCCAAATTTCTTCAAAGTTTACAAGCCTTTTTATAAGATAAGCATGTAAAAACAGAAAATATAACTAATTTTGAATACTAGATAATTCGAACTTAAAGCTCATAATTTCCCCAGCTTTCTTGCTCTTGTTGAATTATCTTTGCACTATTCTCGATTGAAGAGCTGCAATCTGTTAATTGGATTAATTTTAGTGTCGCTATATCTCCAATACTCTGGGGAATCTCCAGCATCTCACACAATTCCAGTACTAGTTGTTCAAGCATCGAAAAATTATCACTAGCTACTTCCCAACTTTGCAGATATGCGCGCTTAATTCGTAGATATTTTAACTTTTGAAACACAACATCTTCATTTAGTATCCAATCTGTTCCTTTGAATCCAAGGTGTGCTTTGAGTACCTCAAGATTGGGTAAATTAGCCAATACAACCATATCTTCCCATGGAAACAAAGTACAATCTAATCTCAATTGCTTGAGATTATGAAGTTTTAAAATGCACCAGAGAAAAGACAATTTTATTCATGAACAACATGCTCTTTATATGGAGTAGATACAAATGGAAATACATAAAAAGTAGAACAAACTGATATGATAAGATTCTCTGCAGTAGGATACACTAGAATACAGGAAACTAACAAAATCCTAAACCTGGAAAATAGGAAGCTAATAACAAACTCCTAAACTGAAGGATATCAATTGTTATCCTTTAATACGCCCTCGCAAGTTGGGGGTGACTGGAACAAGCCCCAACTTGTGAAAATTGTGCAGAAATGTGGTACGTGGAAGAGGATTCGTGAGGATGTCGGCAACTTGATCAGTAGAGTGAAGGTGACGAACCTCAAGTGCTTTATGTTGAACTTGCCCGAGAATAAAATGAAATGAAAATTAATAGCTACATGTTTCATCCTACTGTGAAAAACTGGATTAGCACAAATGTAGGTGGTACTAACGTTGTCACAGAGGACTGTTGGTGGAGCAGACAATGGGAAATGAAGCTCATGGAGCAAATTCGTGAGCCAATTAACTTCAGAAATAACAGCAGCAACAAATTGGTACTCAGCTTCCGTGGATGAGAGTGAAATAGACCTTTGCTTTTTGAAAGACCAAGGGATTGGTGAGTTCCCAAGGTAGACAACATAACATGTTGTTGGTGTTCTATCTTGTGGATTTCCAGCCCAATCAGAGTCAAAACAAGCAAGTAAACGATCTGTTGGTTGTCGACAAAGCTTAACTCCCATTGTGTTGGTGTGTTTCAGGTAGCGCAACAACCGTTTGATAGCTTTCCAGTGAGACACTTTTGGATAATGCATAAACTGAGACAACTTGCTAACAGCAAACCCGATGTCAGGCTTAGTGAAGGATAGGTAGTGAAGCTTACCAATGATTCTTCTGTAAAGTGAAATGTCAACAGCAGAATCGGCTTCAGAATCAGCGAAGGAGCAGGTTGATGTCATCGGTGTTGGGACACCCTTGCATTCAGCCATGTGCAATTCATCCAGAAGATCCATGACATATTTGTGTTGAGACAAATATATGGCAGTTAGTGTTGATATTACTTCAATACCCAAAAAATTATGCAATAGCCCAAGATCTTTTAGAGATAATCGTTGAGAAAGAGTATCAGTGATGGACCTGACACTTCTTCCAATATTACCCGTAATAATTATGTCATCAACATATATGAGAATGTAGATAGTAACCTATACAATGTGAAGGTAAACAAAGATGAGTCAGATTTGGATTAATAAACCCAATACTTGTCAAATAGTTAGTGAGCTCAGTGTACCACGCCCTAGGAGCCTGCTTAAGTCCGTATATTGATTTTTTTAGCTTGCAAACATATGTTGAATGTTCAGAGGACTCGAAACCAGGAGGTTGTTTCATGTGCACTTCTTTTTCAAGTTTGCCTAGTAAGAAAGCATTATTGACATCCAACTGATGAATAGGCCATGAGCATTGGGCAGCAATTGCAAGGACCAAACGGACTGTTGCGGGCTTGACAATGGGATTGAATATAGAATGATAATCTAACCCAGGCCTTTGAGTGAAACCTTTGGCTACTAGGCAAGCCTTATACCTGTCAATGCTTCCATCAGGTTTATGTTTAACTCTAAATAACCACTTACAATCTACAACATTCCGAGAGGGATCACTGGGAACCAAATCCCACGTCTGATTTCTGATTAGAGCATCATATTATGCTTCCATTGCTTCTTTCCAATGGGGGTATAGTTGTGCTTGGAAGTAAGAGGGGGGATTGGTGGTGAGAGGTTGGTTTTGACAAGAAAAGGCTTGGGTTTCAGTGTATTTGTTTTTGATCGGGTAACCATTGGATGAGGAAGGGTGGTTGGTTTTTGTTGTGATGGAGGAGAAAGAACGTGTTGGGGTTGGGATTTTATGGGTTGCTGTGGTTGAGGGGCTTGGATAGATACGGAAACTTTAGAGGTCCGACAGCTATAGGTTTGGATAATGGATGGTTTACTTTTTGCCGCATGAGGAGGGAGGATGGGTTGAGTAGGGAAGGAATAATCAGAGGTACTAGTTGGATTGTTGGGATAAGGAGGAGAATTACCTAAGCTTTGTGACGCTGCTGGAGAAGGAACGTAGCAAGAATTTTCTATACACGTAGACAACGACAAAGGTAGTTAAAAATAATATAACTCTATTGGGATATCTATGTGTGTTCCTTTTGGTGAAGATACGTCATCCCAAGTAATTTTTAATTCAGATTTTTATAATTAGAGAAAATTGGGAAAAGGATAATTTTTTTCAACAAATACTAAATATCTCAAAAGATAAACTTTGGAGGTAGTTGGGTCAAAGCATTGATGGCAATAATATTTATTTGAAAATCCCAAATAAACACAGGGCTTTGATTTTGAATCAAGCTTATTTTGTGAATACAGATTTAGCCACGGATAACATAAACGACCAAATATTTTGATGTTCATAACTTGGTGATTCTTGAAATAAAATCTCATATGGAGATTTGTCTTTTAAAATTGGATTTATCATTCTGTTAATGAGAAAACCAGCTTGATAATATGCAAAACTCCAAAATGTGGCCGGTCTTGGTGCATTAGAGTTTTGGCAGTCTCGACGACATGGCGATGACGTCATTCTACCAGAGCAACTCTTTGTAGAGTATAAGGTGTGGAAACTAAGAGTTTGATGCCTTGTGATTTTAAATAAGAAGTTAAGCTTTAAATTCACTCCTCCATCAGTGTAAAAAGATAGTATTTTTGTTTGAAACCGACATTCGAGCAAATGATGTAGTGTTTTCTTGATCTTTTCAGCAACATTGCTTCCTCATTTAGATCCATTTGTGGAAGATCTTGCTCCTTTTGAGGATAAAGAGCCAAAAATAGGGGTTGATTTGGACGGAACTTGGGGTGCTTGTATTCCTAACAAGCTTGCTTTGCTCCTCGTAACTGGTTCAAAACTTCCAAAGGTAACATCGAGGATGCTTTCCACATCAGCATAGAACCTGGAATTTAGCAGCTTTGGTAGAAGTTGAACCAGAGTTGATTTTCTTGGAAGCAATTTCAATGTTCTTAAACTTTGGTGATTGAAAAGTTGAGATGAGAGGTGGAGTTGATTTTCTTGGAAGCCATTTCAATGTTCTTAAACTCTGGTATATTTTCTGAGTTATGAAGACCTCTATTTATTATTGTGGAAGGGAAGAGTTGTGATAAGAACAAACTCTTTTCGACCAATCAAATTGAAGTGTGACGTGACAAAATTTGATTGGCCAGAACTTCTTACTTGCACACGTGGCATGGTTTCATTAGCCCTATAATGTGACTTGGCATGCCTTGTCATTTTGACACGTGACATGATCCTATGGGCTCTTTCGTTTGACTTGGCGTGCCACGTCATTTCACGTGTGGCACCAAACTGGGCCTCTTGGAAGTTGATATCTCCGGCCTAATGAAATAGGCTCATTATTTGTAGCCCAATTATATTGGACTTATATAATTAATCCAATTATATTAGCTCATAATATTTATTTGGACTAGTATATTTAAAATATAGTCCAAATTATTTTTTGAATTTAAATTCAATAAATTTTATATGCCTACAACACCAATTGGCAATCCATCAACTTTATTAAAGAAAATGATAAAAAGTGAATACACTACATCTTGTCTCCCAATTTTAAAAAATGTGCAAATAAAAAGAACATCTATTATTTGGACAAAACCTCCGGCCTGATAATTAATGATAGAAACTAAGAGTTTACTAAACTGTATAGAGAATCGGGTTCTCTATCAGTTACCACAGAACACATACATCAATAAGTAAATGAGACAACAGAGTTTTACGTGGAAGACACTCAGCTCATGGGATTAAATACCACAAACCGCACTCGTAGGATTTCAACTTCCCTAACTGAGCAAACTTTTATAACCTTCTGTAATTCCTCACCTACTTGTAATAACTTTATTACAAGCCTCTTTGTAATAACTCTATTACAAAGCCTACACTTTGACTAACTCTAGCCAAAACACAAACACAAGATTTATGATTTTACAAACGATCTCCTACAGATTGCTTCTAACTAAGTTGAGTAAGAATTACAAGTAGATAACACTAACAAAGGTACAACAACACTAAGAACATATGATAACACAATGAAGGGATCCGGTCCTTCATTCTGTTGTTACTTTGTTCTTGAAGGCTTGAAGTCACTGAGGGCGGCAACACACTTGAGAGAATGACTTGATGATTTAGGGTTGTTCAAGTGTGTGTTTTCCCTTGCCTCAAGTTGATAATATATAAGTGAGGTCATTTGGATGATACAAGCAATTATCCGGTACAATGCATTCTCTATAAAGTGATTGTTGCACTATTGCATGTGCAAAGAAATAGTGTTCGACAATGCAGCGACTTTACAACAGTAGAGAGTTGACTTGTACTGCCACTGGAGGAACTAACAGACATCTGTTCTCTCTGCCGTTTCTTTGATTCAAGTTGATTGAACTTGTCCCAGACATGAGACTTTGTTCTTGAGCACTTTGAGGATGTGTAACGAGTTCCCAATCTAGTTCTCATATGAAGTTTGCTAGATCATCAAAATACAAAAAGGTACATAACTTAATAATTTTCACTTTTTTGATGATGAAAAACTTATTATTGAAGTTCCCCATGAGAACCAGATCTCAGTACAGTTTTTCCTGCAGAATGACTTTATTCCCCCTGAGAACTTGTTCCTCCTCTTTATTTTCTTCCCTCTTTTGGCATCATAAAATGAATATACATAAGTAAATGCAAAATGAAGTCAAGCAATGTTAACACATGCCACATGTGTGCACACAACATAGCCAAAATAGAGCGCACGAGCATAACATACATAACAAAGGATGAGATGCTCATTAACTTATGAGAGAAGAATACAGAGATAGTAGCACCATTGTTATAGTAACATCCACATAAAAACAACTTAAAGTGCCAGTCATGATAACAACAAGCCAAAAAGAAGAAACAGGGATTATCCAAACTAGACATTGAGAAGGAAACTATTTAAGGGGCACTGGAAGAGGGAGGGAATGATGAGGATGCAAGGGTTATGAGAAGAATATCCATTCAAGAATTTTCAGACAGTTTCTTGTTAATCAGCCGCACTTTCAGGTCCTCAACCTGTTTCCTCAGGTATGTATTTCAGTAGTCAGGCGAGTAACCTTTGTGCCTTGTGCACTGTTAGAACTAGGCTCCTCCTTGGATTGACTGGGTTTCCCCTCAAGAATTACATCCCTGTCCGTCAGCCTCCTTATTTCCTTGTTTGCAGCATTCTCAGCATCAATCAACTGAGAAATAGTAGAATCATTGCCAAACACACCCCTTCTTGTCAATACACTCACATTCCTCCAAGGTTGTCTTTGAGAAAGTTTGCTTGCGAGTTCCCACTAATGCTCTTCCCAAAGGGAAATTTAAGAATTCAAGCACTTCAGTGAGCAAGAATGCATAAGGCAAACCATGGTTCCCGTCCTTGAAGTCTACCACCTTCTTCATATGTTCAATCATGATACCAGGCAGATTGATGGTGGTGTATGCATCTAGAGCTTCCATTAGGAACAGGTCTACTTTTGAAGTAATTGAGTGCCTTTCTATGCATGGAAGAAGCACCTTGTTCACTGTTTCAAACATAAGTTGATACTCTGAAAGGAGGGCCTTCTTGTGCACCAGATCTCCTTGCTGCACAACCTAGCTTTTAGAATAATTGTTCTAAAGTCAAGGGAACAGGTCCCTTCAACATATGAGAGCCTTTCAGTAAGCACATCCAAAATACTTCCTAGAATGGCCTCGTCCATCACAAAATCTACTCCATTCACTATAAAGCAAATGTTGTTATATTCCACTGTAAATATATCTGCGTAGAAACTACGAACCTCCTCTTCATAAACCTTAGGACTCTAGGTTGTAAACAAATGAGTCCACTTCTGAAATTTACAAATGTCAAACAGATGTCTCATGACTGACATTTCGAGAATGTTAGAGTCAAATGCTCTACCCCAAAGCACCCTCATCTTCTTAGGGTTTTCTCTGCTTTCGGCCTTTGATACAAGTTTGTCATCATTAAAAAGGGGAAAATTGATAAGTTATATGCCTTTTTGTATTTTGATGATTTGACAAAATTCACATGAAAACCAGATAGGAACCTGTTACATATCCTCCAAGTACTCAAAAATAACAAGTCACATGTATGGCACAAGTTCCGACAAGTTCAGTCAAAGAGACGGCAGAGGGAACAAATAGCTATCAGTTCTACCGAAGATAATACAAGTGAACTCTTTACTATTGTTAAAGTTGCTGCACTATTTCTGCACATGCAATAGTGTAGCTGTCATTTATGAAGCATGCCTTGTACCAGATAATTGCATACACCATCCCAATGATCTCACTTGTATATTACTTACTTGAGGCAAGAGAAAAACACACACTTGCAAAACCCTAAATCATGAACTCTCTCTCAAGTGTGCCTCGCATTGACTCCAAGGCTTGAAGAACAAAGTTTTAGGCGGTCTGGGTCCGGTGGCCCTGGCCCATGCAGAAGGCCTGGCTATAACATATGAAAATCTAGGAATCGAGTAAAATTCTCATTTTATCACCTAAAATGCCACAAAATGAGGAACGATCATGGAGAGGCGGTGACTATTATTCCTTAGATCATTTTTGATTGTTCGAAAAAAATTTAGGTTGTCCTGGCCCATGCATAAGGTGTAAGATATAGCACACAAAAGATTGGGCATCGGGCGAAATTCTAGTTTTGTGGCCCTAAAATGTTAAAAAAACGAGCGGTCAAGGCGAGGTAGTGGATATTGTTCCTTAGGTCATTTTTTATGGTCCAAAAATATATTATTCAGTCTGGGTCCAGTAGCCCAGGACCATGCCAAAGGCGTGCGCAATAGCATACAAAAATCAGGGAAGCAGATGGAATACAATCATTATGGCCCTAAAATGCCAAAACATGAGGAACAAATATTGTTAGACAATGAATATTTTCCTTAGGTCATTTTTGATGGTCCAGAAAATTTTAGGTGGTCAAGTCTGGTAGATCGGGCCGTCCATGCAGATGGTGTGGGCTATAACACACGAAACTTTAGTAATCGGGCAAAAGTCTATTTTAATGGCCCTAAAATGCCAAAAACAAGGAACAATCAAGGTGAGGCAGTGACTATTGTTCCGTAGGAAATTTTTGATGGTCCGATAAAATTTTAGACGATTTGTGTCCGGTGGTCCGGGCCCATGCAGAAGGCGTGGGCTATAGCATACGAAAATCTGAGAATTGGGCGGAATTTCAGTTTTAGGGACCTAAAAACCCAAAAGAATTGGAACAGTCGTGGCAAGGTAGTGACTATTGTTCCTTTGGTCATTTTGATAGGCCAAAAAATTTTTATGCAGTCCGGTCCGGTCCGGTGTCCCAAGGCCATGCAGAAGGCGTGAACTAAAGCACATAAAAATCTAGAAGTTGAGAGAATTTCAAATTTATGACCCTAAAATGCAAAAAAAACAAGGAACGGTCATGATGAGATTTTGACTATTGTTCCTTAGGTCAGTTTTTATGGTCCAGAAATGTTTAGATAGTATGGGTACGGTGGCCAAGGTATATGCAAAAGGTGTGGGCGTATAGCACACGAAAATCTAGAAATCGGGCAAAATTCTATTTTGATGCCCATAAAATGCCAAACAACGAGGAACGACCATGTATAGGTGGTGACTATTGTTCCCAAAATCATAATGGCACGACAAAATTTTAGATGGTCCGGGTCTGATGGCCTGGGCCAATGCAGAAGGCATGGGCAATAGCACACTAAAATGTGATAAATCAGGCGAAATTCTAGTTTTATGGCCCTAAAACGCCAAAAATCGATCAACGATCATTGCGAGACGGTGACTATTGTTCCTTAGGTCGTTTTAGATGGTCCGACAAAGTTTTTTAGGCGGTCCAAGTCTGGTGGCCCTGACCCATACAAAAGGTGTGGACTCTAGTATACAAAAATCTGGGAATCGGACGGAATTCTAGTTTTATGGCCCTAAGACGCCAGAAAACGAGTAACGTTCATGGCAAGGTAGAGACTATTGTTTCTTATGTCATTTTTTACGGTTCAAAAATATTTTAGGCATTTTGAGTCTGCTGGCCCAGGCCCATGCAGAAGGTGTGAGCTATAACAGATGAAAATCTAAAAATTGAGTGGAATTCCAGTTCTATGGCCCTTAAACGCCAAAAAATCAGGAACGATCATGGGGAGGCAGTAACTATTGTTTCTTAGGTCGTTTTTTATGGTCCGAAAAAATTTTAGGCACTCCGGGTCTGTTGGCCCGATCCGATGTAGAAGTCATTTTTTATGGTCCAACAAAACTTTAGGCGGTCGCGGTCAATATGAGAATCAAGCGTAATTTTAGTTTTATGGCCATAAAATGCCAAACAATGATGAACGGTCATGGAGATGATAAATTGGGAATCGGGCAGAATTCTAATTTTATGGCTCTAAAATACAATAAACGATCAACGATCATGACGAGGTGGTGACTATTGTTCGTTAGGTCATTTTTTATGGTCCAAAAAAATTTAGGCGGTCAGGGTTCGGTGGCCCGAGCCAATGTTGAAGGCATGGGCTATAGCTCACGAAAATATGAGAATCTAGCTGAATTCTAGTTTTACGGTTCTAAAACTCCAAAAAATTACGAACATTCATGGTGAGACGCTGATTATTGTTCCTTAAGTCATTTTTGATGGTCTGATAATATTTTAGGTGGTCTGTGTCCTGTGGGCGGGCTCATACAGAAGGTGTGAGCTATAATATACGAAAATCTGAAAATTGGGTGGAATTCTAGTTTATGTCCCTAAAAATGTCAAAAAATAAGGAACGGTCATGGAGAGGCAGTGACTATTTTTTCTTAGGTCATTTATTATGGTCCAAAAAAATTTTGGGCGGCCGGGCCCACGCAGATGACGTGGGCTATAGTACACAAAAATTTGAAATTCTTGCAGAATTCATGTTTAATGACCCTAAAACGCCAAATAAAAGAGGAATGATCATGTCAAAGGGCTGAATATTGTTCCTCATGTCATTTTTATGGTCCAACAAAATTGAAAGCAGTCTAGGTCTGGTGTCTTGGGACCATGCAAAAGCTGTGGGCTATAGCACACAAATATCTGGGAATTGGGCAAAATTCCAGTTTTATGGCCGTAAAATGCCATAAAATGAGGAACAGTCATGGCGAGGTGGTACTATTTTTCCTTAAGTTAATTTTTATGGTCCAAATGTTTTTAGGCTATCTAGGTTTGGTGGCCCGGTCCAATGCAGAAGATGTGGGTTATTGCACATGAAAATCTGGGAATCAACAGAATTCCAATTCTATGACCTTAAAATGCCAATACCAAGGAACGATCATGGAGAGGTTTTGACTATTGTTCCTTAGGAGTTTTGGATGGTCCGGTAAAATTTTAGGTGATCCGGGTTCAGTGGCCCAGTCCCATGCAGAAAGGTGTGGGCTATAGCACATAAAACTTTAGGAATCAGGCGAAATTCTAATTTAATAGCCCTAAAATGCCAAAACAAGGATTGTTCAAGGCAAGGCGGTGACTATTGTTCCTTAGGATCTTTTCAATGGTCTATTAAAATTTTAGGCGATTGGGTCCGATGGCCCGGGCCCATGCAGAAGGCGTAGGCTATAGCATGTGAAAATATATGAAATGGGTGGAATTCTAGTTTATGGCCCTAAAAAGCCAAAAAAAAAGTGAAAAGGTCATGGAGAGGCAGTGACTATTATTCCTTTGTTTATTTTGATAGTCCGAAAATATTTTATGCGGTCGTCTGGTGTCCCAGGCCCATGCAGAAGGCGTGGGCTATAGCACACGGAAATCTAGAAGTCATGCAAAATTCCAGATTTATGGCCCTAAAATTCCAATATCGAGGAACGGTCATGACTAGGTTTTGACTATTGTTCCTTAGGTCATTTTTATGATCCGGTAAAATTTAGGCGATTTGGTTAAGGTGGCCCGGGCCCAAGCAGAAGGCGTGGGTTATAGCACACTAAAATCTGTCAAATCAAGCAAAATTCCTTAGGTCATTTTTTATGATCTGCCAAACTATTTTAGGCGGTTCGGGTCTAGTGGCTCGGGCCCATGCAGAAGGTGTAGACTCTAGCACACAAAAATCTGGGAATCAGACGAAATTCTAATTTTATAGCCCTAAGACGCTAGAAAATAAGTAATAGTCATTGCGAGGCGGTGACTATTTTTTCTTATGTAGTTTTTGATGGTTCAAAAAAATTTGAGGCGGTTCGGGTCGGGTGGCCCTAGCCCATGCAGAAGGTGTGAGTTATAGTGCATGAACATCTGGAAATCGGGCAGAATTCTGGTTTTATGGCCCAAAAACGCAAAAAAATGAGGAACAGCCATGGGGAGGCGGTGACTATTGTTCCTTAGATAGTTTTTTATGGTCCAAAAAAATTTATGGTGGTCCGGGTCCGTTGGCCCGGGTCCATGCGGAAGGCATGGGCTATAGCACACAAAGTTTGGGAATCAGTGAGAATTCAAGCTTTATGGCCCTAAAATGCTAAAAATAAGGAATGGTCAAGGCGAAGTGATGACTATTCTTCCTTAGGTAATTTTTTATGGTCCAACAAAATTTTAGGTAGTCCGAATCCGGTGGACTGGGCCCATACAAAAGACGTGGGCCATAACACACGAAACTATGGGAATGGAGCGTAATTCTAGTTTTATGGCTGTAAAATGCCAAATAATGAGGAACGGTCATGGAGAGGTGTTCACTATTGTTCCTAAGCCCGTATTTAACGGTCCAGTAATATTTTAGGCGGCCTAGGTTCGGTGGCCCAGGACCATGCAGAAAACTTGGACTATAGCACATGATAATCCGAGAATCGGGTAGAATTCTAATTTTATGGCCCTAAAATGCAATAAACGATGAACGATCAAGTCGAGGCGGTGAATATTGTTCCTTAGGACATTTTTTATGGTCCGAAAAAACTTTAGTCGGCCCGGTTCTGGTGGCCCGACCCATATTGATGGCGTGGGCTGTAGCATACGAAAATTTGGGAATCAGGCAAAATTTCAGATTTATAATTCTAGAATGCCAAGAAATGAGGAACAGTCATGGCGAGCCACTAACTATTGCTCCTTAATTCAGTTTTATGGTCCGATAGTATTTTAGGTGGTCCGTGTCCCGTGCTCTGGGCCTATACAGAAGGTATGGGCTATAGTACATGAAAATCTAGAAATTAGCCAGAATTCAAGTTTTATGGCCATAAAATGTTAAAAACAAAAAGGAACGGTCATGGAGAGGCTGTGACTATTTTTTCTTTGGTCATTTCTTAAGGTCCAAAAAAAATTTAGGCGGCTCGAGCCCACGCAGAAGATGTTAGCTATAGCACATGAAAATTTGAAAATCTGGCGGAATTCAAGCTTTATGGCCCTAAAACGCCAAAAACGAGGATTGATCATGTCGAAGCATTAACTATTATTCCTTAGGTCATTTTTTATGGACCGGCAAAATTTAAAGCAGTCTAGTTCTGGTGACCTGGGTCCATACAAAAGGCGTGGGCTAGCACAGAATCTGGGAATACGACGAAATTCTAGTTTTGTGGCCCTAAAATGCCAAAAAATGAGGAACCGTCATGGAGAGGTGGTACTAATTTTCCTTAGATAATTTTTTATGGTCTGAAATAATTTTAGGCAGTCCAGGTCCGGTGTCCCGGTCGTATGCATAAGGCATGGCTTATGGCCCTAAAACGACAAAAAATGAGGAACGATCATGGAAAGGTGGTGACTATTGTCCCTTAGGTATTTTTTGATGGTCCGAAAATATTTTAGGTGGTCCAGGTTCGGTGGCCTGGTCCCATATAGAAGAAGTGGGTTATAGCATACGAAAATCTGGGAATCGGGTAGAATTCAAGTTTTATGCCCTAAAAGCCAAAAAACGAGGAACGATCATGGTGAGGCAGTGCCTAATATTCCTTAGGTCGTTTTAGATGATCCAAAAAATTTTGAGGGCCAGGGTCCAGCGGCCCTAGCTAATGCAGGAGGCGTAGCATAAGAAAATCTGGAAATCGAGCGAATTTCTAATTTAATGGTCTTAAAATACCAAAAAATGAGAAACGGTCTTGAAAAGGTTTTGACTATTGTTCCTTAGTAGTTTCTATAGTCCGGTAATATTTTAGGCAGTGCGAGTCTGGTGGCCTGTGCCCAAATGGAAGACTTGGGCTATAGCACACGAAAATTTGGGAATCGAGCAGAATTTCAATTTTGTGGCCCTAAAATGCCAGAAAATGAGGAATGGTCATGGTGAGGCATTGACTATTATTTCTTATTTATTTTTTATTGTCCGACAATTATCAGGCGGTCCGGATCTGGTGGCCTTGGCCCA